>NC_058520.1:219171504-219480171 GCF_904849725.1 Hordeum vulgare subsp. vulgare
CATTGGTATGGGCAACTCCCTTGGCTTGTGCCAAGCTTGCCGGAGCTCCCCTGGTATCGTATCACCTATATATCTTTTGCTTTTACCTTTGTTTTATTTCTTTCCTTTTCAGTTTTTACTTTCTTCTCTTAGTGGAATAAGTCTTTAGTGTTTAGTTTGAGTCTTTTGCTTTGTGTCTCCCCCGATGTATTCGAGCGTGCGACCTATTTAATAAAGAGTATCATAGTCAAGGGCTTTGTTTTGTGCCGTGATCAAAGTATTAAAAGAACGATAGCATGAAAGATCATGAGATGATCTTATGGAAAGTGATAGCTTCACATATAACAAGTATGATGATTGAAACTTGTTAAGTATAGACCAACATAGACCCCAGTCATTGTTGCAATTAATAAGAAGTAATAAGGAAAGAGAGGTTCACATATAAATATATCATCTTAGACACTTTTTACAATTGTGAGAACTCACCAAACTATTACATGCTTAGAAGTAGATGTTGGACAAGGAAGACAACATAATGAATTGTGTTTGCTTGGTTCCAAACAATTTTATATGTTTAGAGATCCCTTAGCATGTGACGATTGCTTCCACCTCTTATTAGACAAAATTCCCGCATCAAGTAGAGATACTACTTGTGCATCCATAGACCTTCAACCCAGTTTTGCCATGAGAGTCCACCATACCTACCTATGGATTGAATAAGATCCCTCAAGTAAGTTGTCAACGGTGCAAGCAATAAAAATTGCTCTCTAATATGTATGATCTATTAGCACTACTGGCAAACAGTTTTTTGCCATCTGCCTAGTCTTTGTCGTCTGCTAGCTCATGGCAAAGAGTGTCTTTGTCGTCAGCTTCAGCAAAACAGACGGCACAGTACTCGCTGATGGCATACAGTCTTTTTGCCATCTGTCACCTCTTTGTCGTGTGCTAGCGGACGGCAAATAGTCCAGAGGCAGACGGCAAAGATATAGATAGGCCCACCTGACCGCGGGGTGGCTAGGTCAAACAGGAGTCGGACCTTTGACGTCTGCTAGCGGACGGCAAAGAGTCCAGAGGCAGACGGCAAAGAGTCTAGACTCTTTGCCGTCCACCGGCAGAGGGCAAAGCGCTAACTCCGTTAACGGCTCCTTCCCCCCCACGCCGCCCCTCTCTCTCTCTGTAACGGCTCACCCCGCGCGCCCCTCGCTATCTCTCCCCACCCCGCGCGCTCCTCTCTCTGTAACGGCCGCCAGGACCACCGTCGCGCCGCCGCCCCCGTCGCGTCGCCGCCCCTATTGCCCCTGCCGCCGCCCGTGTCGCGCCCCACTGCCGCCCCTGTCGCCCCCGCCGCCGCCCGTCTCTCTCTCTCCCCACCTCGCCCCCGCTGCCGCTGCCGCTGCCCCACCACCGTCGCGTCGCCGCCCCTGGCGCCCCCGGCGCCGCCCCGCCACCCCCAACACCCCGGCCCCTCCACAGCCGCCCCTCTCGGTGAGCCCCCACACCCCCACCCCCACACCCCCACCCGCATTATTTTTTACTAGTTTTATTATTTTTTAGTAGTTTTAGTAGTTGTTATTGTTAGTAGTTTTAGTGGTAGATTTAGTTAGGTTAGCATTTTTAGTTAGGTTAGTTAGTTAGCTTGGTTAGTTAGGTGGAGAAGGAGAAGAGGAGAAGAGGAGGAGGAGGAGGACAAGAAGAGGAGAAGAAGAAGAGGAGTAGGAGGAGGAGGAGGAGGAGAAGAAAAAGAAGAAGAAGAATAAGAAGAAGAGGAGGAGAAGAAAAAAATAAGAAGAGAAGAAGAAGAAAAAGAAGAAGAAGAGAATAAAAAAATAAGAAGGAGAAGAAGTAAAGTAGAAGAGAAGAAGAAGAGAAGAAGAAGAGAAGAAGATAATAAGAAAAAAATAAGAAGGAGAAGAAGAGAAAAAATAAGAAGAAGTTGATTTTTTATTGTTTGGTATTTAGTGGTAGCTAGATTCTTTTTTAGTTACTTAGTGGTAGATTATATTCTCATACCATGATCTCCTTCCTAATAATCATGCCATGTGTTTAGGACAAATAACTATTTTTACCAAATATTATTTCCACCAAAAAGCTTTTCTTTGAATCAAACTTTCAAACCCCTGAGATGAGGTTTGTATTACAAGTCCTCAAATTAGGGGATTTCTTTTGCACCAAAACTTTTATTTAAAACCTATTATCAAAATGACTTCCAAAAAACCATCTTATTATTATTGTAAAGGATATTTTATTATTTTATTTAAAAGCCTTTCTGTGAGGCCAGAAATGGTCTCCTATGAAGGGACGTTATTTTTATTGCTTTCAAAATACTTAAGAAAATTTAGAGAAACTCAGTGGATATATTTATTCCATATTTATGAGTTTCACCACATGGTCATGTTCAAAATATTGGGCAAATCCCTTCAAAACCATTCCTGTCTATTTCAAGCTTTTGGAATATTTCTATAAGAAATATTCTCAATAAATTCCAGTAAAATTCTAGAATGTCATCTATGATATTCTTGATGATCTTGCCAAGTTTCATTTCAATCCAAGTTGATTTGACTCCCCTAATCACTCTGAAACCCTATCTGTCCAGAATCAAATTTGAGCAACTCTACATGGTGAAGTGTCTCCAATTGTGCTCAAATTTGGTGGGCATGTTCCAGTACTCCAATGAGGCATCCACACCAAGTGGTACACCAAGGAGAATAGAGGAACTTGTCCTAAAGCCCTCAAAACCCTCTCTGTTGATTTCTGACTTTGCACAACTTTACATTATAAAGTTTGTCCAATTGACCTCAAACTTTTTGTGCATGCCTTAATGCTCAAATAATGCCCCTACACCAAATATTGTATTTTTGGGAACTTATTTGAATAGGGTTCTAAGCAGAAACCCATTTCTGCCCCTTTCTAGGGTTTTTCATGTCTACATTGGAAAACTTATCCAGCAAATCCCAAATTTGGTGTGCAAGCCTATTTTCATCTATTATTTGATCCTCTTAAGTTTCATAGACATTAGAATTCATCTGGTAGCCCAACCACAGATCAAACACCTTGTGTGCACTCATTAATTTGGCTTTTATTGCCCCTTCTACTTTTACCCTTGAGCTCAACTTTCTACCACAGCCTCACATAGTTACATTTCATCTCCAGTAACCTTCCCATGGCCACTGGTCAATTATTGGAGAAGGTCTCTTTGTATCTTCTCTCATTTTCACCCATGGAACCACTGTTTTTACCCTCTTGTTTTACTTCTGCTTAGCCCAAGACCCCCAATTCTTTGCAGAGCCTTCCTTGTGTGCCAAAGCATCATTTGGAACCAAGTTATGGCATGCTCATGTGGGGAAAATGAGCAGCAGCTCCTCAAGTTGATTTCTAGCTTAAATATAGGATTGCACTACAAGTACTAGCTAGGCTCACTCTCCTCAGCTGAAATTTGGCAGGCTAGTAGTCCTTCCTTAAACAAGAGTGCTGGACATGGTTTACCTCCAGTTAACTACCTATGCAAACTAGTTTTGCTAGCACTAAGTTTGCTGCTGCAAACTAAATCAAAGTCAGTAGCCATTAAAACCACCTTAACTAGTTGCCAAACTCCAGAGTTACCTTGTCTTCCTCCTACAGGCTGTGTGTGACCACTACATCATGTCTCAGCGCGCCACATACTTCCATTTGACCAGTCCAGCAGCTCCCCGACGTCAGCTAGCCTCCAAGACGTCCCTGGGACACATGTCTATCCTGTGCTCTCAGAGCTCCAGAGAGCTCCCGAGCTTTCCTTCTCTCCCTCCTCTCTTATCTTCTCTCCCGAGCGCCCAGAGCCTCAGATCCTCTCCCCCGAGTCCCTTCTCCCTCCTAGCCACCCTCGGAGCCTCCCCTTTGAGCTCCCTAGCTTTCTCATCTCCTCCCACGGCCGCCATGGAAAGCTTCGGCCAAGCTTGAGTTCGAGCTCCATCGACTTCCCCCTTCCCATCTAGCTACCCCCAGAGGTACCCCAGGCCGCCGCAGCTCCTCCCCAGCGCCTTCAACTCTCTCTCCCTTCGCGGTTGGCCGAAGCCAGGGGGTAGACGACTTCCCCCGCAGCTGGCTCTTCCCTGCGTAGCCCCCATGGCCGAGGCCCTCTCCTGGCCTTTGCTCTATGCTCGGGAAGGACCGAGCTCTCCCGAGCCCGAGGGTATCATCCCCTGCTTCCCATCCATCTAGATGGCCGGGTGCTGATCTCCTCGGCTACCGATGCCGCCCTCGAACCACGGCCAAGGCCTCCTCTCCCCGCGGTTCCCTGCAGGAACGGGACCCCCGGGTAGGCGCAGCGTGGCCGCCCGAGCCGTCGGGGAGGCGTACCTCACCGGAGGTGGCCAGGGCATCGGGAGCCAGCAAGCCCTCGGGCTCCTGCTCCTCCTCTCTGCGCATGCTGGAGGTAGGGGAAACTCCTGCATGCGGGGCCCCTCGTCAGCCTCTCCCCCATCGGGCCCGCACGGTTAAGTGGAGACGAGTTCCTAAATTGTTGCCTCCCCGTGGCGAAGGCGTATTTCCCGGATGACGCCTTCGGCGTGGCCTCCCCCTGACCAGACCGAGCACTGGGCCGGCCCGAAGGCCTAATCAGCGCCGTCAGCGTTAGATAGCCTGAGGCTAAGCCTTTTTCCTTTTTCTATCTGATTCAAATTATAAATTCCATATTAAATTCATACTGACTCCAAATCTGTTGATTCAAAATTCTGCAGGTTCCTAAAATCAAGCTCTATCCGAATATGTGCTTTGCACATTTTTCCAAGAAGATTTTCTGTACTAATATTACTCAAAATCCAAAACTAGATACAAATTCCTATAGGTTCCAAATCAACTCCAAATGGAGTGTTTCCAATTCCCAGAGCCTTCTAAAATCACTATCCATTTTTAGAACCATGGTCAACATTTTTGTGTGACTTCTTTCGGTTGCAATAAATAGCTCTATTTGCTATTTATTCCCCATTGTAAAATCTCGAGGATAATCATTTCAACTCCAAATCCAGTGAAACCACTTCCTAAATATTTCGAAAATCATCCTCTGTTAAATGGGTGCCTCCACTCATTTTTAACAAAATGTTTTCTGTTGACCACTTCAAAGGTCACCTATCCCTCCTTTCCTTCCATATAGTCACCCTTGATGATTCAAACCCCTTGGAAAAGATACAGTTGACGGTAGACGGAGTACTCGGGGACGGAGCGGAAGACCTCGAAGACCCCGAGGACTTGCATGAGCAAGGCAAGCATGCCCTTTTGCCATGACTTAAGTAAAGAAAATGAAGCATGCTAGTATAGCAAGTATTTTTCCGTTGCATGTGATCACGATGCCGGTTCATCACCGATGTGATGGTACCGAAGGCTTCTTCGGAGCACTTGCAATTATAGTAGTGATATTCACATGGCTCCTCGGAGCATAAACATGATGAGCTTGATCCTACCATCTACGAGGATCTTGCTACTGTCATGTTGTCTAGTAGAGTTAATCACTTCATAGAGCTTGACCCCGTGAGGGTCATGATATTATCATGTTGACAAGTAATAATAGAGCATTCTATCATGAGCATGATGTGGAGTTAAATAAAGAGTTTATGAAAACCCCGCCGGGTGCCACTAATGCCCGAAGGTGATGATGAGTTGGTGATCACTTTTGGTGAAGTGATGCACCGGTGATTTTGGTGTGAGTATGGTTTCGGAAATGGATTAGATTAATGATGTGTCGACCGTCCCAACCTAACCCAGTACGACCACGATACCCCTTTATGTGACGGGGCTTTGTTGATTACTCTGGTCGGTGCTAGCAAAGAGCCACATTACTAGTGGCGGGAGTGATCGGTGTCACTCTCGTGATGGGGTCGTGCCAGGTAGGACGACTATGCCATTATTATGACTTCCAGGCACACTGTTGGTCCCTGCATGGTTGATACAGTCCAGAGTTGGTGCTCGTAATACGTACAACATGTGGGCTGGGTACCAATCGAGTGGATATCTCTGTCTAGTATCGTCAGGGGAAAGATGATGATCGGATACTTACCTCGGGTATATGTGATATACCGCGAGTCGTGCATGACACGGAAGTATTCCGTTTCTCGTGGGTCCAGCGTACTACCTCTGCAGAGTGTAAACTATTCGAATAGCCGTGTCCACGGTCAAGGACAGTTGGGTGGTGCTGCTTAAACTAGGTCCTGAGTTTCCGCATAAACCAAGTGTGTGTGTGGTGTTAAAAAGGTGTCGTTATAATCATGATAATCGCAATAATATGATCAAGTTCGGTGACTTGACATATAGGGTAAACCCAGATGGTTTCGCCCTCATTAATTCCTTGAGATTATGACAAGTCCGATGACTTGGCATATAGGGTGAACCCCGTGAGTTCAACCCTTGACAGATATGTCAATATCTGTCACCTTTTCTTCAAAAATAATTCTTTAACCTGATGCATATACCTGATCATTCCACCCAGTTGAGTACACTAAAGATGCATGATACTATGATCCTTCACTTTCATTGTTCGTATCATGGTCTGTTTGCGAGTACATTCAAAGTACTCATTGGCTTGCCACTAGTTATTTCATTGACCAGGTGTGAAAGACAGGATTCGGTGAAGATTAACTCGGTGACGTTCTTGCAAGCTGGGACGCTTTCTAGTCAGAATGCCTGTAGGTTAAGGCTGATGGCATGGGTTCACGCTTTCAACCAATAACTCCGCTATTGGTCTAGTTTGGTGATTTTGCCTTTAAGGCCCTATGTATGTAAGACTCGACCGAAGAGGTCATTTATTGTATCAAACGGTATGTATGGATGTAAGACTCTATTATTCAGTATCTGTGTTCAGTGAGCATTGATCCTTGGGATCACTGGGCACGGCAATCTCGACTTACCAGTCGGGGTCCTCACAGAACTGGTATGAGAGCCATCCTGACTGTAGGAAGCCCTTAGTTAGCATGGACGCTAGTTAGGATAAAACTGCTTTCCAGATCCTTGAAAATACTTACAGAACTTACATATTTCCTCAACTCTCCTAAAACTTCAAAGAAATTGAAGGTTATGCTCTATCCTTCCACTCTTATTTTCTTGGCACTCCTCGTCTATTTTTTTTCAAAACTCGCTAATGGTCGCTAGAAACTTATGCCCTTCTGACCACCGGATAAATTGAAATCCTCGTGGGCAGCCCGGCAGGAAGTAACCTTTCCACGCTAACACCTGTGTTGAAGGACAGAGAAGACAACTCTACGACCAGACGACACCAACAGTAGTACCTCTAAGAGGAACGAGAACATCGAGGCTTAGAAGATGGTGAAACCCTGGACACTGTTCCAGAGTGATGCCACTCTCTCCTACGATAATTTGGACATAATATATGCAAACCTTGATCTGCATCACTAATAGAGCGACCATGTCAGTTATAAATAATTGTGTCGACCACCACCGGTGGATGAGAATCTTGCCATTTGGTCCGCCTCACCTTTGTGAGCAGGAAAACAGTTCTCTTCATCCCTCGCTCTAGGTGTCGATATCACAATTAGTATGATTGACAGATCAGAACTCTATCATGTCATGCGAATATCGGTGCATGAAGATGTCCACTTGAGACTCTCGAAGCCTCAGAAGACAAGAAGACGCTGACAAGATCATGAAGGCAACAAAAGACCCTGTCAGTGACAGCTATGAAGAACCGCCTTCGTGAGCAATTTCCCAGACGAGAAGACAACAAGAGTTCTCTACAACTCGAGCAAATTTCTTCAGCAAGCGACAACAAGAGGCATGACAACACCCTGAGAAGGTTCAGAAGACTTAGCGGACTCCTCTTCGGAGCAAGAAGCAAACACGACTGTCGAGTCCCTGAACCTAGGATAGGATGAGTCGTGAATCCCCTATGCGAAGTCGAGTCCGTGAAATGGTTCGGATGAACCATGTCGTGTGTTGTTTGTTTTTGTTGTTTGTGCTTTGATATAAGTCGCACTTTTGCTCAGGCAACAAGCATGCGGTTATATCACTTGTCTTCAAATAATTTTTGCCCTGGTTGAGTTGATTTTTCAACGCTTGTTTGATTGCACTGAGACCCTTAGGCACTTCCCCTCTGTGCTCTCTCTCTTTCTCTCACCCCTCTCGACAACCGAAGACAGCAAGGCAAGATGCGCCAGGGATCCGCTTCGAAGGTTGACTAACATTGAAGACACTAACTGTGCCACGCTTAACCACATGCAACCGTAGGAGTATGTTTTCCCCCTGGAGATTGGAAAACCACACTAGACCAGACTAACATCCACAAGCCTTTCCGGCCCAAATTTTCTGGTCACGTGTCTAGTACACGTACATGCCAGAACACGTGTAGGTCCCCTATAAACCCCGTTGAGCACCGGGTTCTTAATGAAACAAGTGATCACCGTGAACAAGTACCCTTCATCTTAAGCTAGCACTGTAACCTTGATGCCATAAGAGGACTGATCTCCGATATGAGAGCATTAGACTAAGATTGTTGCGAGGATGATAGTTGTGTTGAGGATATAGCTAGACTACTTTGATGGATCGTGAGACCCTTATAAAGGTAGGTGGATTTGGCTCGATAATCTTGATCATGATACCATGTTTCTCGGTGGATATAGAGTGCGTATACTTGGAGTTGTCAATTGATTTACAACCTATGTGGTTTGGCCTTGGAGATTAGATGGCTATGATTATTGAAGTTGGTGGATGTACTACGACGTAATTCTAGGAGTGATATGTGAGTTATGAGGACTCTAAGGGACTATGTAGAACCCCATCAATGTTGGATTCGTTGGAGTGGTGAGTCTAGTCATGGTTGGCCGGATTGATCGATTACTTGATCGGATTCATAGGAAGGAAACAAAATGTTGGATTGGTCTACCACGTGTTTCCTTAGTATAGTAGTATAGTATCCTGTCCATTGGATGACTTAGGTGGACAATTGGATTTGTTGTGCCTCAGATCTAATCGTGGTAGCTGTATGTCTCCCCAAGGTCCTTGCATAGTAATGCATGTACAGTTGGGGCTACGCCATACTTGTAAGTGTTTGGGTTTAGTTCTTCCCTCAACACAGAGTTGACTAGCAAGAGCGGTGTGGAGTTGACCGTGTAGGGTGGTATCCTTGATGAGATAAGATGATGTTGCCTCAAGTTAGCGGTCGAACTACTGGCATCTAAGGAATGTGCTTATAGATAAGATGATAACTGTTCGCCCACATCCTAAGTTCCTTAAGACCCTAAAGCTTCGCTGAGCCACAAGATGGACGGATTACGACCATAGAAGACGACTCTAAGTCATTAAAAGATGGCTAGTACCCGCCCATAGCAAGTCCCGTTCTCCTCACCTGACTTTTGAGCACTGTGCTTATGTCTGTTTGGGAAGGTAGGTAGTCATCCTCACCGATGACTTACTTACTCACCCCGTAAGAGGAAGAACACACCTTGGTCGTGTTTGGACGAACCCCAGGAACGCAAATTGTTATGCCTCTCGAAGGTACGGTGATATCTCGAGAAGGTGAGTCTCTCGAAACAGTCCCAAGACCACGGAAGACTACCCTACGCAAGTCAAGATGAAGAGCTGCTACGACGAGGAAGCCACGACAACGGCAATGAAACAACAAGAAGCCTCGACGACACAGAAGAACGACACATTTTATTGCAACTCCAACATCGACTACGCCGACCACAACATGCTAGGCAGTAAGGACAGACCCACTGGGAACAAGCTCTACCCGGATCACAACTGCGCCTACGACCACACAGCACGCCCACGCTTAACCAGTTGCCACTATGATGCACCTCGGTTCCTTCATAGGAAGAGACCGCAAGGACACCACTAGCACACTAACACCCCGCTTGCGCCGAGCAGGCGCCTAATCGTCATGAACCCTGCCACCGCGAAGAGCCACCGTGCGGGAGACAGCATCCTGGCGATCATCGTGGAAAATCGCACAGTACAGCGCCGAGACCCCGACCAGCAACGCCACCATCCCGGACAAGAAGATGATGAGCCATCCCGGAGTCTCGTCCGCCATTGGCATCCTTCCTCGAACACCTGCAGCAGAAGAAGAAGAGGACCGGAGCAGCAGCAAGTGGCGAGGCTGGGTGGAGACGAGAAGGACTCCCTGGCCAATTTATAGCCAGGACCGGAGAGCCACAAGCCAGGCCACCAGCCCCGTTTTCCGCTCGGCCGTCGGTGCTCGCTGGGAATCCCAAAGCAGTGCTGACATACCAGGGCCGCGAGGTGAGTGCTTACTGCGCCGGCAGATGGCTCACCGCACGCCATCGTAGGGAGCCCCGGACACCGTACGCCCTAGGCACTGCAAGTGGATACAACACCCGGGGCTCACCCAAGAAAGAAGAACCAGAGGTAGAAGAAGAGGCTGACTGCGGACCCTGGGCCCACTTGTCAGCCGGAGCAAGTGGCAGGAAACCGGTACGGCTAGCAACCAAATATGGCAACCTC
Source organism: Hordeum vulgare subsp. vulgare (assembly GCF_904849725.1). NCBI lineage: Eukaryota > Viridiplantae > Streptophyta > Magnoliopsida > Poales > Poaceae > Hordeum > Hordeum vulgare. Next base: position 219,181,927 of record NC_058520.1, read on the forward strand.
CCTTTTCTCCAACATCCTCATAGAACGCTGAGGCACCAATAAGTGGTATTCTTGAGTTGACCCCATGAGACCGCATTTTGATTATCGCTGCTAGTAAGTCCTGCAGCATAGCAGGAGCAGACCCTTGTTTCCGTCTTAACAAATCTCGGGGACGAGATTTTCTTAAGAGGATAAGGTCTGTCACATCCCAGTTTTGGCATTCCCGATTAACTAACTTATTTCAAAATTTAGGACCAATTAAATTTTTTTTGTCAATGCTTCTGATGCTTGGAGTGACTATTGTTGTTTTGCAAATGATTAATTCCCATTTAATCTTGTCACTCCCCTAATCATCTTCTCATACCATGCTCTCCTGCCTAATGATCATGCCATGTCTTTAGGACAAATAACTATTTTTACCAAATATTATTTCCACCAAAAAGCTTGTCTTTGAATCAAACTTTCAAACCCCTGAGATGAGGTTTGTACTACAAGTCCTCAAATTAGGGGATTTCTTTTGCACCAAAACTTTTATTTAAAACCTATTATCAAAATGACTTCCAAAAAATCATCTTATTATTATTTTAAAGGATATTTTATTATTTTATTTAAAAGCCTTTCTGTGAGGCCAGAAATGGTCTCCTATGAAGGAAAGTTATTTTTATTGCTTTCAAAATACTTAAGAAAATTTAGGGAAACTCAGTGGATATATTTATTCCATATTTATGAGTTTCAACACATGGTCATGTTCAAAATATTGGGCAAATCCCTTCAAAACCATTCCTGTCTATTTCAAGCTTTTGGAATATTTCTATAAGAAATATTCTCTATAAACTCCAGTAAAATTCTAGCATGTCATCTATGATATTCTTAATGATCTTGCCAAGTTTCATTTCAATCCAAGTTGATTTGACTCCCCTAATCACTCTGAAACCCTATCTGTCCAGAATCAAATTTGAGCAACTCTACATTGTGAGGTGTCTCCAATTGTTCTCAAATTTGGTGGACATGTTCCAGTACTCCAATGAGGCATCCACACCAAGTGGTACACCAAGGAGAATAGAGGAACTTGTCCTAAAACCCTCAAAACCCTCTCTGTTGATTTCTGACTTTGACAAACTTTACATTATAAAGTTTGTCCAATTGACCTCAAAGTTTTTGTGCATGCCTTAATGCTCAAATAATGCCCCTACACCAAATATTGGATTTGTGGGAATTTATTTGAATAGGGTTCTAAGCAAAAACCCATTTCTGCCCCTTTCTAGGGTTTTTCATGTCTACATTGAAGAACTTATCCAGCAAATCCCAAATTTAGTGTGCAAGCCTATTTTCATCTATTATTTGATCCTGTTAAGTTTCATAGACATTAGAATTCATCCGGTAGCCCAGCCACAGATCAAACACCTTGTGTGCACTCACCAATTTGGCTTTTATTGCCCCTTCTACTTTTACCCTTGAGCTCAACATTCTACCACAGCCTCACATAGTTACATTTCATCTCCAGTAACCTTCCCATGGTCACTGGTCAATTATTGGAGAAGGTCTCTTTGCATCTTCTCTCATTTTCACCCATGGAACCACTGTTTTTACCCTCTTGTTTTACTTCTGCTTAGCCCAAGACCCCCAATTCTTTGCAGAGCCTTCCTTGTGTGCCAAAGCATCATTTGGAACCAAGTTATGGCATGCTCATGTGGGGAAAATGAGCAGCACCTCCTCAAGTTGATTTCTAGCTTAAATATAGGATTGCACTACAAGTACTAGCTAGGCTCACTCTCCTGAGCTGAAATTTGGCAGACTAGTAGTCCTTCCTTAAACAAGAGTGCTGGACATGGTTTACCTCCAGTTAACTACCTGTGCAAACTAGTTTTCTAGCACTAAGTTTGCTGCTGCAAACTAAATCAATGTCAGCAGCCATTCAAACCACCTTAACTAGTTGCCAAACTCCAGAGTTACCTTCCTGCATGTGTGCCTTGCGTGCTGGACATCTTTTGCTGGTCTTTGCAAACCTGTGGGCGTGAGTGACCCTGGTGACCACCTTCTGGACATGCAGAACTGGTGCTCTGCACCTTGTCTTCCTCCTACACGCTGTGTGTGGCCACTGCATCATGTCTCAGCACGCCACATACTTCCATTTGACCAGTCCAGCAGCTCCCCGACGTCAGCTAGCCTCCAAGACGTCCCTGGGACACATGTCTATCCCGTGCTCTCAGAGCTCCAGAGAGCTCCCGAGCTTTCCTTCTCTCCCTCCTCTCTTATCTTCTCTCCCGAGCGCCCAGAGCCTCGGATCCTCTCCCCCGAGTCCCTTCTCCCTCCTAGCCACCCTCGGAGCCTCCCCTTTGAGCTCCCTAGCTTTCTCATCTCCTCCCACGGCTGCCATGGAAAGCTTCGGCCGAGCATGAGTTCGAGCTCCCTCGGCTTCCCCCTTCCCATCTAGCTACCCCTAGAGGTACCCCAGGCCGCCACAGCTCCTCCCCAGCGCCTTCAGCTCTCTCTCCCTTCGCGGTTGGCCGAAGCCAGGGGGTAGACGACTTCCCCCGCAGCTGGCTCTTCCCTGCGTAGCCCCCATTGCCGAGGCCCTCTCCTGGCCCTTGCTCCATGCTCGGGAAGAACCGAGCTCTCCCTCACCGTGGACCGTCTGGGGTATCCTCCCCTGCTTCCCATCCATCTAGATGGCCGGGTGCCGATCTCCTCGCTACCGATGCCGCCCTCGAACCGCGGCCAAGGCCTCCTCTCCCCGCGGTTCCCCTGCAGGAACGGGACCCCCGGGTAGGTGCAGCGTGGCCGCCCGAGCCGCCGGGGAGCCGGACCTCACCGGAGGTGGCTAGGGCATAGGGAGCCAGCAAGCCCTCGGGCTCCTGCTCCTCCTCTCTGCGCATGCTAGAGGTAGGGGAAACTCCTGCATGCGGGGCCCCTCGTCAGCCTCTCCCCCATAGGGCCCGCGCGGTTAAGTGGAGACGAGTTCCTAAATTGTTGCCTCCCCGTGGCGAAGGCGTATTTCCCGGATTACGCCTTCGGCGTGATCTCCCCCTGACCAGACCGAGCACTGGGCCGGCCCGAAGGCCTAATCAGCGCCCTGAGCGTTAGATAGCCTAAGGCTAACCCTTTTTCCTTTTTCTATCTGATTCAACTTATAAATTCCATATTAAATTCATACTGACTCTAAATCTGTTGATTCAAAATTCTGCAGGTTCCTAAAATCAAGCTCTATCCGAATATGTGCTCTGCGCATTTTTCCAAGAAGATTTTCTGTACTGATATTACTCAAAATCCAAAACTAGATACAAATGTCCCACCTTTCAAAATTCCTATAGGTTCCAAATCAACTCCAAATGGAGTGATTCCAATTCCCAGAGCCTTGTAAAATCACTCTCCATTTTTAGAACCATGGTCAACATTTTTGTGTGACTTCTTTCTGTTGCAATAAATAGCTCTCTTTGCTATTTATTCCCCATTGTAAAATCTCCAGGATAATCATTTCAACTCCAAATCCAGTGAAACCACTTCCTAAATATTTCTAAAATGATCCTCTGTTAAATGGGTGCCTCCACTCATTTTTAACAGTATGTTTTCTGTCGACCTCTTCAAAGGTCACCCATCCCTCCTTTCCTTCCATCTAGTCACCCCTGATGATTCAAACCCCTTGGAAAAGATTCAGTTGACGGTAGACAGAGTACTCGGGGACGGAGCAGAAGACCTCGGATTCCCCGAGGACTTGCATGAGTAAGGCAAGCATGCCCTTTTGCCGTGACTTAAGTAAATAAAATGAAGCATGCTAGTATAGCAAGTCTTTTTCCGTTGCATGTGATCACGATGCCGGTTCATCACCGATGTGATGGTACTGAAGGCTTCTTCGAAGCACTTGCAATTATAGTAGTGATATTCACATGGCTCCTCGGAGCATAAACATGATGAGCTTGATCCTACCATCTACGAGGATCTTGCTACTGTCATGTTGTCTAGTAGAGTTAATCACTGCATTGAGCTTGACCCCGTGAGGGTCATGATATTATCATGTTGACAAGTAATAATAGAGCATTCTATCATGAGCTTGATGTGGAGTTAAATAAAGAGTTTATGAAAACCCCGTCGGGTGCCACTAATGCCCGAAGGTGATGATGAGTTGGTGATCACTTTTGGTGAAGTGATGCACCGGTGATTTTGGTGTGAGTATGGTTTCGGAAATGGATTAGATTTATGATGTGTCGACCGTCCCAACCTTACCCAGTACGACCACGATACCCCTTTATGGGACGAGGCTTTGTTGATTACTCTGGTCGATGTTAGCAAAGAGCCACATTACTAGTGGCGGGAGTGATCGGTGTCACTCTCGGGATGGGGTCGTGCCAGGTAGGACGACTATGCCATTATTATGAGTTTTAGGCACACCATTGGTCCCTGCATGGTTGATACAGTCCAGAGTCGGTGCTCGTAAGACGTACAACATGTGGGCTGGGTACCATTCGAGTGGATCTCTTTGTCTAGTATCGTTAGGGGAAAGATGATGATCGGATACTTACCTCGGGTATATGTGATATACCGCGAGTCGTGGATGACACGGAAGTATTCCGTTTCTCGTGGGTCCAGCGTACTACCTCTGCAAAGTGTAAACTATTGGAATAGCCGTGTCCACGATCAAGGACAGTTGGGTGGTGCTGCTTAAACTACGTCCTGAGTTTCCGCATAAACCAAGTGTGTGTGTGTGGTGTTAAAAAGGTGTCGTTATAATCATGATAATCGCAATAATACGATCAAGTTCGGTGACTTGACATATAGGGTAAACCCGGATGGTTTAGCCCTCATTAATACCTTGAGATTATGACAAGTCTGATGACTTGGCATATAGGGTGAACCCGGTGAGTTCAACCCTTGACAGATATGTCAATATCTGTCACCTGTTCTTCAAAAGTAATTCTTTAACCTGATGCATATACCTGATCATTCCACCCAGTTGAGTTCTACTAAAGATGCATGATACTCTTATCCTTCACTTTCATTGTTCGTATCATGGTCTGTTTGCGAGTACATTCAAAGTACTCATTGGCTTGCCACTGGTTATTTCATTGACCAGGTGTGAAAGACAGGATACGGTGAAGATTTTCTCGGTGACGTTCTTGCAAGCTGGGACGTTTTCCAGTCAGAATGCCTGTAGGTTAAGGCTGATGGCATGGGTTCATGCTTTCAACCAATAACTCCGCTATTGGTCTAGTTTGGTGCTTTGGCCTTTAAGGCCCTATGTATGTAAGACTCGACCGAAGGGGTCATTTATTGTATCAAACGGTATGTATGGATGTAAGACTCTATTATTCAGTATCTGTGTTCAGTGAGCATTGATCCTTGGGATCACTGGCCACGGCGATCTCGACATACCAGTCGGGGTCCTCACAACCTGGCCCGCCAAATGTCGGATTTCGGGCTCCGCAAAACCCTAAATATTCGAATTCAAGGGCATGTACGGAGACCTCTGCGTGCTCGCCTCACCTAACTCTCTACTCGCTGGGGATGGTAGAGAACTCACTCGATGGTGAGGAAGACACATAACATGACAGTTTACCCAGGTTCGGGCAACTGAGAGGCGTAATACCCTACTCCTGCTTTGGTGGATTGCCCCTCATCGAGGTTGGTGGATGAACTAGTACAGTGTCTGAGGGCCTCCGGAGGCTAGGTGGCCTTTGTATGGTGCCAGTGGGCGAACAGATGAATCGGATCCCCCTATGAAGTAACCAACTCTCTCTACATTACGTGGCGGCCCCGGTCCTCTTCCCTTATCGTTTTGGCAGGAAGGGATCCCACAACGGCCAGTTTTGAAAGGGAACAGGGGAACATGCTCCCCTGCCCAAATGTAGTCTTCGCCTGCAAAGTGGCTGCAGGGACGGGTCCAAGGATGACATCTTTCCTGCTGGCGGGCGGCGATGGCCTTGTTGCACCAGAAAGGAAACCTTTGGAAGATGCCTTGGGAACCCCGGTACATCCTTGCCCCCTTTGCACTAAAGGGGAAACTGCTCCGTCCTGTTGTATGCTGGTCACCTATCCTTCCTCCGTGTCACCCTTGAATCCTGAGGCCGGGTCTCACCTGGGAATGTCCGCTGCTCCGGAGGGTTCATGTTGAGGCCCCCTGCGGGTCTTGATGTTGTTCCTGCTCGTGAGTCTTGGCCCGTCGCGAGGACCTTGCCTTGATCTGTGCCTCGCCCGATTGTGCTTGATTGATGAAGTGGGCCAGCCCTAGGCCATAGGCACGCAGGTCTGGGTAACCCCATTCCTAGAACGCCGACTGTTTTTCTGCCAACAAGATAGATAGTTCTCTTCGTGGGTCTCTTCACAGCAGCTTTCTTTGCAGGTGCATCCTTGGAAATTGCTTTGCCCTTCTAGGCATATTCAGGTGCTCACAGATCAGCAACACTAGCACATATCTTCTTGACAACTTTCCTTGAGGAGCCTTAGGAGGGGCTGAAGTTTCTTCTCGCAAAAAGTCTGAGTCTTACTCATTAGAAACTATCTTCTTTCTTTGCCTGGTAGCTGCCTTGGGAAAGCCATGAGAATTGGAGAACTTGGGTCTGAAGCAGGTTTCTTTGGACTAGTGCCAGAGTTCATCTCGACACTCTACTCCCTGAAGTCATCCCGACTATCATCTGAACCTGACATTCTCACAGACACACTCGGCAGCAAATAACAGAACCTGTGAAGTGAATATAGGAAAGACAAAAAGGAGGAGCATCACAAAATTCAGATGTTTTTGAAAATTTGAAGTTTGAAACATAGCGTATGATCTTGTGAAGGATGTAAATCGGTGGCACCGAGTTGGTATTATCGGAGTCACCGAGAAGGCTTACTCGCTTAACAGAGACTCGGCAGTCATTTTCGGTAGCACCGAAAAGAGTTGCTGGATCTCACCGAGTTGCTTCTCAGGAGCCCTAGATGAAGAATCGGTGGAACCGATTTTACAAACTTGGTCGCACCGAGTTGCATGCTGCGGCAGATCATATCCAAAATTTCTACTTCTTCTGCACTACGAGATTCATCTGGTGGAAGGAAGGGTTTGCACATGGTGGCTTCAACAACAACTTTCCCAATGCGTAAGAATCAGATAGGGGAACACAAAGGAAATTGGATCCGTATGCTAAATTGGTGGCGGTCCGGCTATGGTGAAGACGGCGGAGCGGATTGCATTGACGGCGGCGAATTCCACAAGCGGCAACGCTCGGGGAAGTAAATGCGATGACCTGGGATCTCGGGGGCAGCGAGGGTTTGTCGAAAGAAACGGTTTTGACGAAGTGAAGTCAAAAGATTTGGTTCATGGATCTATATACACGTGCGCTGTCGGTTTTACCGAGATGGCAAAAATGGTGTCACCGAGTTCCTCAACTGCCGGTAGACAAGGAAATCAGTGTAACCGAGTTGGTGATTTCGGTGGTACCGAGATAGGAACACATGATCAACTTTGAAAAATCGGTGGTGCCGAGTTTGTGGAGTTGATCACACCGAGTTTTTCAAAGAGGTTTTGGACGGCAGCCTTTGATGATACAGAACTCCGAGTGCACCTTCACATAGAGGGATCGACGAGTGCTTGTTCAAGTTTTGTGATGAAGCATGAATAGAACTTGGGATGAGGTAGCATGGATAGCTAGAGAAGGGTCCTAGGCATTTTTGTCCATCCAATTGGCAAAACATAAATGAAACGCCAAATAACAACAACTGGATGTTCTCGAATGATCAAACACATGCACACCAACATGCTCATACAATAAGAATGATGAATAAAACATGGTGAACATGGACACACATCCTAGCAGCTATCAAGCACTTGGGCGATGGCAAAGACATCTATATATGAGTATATTGACATAGGAGCCAAGTAAAATTACTTAAACATAGGTCATACTCATCATTAAGCATAAGTGGGTTTACCACTTCTACATAAGCATTAATGTGTTCATATCCTTAGGATATGCTTATACTCAAGTCTTAGAGTAAAGCTCCCCCTTGATATGATATCCCCACTAAGAGGGATCAACTAACCTTGGGTTTTGTCATAGAAGACTTCAAGTAGGTGAAGTAGTGGTGGATGCTCAATTTTGATGAAGGTCATCTTGAGTTGGGAGCAATTCTTGTTGTTTCCATACTATTTTCACCTACATGGGTTAGTCCCAAAGCAAGAAGAACATATGCAAGAATATCTATGGACATGGAGTGAAGCACACATGGGACAATGTCCAAAGATGCATTAATTACCTTGTTCCTTCCTTACCTTTGAGGGAATGTGTGACTCCTTGAAGTAATGCATATGGTTGAGGTTGATTGCATATAGTTCTTGCCAGTATGAATAAGAGTGAATTTCATTGGCAGAGTCACCCGTCAAGAACTTCTAGTTCTTCCTCTTGGAAATCCACACCAAATTGATGGGAATCCTTTGAGTTGTGGTAGCACTTGCTGAGCTAGAGCTAGTAGTATCCTTGGGAATCCACTTGACCTTAGCTTGGGTTCTTCCTCAAATAGGTCCAGGTCATCTTGAAGCTTTCCCTTGCCTTTGTGGTCTTGTGGTAGAAGGCCATCATGTGAGCTTGTTCTTTCGAAAGGAGTGGAATCACACTTCTCTTCTTGGGGAACAAACTTGGGAGTGGGATATGGACCTTCTTCCCAAACGTCTCCATTGATGTTGAACTAGCCAACACCTTGTTTCTTCCAATGTCTTCCTTTCTTGCGCACAATTTCCTCAAATTGCTTACTTCCGGCAATACTCTTGAAGAAACCTCACTATAATCCCTTTCAATAGATCATTTTCTTGCTCAAGTGTAACAGGGCTAAGAGAATCGTTAGTGGAATCGATAGAGGTACTAGCAACAACATTATTGGATTTAGCTTTAGCATTGTTGTTACAAGATGAAGAAACCTTCTCGCCTTTGTTATTACTGTTCCTAGGTTTAACTTGTGGAACAAAGTTAGACAATAGTAATCGTTTGGCTAGATAAGAAGAACTCTTCTTTCGAAGATCATCATTGCTTGCTTTTAAGAACTCATGCTCTTGCTCCAAATTGAGCTTCTCGAAGTGTAGCTTCTCATGGGTTCTTACAAGCTCTCGATGAGCTTCTAGAGTAGTCTCATGAGCTAACTTAAGAGTTTTTAATTCTTGAGTTAGTCATTCAATTTCTTTCTTATCATCAATATTTGATTTCTCTTGACTAGCATGATAAATAGCCAGTTCATTTTCAGTGCATTCACTAGCTTTATCTAGAAGCAAGTCATATTCTCCTAACAAGTCATCCTTATAACTATTGAAATGAAGATACTCAGGATGTGATACCTTGCGGCCTTTATCCATGATGCAGTTTTTTCGACTCCCTCATTTGGTGAATCAAATAAGTCGTAGGAGTTGGTGGAAACAAGCGCAATCCCGTCAACACCTTCATCTTGACTATAGTCGGAGTTGGAGTGATATCTTCTCTTAGAGTGGTGATCAGACCCGGAGCCAGAGACCCATTCACCAACATGAGCTTGATGTCTTCTTCTTGAACTACTCTTGGTGTATTTGTCCTTATTCTCTGATTCCTTGTCTCTCCGTGAGTGTCTTTGTTCATAGTGACCTTCTCTACTCCTTCTCTCTCTACAAGGTGACTCATCTCTTGAGCTTCATCTTCGAGGTGACTCTTCTCTTTCTTTGTAGGGAGCCGAGCACAAATTTGAGTAGTGTCCGGGATTCCCACAATTCTAGCAGTTTTGGTCACGACAGGACGAACGCTTCTCATCATGTCTTGAACTTGATCTTCTATCTTTGCCTCTACTCATGTAGAACTTGTTGAATTTTATCACCATGCGGCTTATCTCTTCATCAGTCACAAGATTGTCTTTTTAAGTAGAGGGAGCATAACATGAAGCTTTATAAACACCGCTTGACTTCTTATCGAGCTCATCTTTGTCCTTGAGTGACATCTCATGAGCAACAATCCGACCAATGACTTCAGTTGGCTTGAGATCTTTGTAACTTGGCATCATGTGGATCAATGTGTACATTGTGTCATATTTGCCATCAAGAGCTCTAAGTATCTTCTTGATGATGAATCTTTCGGTCATATCTTCTCTTCCTAAGCCGACAATCTCATTGGTGATGAGAGCTAGCCTAGAGTACATTTCAGCGACTACTTCACCATCCTTCATCTTGAACTTGTCAAGCTGACTTTGAAGCACATCCAACTTAGATTCTCTGACATAATCGGTACCTTCGTGTATATCAACCAAAGTATCCCAAATTTCTTTTGCATTCTCAAGATTAATGATTTTTTGAATTCTTAGGGGCAAAGGCAGTTGATGATGATATCGCGGGCTTGAGCATTAAGTTGCAACGTCTTCAATTAATCAGTTGTTGCATCACAATCTGGTTCATGCCCTTCTCCTAATAAGTTACCTTGCACGCCAACACGAATAACAACCCAAACATGAGGATTAAAGCCAAGTATATGCAACTTCAATTTATGCTTCCGACTAGCAAAATTAGTGCCATCGAAGTAAGGACCTCTACGATGATAATTTCCCTCACTAGATGCCGTACTCTCCTAGGTCGCTAAACCAATGAAATGGAGACCAAAGCTCTGGTACCACTTGTAGGATCGAAAGTATGTCTAGAGGGGGTGATTAGACTACATGAAAAAAATATTTTTTCCCTTTTCCCAATTTTACTTGAGACGCAGCTACGACAATTATAACAAGTCAAGTACACCATACACATGGAGTTCTAATAGTATAGCAGTGGAAAGTAATCTTGCAAGTGTAGATAGAGGAGTAATGTATGGAGATCAAACGCATGAGGTTTACATAGCGATTTTGGGCATGGCTCCGATAGGTGGCGCTATTGTACGTCCATGTTAGTGGATCTTCAACCCACGGACGGTAACAGCTGCGAGAGTCCAAGGAGGGCTCCACCCACAAGGGGTCCATGAAAAAGCGGTGTTGTCTATTCCACCACGTATTTTCCCCATGAAGGACTAGCCTTACTCACAGTAGATCTTCCCGAAGTAGGCGATCTCCTTGCCCTTAGAAACATCTTGGTTCAACTCCACAACACGAAGTAGGAGGCTCCCAAGTGACACCTAACCAATCTAGGAGGCATTATTGTCCAAAAGGTAATAGATGGGGTAGATCTATGAACTCCTTGATCTTGTGCTTCTAAAGATAGTATACTCAACACAAATCACTCTCTCACAGAATATGCATGGGTAGGAGAGGTTGATTTGGCTGAGAGAAGTTTGGGGAGGCTAGAGATCAAGTTTCAATTGATTGGATTGGAATATCTTGGACTCAACACATGAGTAGGTGGTTCTCTCTCATAAAATGGATCTGGAAATAAAGTATGTGTTCTGAGTACTTCTCCCACGAATGAGAGGTGGATGAAGGGGTATATATAGACAGCAGCCAAAATCCAACCCTTACACACAAAAGAGCAAACTCTGTGACACCGAAGTGGACAACTCGGTGGTACCAACTAGTACTAGAAGTGTGAACTTTTCAATCTCGGTGAGACCGATATATAGAAATAAGTGGCACTGAAAAGGTCACTAATGGTCAGGTGGCCAAACTTGATGGCACTGATACTCAAACTCAGAAATTCCTATTTTGTGTATCTTGGCAACAGAATGTTGGTCACACTGAACTCAGTAGCGCCGATGCAGTTTCGGTTGCACTAATTTGGTGGGAATGGCTAGGGTTCTGTGTGAGGGTCAAACTCAGTGGATCTGATGAGGAAATGTTGGTGACACCGAATTTGTGAATGTGGAACTTGACAGAGTGGATATGTTGGAAAAATGACTCAGTGTTTTGGTGGCTAACTTTGAGCATTTGAGAAATCAGTTCATTTTACTACCTCACCCCCCTTTTAATAGTATTGACTTTCCTATGGACTCAAAATTGATTTCTCTCAAATATAAAATGAAGTGTCTTCTAGCTTGAAGCTTGAGCCAATATTGTTCCTTTCTTGCATCCAGGGGTATCTCCACATAAACCTTAAGCCATAGCATCTTTTGAACTTTTGTGAAATATATTTGGAAAACACATTAGTCCAATGATGCAAATGTTGTGATCAATTATCAAAACCACCCTGTGGAGCAATTGTGCTTTCACCGAGCCCGTGCCTATCTGTCCCCTCTCCCGTCCTCATCCCCTCCCCTCTCTCGCTTGGTTCTCCGCACCCGAGAGCACCGTCATGCACCGCCACGGCCACAACCACCACGTCTCCCCTTGGTGGTGTCGACGAGCGCCGAGACGTCGTTCTAGTCCTCTACACCGAGTAGAGAAACGTGGGAGGCCGTGTATCGTCGCCGGCAACTTCGTCCTTGACTTTGCGCGCCGGATATCCTCACAGTCGAATCACCAGCCACAGCGCGTCCCCGATCATGCCATCGACGCCTATGCATCGTTGTGAGCCCACGGTTCATCTCCCCTTGCTTTCGCATTCTTGTGCACCGCCTAGCCACTGATTCCACATGAACTAAGAGGTGCTCGCCGTTGGCCATGGCGACATCCGTTATCGTACACTTACGAGAATGGAAACATGGTCCACACCTATCCAGGAGGTCGTAGTCCCCTCCAGTTTTCCTCCCGCGTCCGTGGTGTCGAGCGCCATCTAGGCCGAGCTCCATCCACTGCTTCGAGTGTCGCTGCCGTCAACTCCGGTGTCCTCCATAGGCCTAGCTTGCTCCGTTCGATGCGGGAGAGCAGGGGGTACACCCCAGTAGCATCATACGTCGCTCTTGTGGCCTCTATCGCAAACACCATTGGGCCCCTGGGTTGCTGACGACTGATACTTCTGATCTGCGTTGATTTTTCCGTGAAGAGGAACGGGTTATCAGAGCACAATGTGGGTAAGTGTTTCCCTCAGTTATGAAATCAAGGTTTATTGAACCAATAGGAATATCAACCACAACCGTCTTCAGCGGGTGCACACAAGAGAACAAACTAGTTGCACCCAACACAGGCAAGAGAGTTGTTAATCCTCTTTCTCTTGCTATTTGCATGCGAGTGAGGTGTGTAGATAATTGTAGATAACAAGACAAATTAAAAACAAGTAAAGGGAAGCAAGGTATTGAAGGTTTTATCAATATGTTGTGAATAGACACGGGGGCCATAATTTTCCCTAATGGCATCTCTCATGAAAAATAGCATACGGTGGGTAAACAAATCACAGTTGGGCAATTGACAGAAAAATGGACAGTTATGCAATATTCACGGCAATGATCATGTGTATATTGGCATCACGTCGATAAACAAATAGTTCGCTTCCTGCCTGCACCTATTACTATTAATCCACTCATCGACTGCTATCGAACATGCATCTATACAGTATTAAGTAAAACAAAGTAATGCATGGCGAACAATGACATAATGTAGACAAAGTAAACTCAAGCAATATGAATAAACCCCATCATTTTATCCTTAGTAGCAGAAACAAAAATACACATCTTGTGACCATATGTCACTGGGATATAGAAATTCCACATGTTGAACCTACTACAACACACCTCTCTCATCGAAGGAATATCAATCTACTTGGCCAAACTATTTCATTAGATCCGAGAGGATAACGAAGCTATCATAATCATGCACATAAGAATCATATAAGTGTTCAGAGAAGACTCAAATATTTATCATGATTAATCTGAACATGAACCCACAATTCATCCGGTCCCAACAAACGCACCGCACAAAAGGAATTACAACATGTCGATCAAAGTGAAGATGTGATGATCTTTGTATGGAAGATCAAAGAGAGATATAGCCATCTAGGTATTGGCCATGTACTGTAGGTCTATGGTGAACTACTCACAAATCATCATGAGGGAAGCAATGTTGATGAAGAGGCCCTCCATGATCGATCCCCCCTGCGGTAGGGTGCCGGAACGGAGCCCCAAATGCAAAGTTGTGAGAATTTCGATTCTGAATCGGACCGGAGGTCCATTGCTAGAATCGTGAGTGGTAGAATCATAACTATCAGGATCGTAGAAACTTAGATTCTATGAGCAAAATCGTTGAATCGGAGAGGCTAGTTTGGATTGTAAGGTCGTAAGATTCTAAGACTTGACTCACGATTCTGACAAATTTCCCTAGATGGCCTCCCATCGAAATAGAGAATTTATAAGCCTCCAACCTTCTTCCGATACTCCTCTGACCTCTTTTGGTCGAGAAAAATCACCAAAAAGTTTCAGGTCAATTGTGCTTCGTTTGGTATGGAAACCCTCAAAAGTGGAAAACATGGAGAAAATAGCAACTCGCACTGGGCACTGGGTGAATAGGTTAGTGCTCACAAATATTATAAATTGGTAAATAAATACCCCGAAAGTATTCTAAAATGATAATATATCAGCATGGAACAATAAAAAATTATAGATACTTTGGAGACGTATCAAGCATCCCCAAGCTTAATTCCTACTCGTTCTTGAGTAGGTAAACGATAAAACGGAATTTTTGATGTGACAGACTATCCATGATGTAACCTTATGCATTTATGCTCACTGAGAAATGATGAATTAACAAATACTAACACAACAATAGTTATAGGTATAAGCAGCAAAATCATTAATCTTTCAAAGTATACGATCCTCAAAGATTGTTTTACTCCTATACATCTTATTATATTAGCAAGGCATGGATCCATCTTCACCACATTAATACAAATGTCCAGCACCATGGTGTCCAAGTCAGGCAATTGGATCGTACTTTTTCAATATGCATAAACTTTGTATTCTTCACGCCATACATTAGTGTGAACCATTGGACATAGCTTAAAGATGGAATAGAATATGGTGGTAGGTTTTAAAGGGTAAGAGCGGAGAAGATAGTCTCATATAAACTAGGCGTACCAACGGGTTATGGAGATGGTCGTCGATAGATATCGATGCAAGGAGTTGGGATTCCCATGCATATGAATCATATAACATGAGACTCTATATGAGGAACAAGGTGCCAGTTTGAGGCACAAGTGTGGTAAAGGATAGTAGAAAAGTCCCTTATCTTTTTTATCTCATTCATTTTTTTATTTTTATTTTTTTATTACGGTGATCTCAATTGGCCTCCACCATTTTTATTTCCTAACTAGGACAATGCTCTAATAATGATGATCATCACACTTGTATTTACTTACAACTCAATATGAAAATTGATAGGACGATATGACTATGTATGAATGCCTCTAGTAGTGTACCAACATGTGCAAAGATTTAGTGTGGCATGTATCAAAAACTATGATGAACAATGTCTTCGCCACAAATACTATGTCAGCTCTATCTGATCATGCAAAGCATTGTGATGATGAACGAACTAGTCATGTGAAGTGACGATGCCATTTGCATGGCAATATATCTCGGAATGGCTATGGAAATGCCATGATAGGTAGGTATGGTGGCTGTTTTGAGGAGGATATGAAAAGGTTTAACTTCAACAGAGTGTGTCATGTCATGGGGTTTGGATGCATCGGCGAAAGTTGCACCGATCATCAAGGTGAGAACGGGCGATGCACGGTACCGAAGAGGCTAGAAAATATGAAGAGGTGAGATTGTGTATGTCCATGGTGTCATATTAGTCAGGAAGAACTCATGTACTTATTGTAAAGTTTTATTAGTTTTATCAAAAAAAATAAGTACTACTCGCATGACCCAAGGGAGAGGGTTGGTAGGAATTAACCATCCCGCGACTCCGACTCAAAACAACACTAGGATTTCAACGAGGAATAGAAATGCTCACACATCATCACCATGCCCTTTTAATTTTTTAGATGAAAAAGAAGATTAACATCTCTTAATATCCACACCTCTTTGAATTAATAGTAATGCACTCACATCTTTTTCATATCACCACATCAATATCGTTAACCCAAAATTTCTCTCTATGTGCTACATGATGGTTTTAATTATCAATCATTGAATCCCTTTATTTTTTATCTAGTCTTATGACCCATGAAAATTAACATCACTATTTATCTAACTCTCAAACAAATATAAGTGAATACCAAGAGCATAATATTTCTATAAAATCTACATGCCACCGTGCTCAAAAAGATAAAAGTGAAGTACTTGAGCAACTACTAAGCTCAAAAGATATAAGTAAAGCACATAGACTATTCTAACAAATTGTGATGATGTGCTATCTCTCTAAAATATGTGTGCCTAGAAAACAACGATTGTGGCAAAGTGAAAGTAAAATCAAACAAAAGCAAATGACGCTCCAAGAAAAACTCATGTCATGTGATGAATAAAAATATAGCTCCAAGTGACATACCCATGGATTGAGATGAAAGGAGGGGATGCCTTCCGGGGCATCCATAGCTTAGATGCTTGAGTATTACTAGAATATTACTTTGGGGTGCCTTGGGCATCCCCAAGCTTAGGCATTTGCTGCTCCTCAATCCTTTGTCTGTCGGGATAATACCCATAATTTGAGAACTTCAATCACATAAAACTCAACAAAACTTCGCGAGATCCGTTAGTATAATCAACATATAAAATACTTTTAGGTGCTAGTTGATTATTATTTTATTTTAACATAGGTTACTGTATTCTATCTTCTCCATGGCTTATACCCCTGATACAATCCATAGAATCATCAAAACAAGCAAACTACGCAAGCAAAAACAGAATCTGAACGAAACAGAATAATTTGTAGTAATCTGAATAGAACCTTTACTTATGTAACTACAAATGAACAATTAGAAAGACCTGAGAAATTTGTATAGAAATAATTTTTAAAACATTCAGCTTAAAAAGACATTCCAAGAAAATCAGAGAAATTTTGCACTGGACGTTAAAGTTTCTGTTTTTGCACCGTATCAATTCTACTCATCATGCAAATCATCCCAAAGGCTTTACTTGGCACAAACACTAATAAAAACATAAAAACACAATAATTACAAAGGAAACAATCATATCATCACAAAGAAACATAAAGTAAAAAAAACATAACTACTGGGTTGCCTCCCAAGAAGCGCTATTTTATTACGCCCCTAGCTACTCATATTCCATAGTTTCAAGTGTTGTCATCTTTGTTCATAAGGGGTGCAATCTCATTAATAACCTTGTTTTCCCTATCACAAAGAACATCAAGGTTTTGTTCTATGGTATCAAGACTCCTACTATGTAGAATGACTTTCCCATGGATCTTAGAGATAGAATTGAACACCCCCCCTAAAATTAGACTCCATACTAGTTCTACCCTCTTTGATTAGCTCAGTTTCGCGGTGGCACCCTAGTATAGCAAGTTCAATGGTTTCTAGTTTAGGTTGCCCAAATACATTTTTCATATTATCATAATTCTGAAAATCATTGTTTCCAAGGAAATCTTTTTCAAATATAGAATCCAAGACACGTCTATGGGGAAGATCTAGACCAACATAAAAACTTCTCAGAAGGAATTTAATATGACTTTTTGGATTAGCTGTAGATTGTACTGTTAGTAATCTATCCCAAGATTCTTTGAGCGACTCATCACCTACTTTCTTAAGATCGAATATTGGGGAACCCTCTCCAAAGTAAGGAACATGATGTAACGTCTAAGATGCGGCTCTTTCCTTATTTGGGGGCGAGGGCTCAAAAGGGGAAAGGGGCACATCTAAGCGATTCGCAAGAACGGTAAACATTGCAATAGGTAGAAGAGGGATGAGTATAGGATTTGTCTTACACTCACCACAAATTAAGTTACAAGATCCACAAAACATTTATACAAATCATTCAGAAGGCAGGGTCCGACTACGAACAAGATAAACAACAAAAGCAATGTTCCCGCCTCACTAGGCCCACGGTCACGACCAAGGGCCTATACTCATCGGGATACGTCACGTACAGCCGACCACTCTCCTTGTCAAACTTCCACTTCAGCTAGGTATCCTCGGAAGCATCTGTATCTGGGGTACCTGTACCTATGGGTGGTTGTAGTAATCTGTCAGTCACAAGGACTCCACAATCTCATGACCATGGCAACCAATCTAACTAGGTTGTTGGGTAAGGATGGCGTATGTGTTTGAGTTTGCAGAAACCTAAGCATTTATGGTGGCTAACTTACCTTGAACAGGAAATAAAGATATAGTGGTCTACGCATGATGGCCTTTAACTAGGAATAATCACTAAGTGATCCTGAACACCTACTTACGTCATTCATAACCTCATCGTGTTCTCGATCAGAGAAGGAACTCTCAAGGAAACAGTCACAGTTATGCACACAATTGCTAGGTTTTAATTAAGTTACTTCAAGTTATCTAGAAACGGATGTTAACAAAGTTTCCATGTTTGCCACATAACAACGGGCACGGTTTTCCGAAAGATTTAGCCGTGCGGGGGTGCTCCAACTAGTCCATCACAAACTACCACAGGCCACATAGAAATCCTCGATCATGAAACTAGATCTTGTCGGAATACTTTGTGGAAAACCTGAACTATGAGAAGACCCAAAGTGTCACCAGAATCCCAATGTACAAGATATATCGTTAAGGTAAGACAAGTCCAGCAAGAGCCCCCGACGTGTCGACGAACCCGATAGGAGTCGTGTATCTCGTTCTCACGACATGACGGATGAGCGATGGTTACCACGCCAAAACACCTAATTGCCCCGGGGAGCGTTAGTAAGCTACTCTGGGTTTGATCAATGATACATCTCAAACGTATCTACAATTTTCGATGGTTTCATGCTGTTATCTTGTCAACTTTGCATGTTTTATATACCTTTTTATCTTTTTTGGGACTAACTTATTAATTCAGTGCCAAGTGACAGTTCCTGTTTTTTCTGTGTTTTTGACTCTTTTCAGATCTGATTTTGGAACGGAGTCCAGACGGAATAAAATCCCCGAAATAAATTTTTCCAGAACAGAAGAAGATCGGGGGACTTGAGGGCCAAGGCAGGAGGCCCACAGGGAGCCCACAAGCCCTGTGGCCGCGACCAGGCTTGTGGCCTCCTTGGAGCTCCCCTGCCCTAGCTCTTTGGCGTATATATTCCCTAAAATACCATAAAAAATTAGGGCATCCACGAAACCACTTTTCCGCCGCCGCAAGCTTCCGTTTCCGCGAGATCTCATCTGGAGACCCTTCCGGGTGCCCTGCCAGAGTGGACTTTGGAGCTGGAGGGCTTCTACATCAACATCATTGCCTCTCCAATGACTTGTTTGTAGTCCAATTCAGACCTATGGGTCCATAGTTAGTAGCTAGATGGCTTCTTCTCTCTCTTGGATCTTCAATACAAAGTTCTCCATGATCTTCATGGAGATCTATCCGATGTAATCCTCTCTGGCGGTGTGTTTGTCGAGATCCGATGAATTGTGGATTTGTGATCAGATTATCTATGAATTATATTTCAGTCTTTGCTGATTTCTTATATGCATGATTTGATATCCTTGCAAGTCTCTCCGATTCTTGGGTTTTGTTTGGCAAACTAGATCTATGATTCTTGCAATGGGAGAAGTGCTTGGTTTTGGGTTCATACCGTGCGGTGACCTTTCCCAGTGACAGAAGGGGCAGCAAGGTACGCATCGTGTTGTTGCCATCAAGGGTAACAAGATGGGCTTTCATCATAGATTTGAGATTGTCCATCTACATCATGTCATCTTGCTTAAGGCGTTACTCCGTTCTTATGAACTCAATACACTAGATGCATGCTGGATAGCGGTCGACGTGTGGAGTAATAGTAGTAGATGCAGAAAGTATCGGTCTACTTATTTTGGACGTGATGCCTATATGTATGATCATTGCCATAGATAACGTCATGACTTTGCGCAGTTCTATCAATTGCTCGACAGTAATTCATTCACCCACCATCTACTTGCTTTCATGAGAGAAGCCACTGGGGAAAACTACGGCCCCCGGCTCTATTCACAATTATCGTCTCCGCTTTTATTTTTACTTTGCTTTGTTTACTTTTTGCTTTCAGTTCTCACTTTGCAAACAATCTATAAGGGATTGAAAACCCCTTCATAGCGTTGGGTGCAAGCTCTTTGTGTTTGTGCAGGTACTTGTGACTTGACGCGATCCTCCTACTGGATTGATACCTTGGTTCTCAAACTGATTGAAATATTTATCGCCGCTGTGCTACGTCACCCTTTCCTCTTCAAGGGAACACCAATGCAAGGCTCCAAGGCCACGGGGGAATCCTTTGCATATTTGCCAAGGAAATCCCTGTAGGCGTAGCCAGGAGCAGAACGATTTCTGGCGCCGTTTCCATGGAAGATCAAGTCAAGAATAGTCTCCCGTCAACTTGCCAATTTTTGGCGCCGTTGCCGGGGAGATCAAGTCAATATCTATCCAAGTAAGTGTCACAAACTCATCTCTTGCATTTACCTTTTTTGCCAGTGGCCTCTCGTTTTCCTCTCCCCCACTTCACATTTGTCGTTTTCATTTTCCTTTCTCCTTTACCGTTTTCGTTTGCCTTTTTGCCGTTCTCTTTTGCCCGTTTCACTTGCTTACTTCCTGCTCTTTTTTGTGTGGGATAGTCCATCAATGGCTAGACCCACCACTCCGAACGATACCCCTGAGAACAAAGTTCTCAATTTCAAGCAGAATGAGGAAGAACATTTAAAGGACGCTTGGTACAGGATTTGCAATGCTCATAGTAGATCTACTCGTAAGCAATCCACTACCGTTCTTCTTCACAGTTTTTATGTTGGAATCTCTCCTTGGAATAGGTATATTCTTGATACCATCGTAGGTGGGAATTTTTTGGGGAGCCATACTATTGACTCCTATGGAGCTATCATGAATTTGGTAGGCTCACCCCCGCTCATGGTTAATCGAACTACCTTGACCTTGGAACACGTGATGCAAAGGCTTGACGCCATTGAAAACAAAATTGCCACAATTGAACTTATTGAGGATTTGGATAGAAAGATCCACAATCAAATTACTCAGTATGGATCCAAAGTGGGAATGGTTTTGAAAAATTTAAGGGAGAAGGGACCTATAGTTTATTATTCCTCTAAAATTGGCAAACTAGAAGTTGTCATAACCAACTTGGGTTCCGCTTTTGCCGTTGTGCAAAATACTCCAAATATCACTCTCAAAAAGACCGTCAAGTCTGTTTTTGTTCCTAAAGCTAGTGGTGAGTCATCGAATAAAGATGAAGATCTTAAGATGATAAATGATCACACTACTTATGGTTTGAGCACCAAAGATGACTATACGTGATTCCATCACCTTATGCCTAGCTAAGGGCGTTAAACAATAGCGCTTGTTGGGAGGCAACCCAACGAATCTATCATTTTTCTTTCTCTTTTGTGTTTTCCACACTTTCATAATTCTGTTATGATTGTGTTTTTTGTGTTTCTTTTGCATTTGTGCCAAGTAAAACCGTTATGATTAGTTTTGGGGATGATCGTTTGATCATGCTGGAAAAGACATAAACTTTCTGCTCACGAAAAGAATTTTCATTTTTTTTCTATAAGAGCGTTTGAGTTGATTCTTTTTGCTACTGATTGCTAAGAAAATTTTCCAGACTGTCGTAAGTTTTCAGAATTGTTGATGTATCAGAAGTAGACGAAGTATACAGATTGCTACAGACTGGTATGCTGTTAACAGATTCTGTTTTTGTTGAGTTGGTTGCTTATTTTGATGAAACTATGGATAGTATCGGGGGGTATTAGCCATGGAATATTGAAAATACACTAACCCAACATCAACATAAGTAGGATTTAAGTTTGCCACAGTACCTAAGGAAGTGGTGATTTTCTTTCTTATACTAATGATATCACGAGTTTCCGTTTAAGTTTCATGTCGTAAAGTTTTCATGTTTTGGGTGAAGTTCTTATGGACAAAGAGATAAAGAGTGGAAGGAGCTCAAGCTTGGGGATTCCCAAGGCACCCCAAGTTGATTCAAGTATGCCGAAAAAGCCTAAGCTTGGGGATGCCCCGGGAAGGCATCCCCTCTTTCGTCTTCAATCCGTCGGTAACGTTACTTGGGGCTATATTTTATTCACCACATGTTATGTGTTTTGCTTGGAGCGTCTTGTTTCGTAGGACTCTTTTATTTTTGTTGTGTCACAATCTTCCTTGCTGCACACCTAGAGAGAGAGACATGCACTCACCATGATTTTGTCGTGCTTCACTTATATCCTTTGGTTAGGCAATTCAGCTCAGATGTGTTTCACTTATATCTTTTGAGGTAGTTGATTTTGCTATATGTGCTTCACTTCTATCTTTTGGAGCATGCCAGTTCATGTCGTGGTAGTTGATCTATGCTATGAAAGTAGTCTCAAAAGGGGTAGTTATCCAAAGGGATATGAAAACTTCCACCTTCATGTGCATTGAGTAGTTAGAGAAGTTTGATTCATCTGAATTAGTTTTGAGTTGTGGTTGTGGTAATATTGAAGTTATACTAGTAAGGTGTTGTGGATCTAGAAATACTGGTGTTGAAGTTAGTGATTCCCGTAGCATGCACGTATGGTGAACTGCTATGTGATGAAGTCTGAGCATGATTAGTTTATTGATTGTCATCCTTTGGGTAGCGGTCGGGATCGCGCAATGGTTTATACCTACCAACCCTTCCCCTAGGAGTATGCGTTGAATGCTTTGTTTCGATTACTACTAAAAATTTTGCAACAAGTATATGAGTTTTCAAAGCCATTCCGAGATATATTGCCACACAACTACCACCATGACATGTGCCACAACTTCTACATTGCCATTGCATGACCATGAGATAGCTAGCATGATGTTTCCATTGATGTCTATGCCATGCTAGATCATTGTCACGGTACACTACCGAAGGCACTCCATATAGAGTCATCATTGCTCTATGTTTTGAGTTGTAAGTGTGACGATCATCATTGATGGAGCATTGTCCCATGTGAGGAATTAAAATAGGCCAGCGAAGCCCATTTACAAAAAGAGGCCAAAGATGCCCACCAGAATAATAAAAAAAGAGAGGCCAAAGAACCCACCAAAAAAATGAGAGAAAAAGAGAGAAGGGACAATGTTACTATCTCCTTTCCACACTTGTGCTTCATATTAAGCACCATGATCTTCATGATTGAGAGTCTCTCGTTTTGTCACCACCATTGAGAGTATCTATAATTTTTTTATGGTCTCATGTTGTTATCTTGTTATATTTGGATGTTTTATGTACCTTTTATATATTTTTTGGGACTAACTTATTAATTCAGTGCCAAGTGCCAGTTCCTGTTTTTTCTGTGTTTTTGGCTCTTTTCAGATCTGATTTTGGAACGGAGTCCAAACGGAATAAAATCCCCAAAATGATTTTTTCCCGAACGAAAGAATATCAGGGGGCTTGTGGGCCAAGCCAGGAGGGCTACAGGGAGCCCACTGGCCCCCACTCCGCCACCAGGGGGGCGGCGGTGGGCAGGCTTGTGGCCTCCCTGGCGCCCCCCTGACCTAGATCCTGCGCCTATATATTCCCTAAAATACATAAAAAATCAAGGGATCCACGAAAATACTTTTCCGCCGCCCTAAGCTTCCGTTTCCGCGAGATCTCATCTGGAGACCCTTCCCGGTGCCCTGCCGGAGGGGACTTTGGAGTTGGAGGGCTTCTACATCAACATCATCGCCCCTCCAATGACTCGTGAGTAGTTCACTTCAGACCTATGGGTCCGTAGTTAGTAGGTAGATGACTTCTTCTCTCTCTTGGATCTTCATTACAAAGTTCTCCATGATCTTCTGGAGATCTATTCGATGTAATCTTCTTTGGTGGTGTGTTTGTCGAGATCCGATGAATTGTGGATTTGTGATCAGATTATCTATGATATATATTTGAGACTTTGTTGATTTCTTATATGCATGATTTGATATCCTTGTAAGTCTCTCCGAATCTTGGGTTTTGTTTGGCCAACTATATCTATGATTCTTGCAATGGGAGAAGTGCTTGGGTTTGGGTTCTTACCGTGTGGTGACCTTTCCGAGTGACAGTAGGGGCAGCAAGGCACACATAGTGTAGTTTCCATCAAGGGTAACAAGGTGGGCTCTGTCGTAAATATGAGATTGTCCATCTACATCATGTCATCTTGCGTAAGGCGTTACTCTGTTCTTTTGGACTTAATACACTAGATGCATGCTGGATAGCGGTCGACGTGTGGAGTAATAGTAGTAGATGCAGAAAGTATCGGTCTACTTGTTTTGGACGTGATGCCTATAGATATAATCATTTCCATAGATGACGTCACAACTTTGCGCGGTTCTTTCAATTGCTCGACAGTAATTTGTTCACGCACCGTCTACTTGCTTTCATGAGAGAAGCCACTAGTAAACACTACGACCCCCGGGTCTATTCACATCTATCGTTTCCACTTTCGCTTTTACTTTGCTTTGTTACTTTGTTGCTTTCAGTTCTCACTTGCCGAACAATCTATAAGGGATTGACAACCCCTTCATAGCGTTGGGAGCAAGCTTTTTGTGTTTGTGCAGGCTCTTGTGATAGTCCTTCACTGGATCGATACCTTGGTTCTCAAACTGAGGGAAATACTTACCACCGCTGCACTACATCACCCTTTCCGCTTCGAGGGAAGACCAACGCAAGGCTCCAAGGCCACGGGTGGAGTCCTTTGCATATTTGCCTAGGAAGTCCCTTAAGGCGTAGCCGTATCAGAAGGATTCCTGGTGGCGTCAACACACCTATTTTTGGCACCGTTGGAAGGTCTTTTGTTGCAGTAGTAGAAGTATTTCTGGCGCCGTTGCCGGGGAAGGAGAGATCTATCCAAGTAGGTCTCACAAACTCATCTCTTGCATTTACTTTTTTGCCAGTTGCCTCTCGTTTTCCTCTCCCCCACTTCACATTTTCCATTTTCATTTGCCTTTCTCATTTGCCTTTTTCGTTCGCCCTTTTCTCTCGCTTGCTTTCTGCTCGCTTGTGTGCTTTGTGCCTTCATTATGCTTGCATCTTCGCTTGCCGAAAATCTATTGATATGGATCCTCATCCACTAGCTAATCTCTTTAAGAGACCCACTTATGTGGAACGAATTGCTAGTGAGTTGAGTGCACTTGACTATCTTTATGGAGTTTTGCTTGAGATGCGTGAATCCCAAAACTCTGAGAAATAAATTTATGAAGAGATTCACGAGGGCTCCTTGGATGAAAAGCATGATTGCAATGGTTTCACTATAAATTCTATTAGTGACAATCATGCTAAACATACGCAAAACCCTAAGCTTGGGGATGCTAGTTTTGCTTTGTCAACTACTTGTTGCAATAATCATGATTGGGGTGACGATCTTTCTTATGATCTTGAAATTTTTTTCAAACCTCATGATGAATTTGATATTCGCAATAATATTGAAAGTGGGTTTGGAGAAGTCATGACTTTAGTTGATGACAATCCCACTATTTTTTAGGAGCATCAACTTTGCATGCATGTGGATCATGAAAAGAATATCCTATGTGATAGCAACATTGTTGAATTTGAATATGATCCCACATGTAATTGCTATGAGAGAGGAAAATATTGTGGTAGAAACTTTCATGTTCCCAATTACCTCTCGTTATGTTGAGATTGCTATTGTCTCTTTCTTCTTCCTTGCATATGGTAACTATTGGTTGTCTTAACAATCTGTTTTCCTATAAAATGCCTATGCATAGGAAGTATGTTAGACTTAGATGTGATTTTAACATGATTTATGATTCTCTCGTTGTGCTTCAACACTTATCTTTTGTGTGAGCATAATTGAAAAGCGCTTGTTGGGAGGCAACCCAACGGATCTATCTTTTTTCTTTCTGTTTTGTGTTTTCCATAGTTTCATAATTCTGTTATGATTGTGTTTTTTGTGTTTCTTTTTGCGTTTGTTCCAAGCAAAACCGTTATGATTAGTCTTGGGGATGATCGTTTGGTCATGCTGGAAAAGACAGAAACTTTCTGCTCACGATTTTTTTTTCATTTTTTTTCTCTAAGAGCTTTTGAGTTGATTCTGTTTGCTGCTGATTACTACGCAAATTCTTCAGACTGTCGTAATGTTTCAGAATTTTTGAAGTACCAGAAGTATACCAAATATACATATTGCTACAGATTGGTCTGCTGTTAACAGATTCTGTTTTTGTTGTGTTGGTTGCTTATTTTGATGAAACTATGGATAGTATCGGGGGGTATTAGCCATGGAATATTGAAAATACAGTAACCCAACATCAGCATAAGTAGAATTTATGTTTTCTACAGTACCTAAGGAAGTGGTGGTTTGCTTTCTCATACTAATGTTATCACGAGTTTCTGTTTAAGTTTCATGTTGTGAAGTTTTCATGTTTTGGGTGAAGTTCCTATGGACAAAGAGATAAAGATTGGAAAGATCTCAAGCTTGCGGATGCCCAAGGCATCCCAAGTGATTCAAGTATGCCGTAAAAGCCTAAGCTTGGGGATGACGCGGGAAGGCATCCCCTCTCTCGTCTTCAATCCATCGGTAACGTTACTTGGGGCTATAGTTTTATTCACCACATGTTATGTGTTCTTTGCGTGGAGCGTCTTGTATCGTAGGATTCTTTTATTTCTGTTGTGTCACAACCATCCTTGCTGCACACCTAGATATAGAGACATGCGCTCACCATGATTTTTTCGAGCTTCACTTATATCTTTTGGTCAACAATTCATTCACATGTGATTCACTTATATCTTTTGAGCTAGATACTTTTTCTCTATGTGCTTCACTTATATCTTTTAGAGCACAGCGGTGCGTGGCTTGGTAGTTGATCTATGCTTTGAAAGTAGTCTCAAAAGGGGTAGTTATCCAAAGGGATACGAAAACTTCCACCTTCATGTGCATTGAATAGTTAGAGAAGTTTGATTCATCTCAATTAGTTTTGAGTTGTGGTTTTGGTAATAGTGAAGTTATGCTAGTAAGGTGTTGTGGATCTAGAACGACTTGTGTTGAAGTTTGTAATTCTGGTAGCATGCACTTATGGTGAACCGCTATGTGATGAAATCTGAGCATGATTAGTCTATTGATTGTCATCCTTTGCGTGGCGATCGGGATCGCGCGATGGTTTATACCTACCAACCCTTCCCCTAGGAGTATGCGTTGAATGCTTTGTTTCGATTACTACTAAAATTTTTGCAACAAGTATATGAGTTCTTCATGACTAATGTTGATTCCATGGTTTAGATGCACTTTCACCTTCCACGATCACTACCTTCTTAGTGTCGTGCAACTTTCGCCGGTGCACAAAACCCACCATTAGCCTCCCTCAAAACAGCCACCATACCTACCTACTATGGCTTTTTCAAAGTCATTCCGATATATATTGCCATGCAACTACCACCATGACATGTGCCATCAGGTCTATATTGCTATTGCATGATCGTAAGATAGCTAGCATGATGTTTCCACTAATGTCTATGCCATGCTACATCGTTGCCACGGTACACTACCGAAGGCATTCCATATAGAGTCATCGTGGCTCCGAGTTTTGAGTTGAAAGTGTGATGATCATCATTGATGGAGCATTGTCCCATGTGAGGAAATGAAAGAGGCCAAAGAAACCCACCAAAAAGAGAAGAAGAGGCCAAAGAGCCCACCAAAAAAAATGAGAGAAAAAGAGAGAAGGGACAATGTTACCACTTTTCCACACTTGTGCATATTAAGCACCATGATCTTCATGATTGAGAGTCTCTCGTTTTGTCACCACCATATAGCTAGTGGGAAATTTTCATTTTATAACTTGGCTTGTATATTCCAATGATAGGCTTCCTCAAAATTGCCTTAGGTGTTCATGAGCAAGCTAGTTGGATGCACACCCACTAGTTTTCTTTAAGAGCTTTCACATATTATTAGCTCCAGTGCATCATTTGTATGGAAATCCCTACTCATTCAAATTGATATCTATTGATGAGCATCTCCACAGCTCATTGATATGCCTAGTTAATGTGACAATCTTCTCCTTGTTTTGTCTTGCAACCTCCACCACACTCCACACCATCTATAGTGCTAAAACCATGCCTCACGCTCATGTATTGCGTGAGAGTTGAAAAGGCTTGAGAAAGTAAAGGTGTGAAACAATTACTTGGACAATACCGGGGTTGTGCATGATTTAAATTCGTTGTGCAATGATGATAGATCAATGATGATTTAAATTCGTTGCTTTTGTAGGGATAACTTTCTTTTGGCCTTGTAATTTTGAAAGTTCATGATTACCTTGCTAGTTTGCTTGAATTATTATTGTTTCCACGTCAATAGCAAACTATTGTTTTGAATCTAATGGTTCTGAACATTCATGTCACATAAGAGGAGTTACAAAGGTCATCTATGATAGGTAGCATGAAAGCATCAAAAATTCATTCTTTATCACTTCCATAGTCGAGGACGAGCAGGAGTTAAGCTTGGGGATGCTTGATACGTCTCAAACGTATCTATAATTTTTGATGGTTTCATGCTGTTAACTTGTTATCTATGGATGTTTTATATCTTTTTTGGGACTAACTTATTAATTCAGTGCCAAGTGCCAGTTCCTGTTTTATCTGTGTTTTTGACTCTTTTCAGATGTGATTTTGGAACGGAGTCCAAACGGAATAAAATCCTCGAAATGATTTTTTCCCGAATGAAAGAACATCAGGGGGCCTATGGGCTACAGGGAGCCCACAAGCCCCCACTCCGCCACCAGGGGGGCGGCGGTGGGCAGGCTTGTGGCCTCCCTGGCGCGCCCCTAACCTAGATCCTGCGCCTATATATTCCCTAAAATACAGAAAAAAATCAAGGGATCCACGAAAATACTTTTCCGCCGCCGCAAGATTCCGTTTCCGCGAGATCTCATCTGGAGACCCTTCCCGGTGCCCTGCCGGAGGGGACTTTGGAGTTGGAGGGCTTCTACATCAACATCATCGCCCCTCCAATGACTCGTGAGTAGTTCACATCAGACCTACGGGTTCGTAGTTAGTAGCTAGATGGCTTCTTCTCTCTCTTGGATCTTCAATACAATGTTCTCCATGATCTTCATGGAGATCTATCCGATGTAATCTTCTTTGGCGGTGTGTTTGTCGAGATCCCATGAATTCTGGATTTGTGATCGGATTATCTATGATATATATTTGAGTCTTTGCTGATTTCTTATATGCATGATTTGATATCCTTGTATGTCTCTCCGAGTCTTGGGTTCTGTTTGGCCAACTAGATCTATGATTCTTGCAATGGGAGAAGTGCTTGGTTTTGGGTTCTTACCGTGTGGTGACCTTTCCCAGTGACAGTAGGGGCAGCAAGGCACACATCGTGTAGTTGCCATCAAGGGTAAGAAGGTGGGCTCTGTCGTAGATATGAGCTTGTCCATATACATCATGTCATCTTGCTTAAGTCGTTACTCTGTTCTTTTGGACTTAATACACTAGATGCATGCTGGATAGCGGTCGACGTGTGGAGTAATAGTAGTAGATGCAAAAAGTATCGGTCTACTTGTTTTGGACGTGATGCCTATAGATATAATCATTGCCATAGATGACGTCACGACTTTGAGCGGTTCTATCAATTGCTCGACAGTAATTTGTTCACCCACCGTCTACTTGCTTTCATGAGAGAAGCCACTAGTAAACACTATGGCCCCCGGGTCTATTCACACCTATCGTTTCCACTTTCGCTTTTACTTTGCTTTGTTATTTTGTTGATTTCAGTTCTCACTTGGCGAACAATCTATAAGGGATTGACAACCCCTTCATAGCGTTGGGAGCAAACTTTTTGTGTTTGTGCAGGCTCTTGTGATACTCCTTCATTGGATCGATACCTTGGTTCTCAAACTAAGGGAAATACTTACCACCGCTGCGCTACATCACCCTTTCCGCTTCGAGGGAACACCAATGCAAGGCTCCAAGGCCACGGGGGAAATCCTTTGCATATTTGCCTAGGAAGTCCCTTAAGGCATAGCTGTAGCAGAAGGATTCCTGGTGCCGTCAACACACCTATTTCTGGCACCGTTGGAAGGTCTTTTGTTGTAGTAGCAGTCACGTCATGACAAAATGACATTTTTGCAAACTTGCTCAAACGTGAAATCTAACGCAAAAATTGGATTCCTTGAGAAATTCTACCCAAAAACCATATGCCATACCCCTATATTTTTGTAGAAAAAAACTCACACAACTCCATTAAAAAAAGGGCAGTGCTCTACACCGGCGCGCTGGTCAAAATTTTTGTCCGGCCGTGCGCGGGCCGCACCGTTAGATCTCCATGCAGCAAAATTTCTCGATGCAACAAATTTCGTCCACGATGTAGCAATTTTCTCCCACGGTAGCAAAAAAAAATAGTTGTAGCAAAAAAAAAATCAACATGGTCGTAAAAAAACGAAGCTGATGATGCGTGGTAGCAAAACAAAATAAGGGTTGTTGCAAAACAATCTGGTGAACTCGGGTTGAAACTCTAACGAACGTGTATGCAACTTTTTTAGTGAACGGTTGCCGGAAAAAATTATACGGGTTGTAGCAAACATTAACACAGTTGTAGCACAAAAAAACCGGCTGTAGCAAAAAATCTGACGAAATGAGGTTGCAACCAAACGAATATGTAGCTTTTTTGGTGGAAAAATGTAGCAAATTTGTACATCGGTTGTAGCAAATTTAATCGATCACCATAGGGGAAAATGTTGCATGCCCAAACGCGCGGGTCACATGGGAGACACGTGGGCAGCGAGCGACCGACGTGTTGCTTCCGCGGGCGCGCCGAAGGGCAACGTTTTCCATAAAAAATGGCTTACTCTCTTATACACCTTATTTGCCAAATCTTGCATATACTAAATTAGGCATCTCCAGATTTAGTCATTGCCAAAACTGGCACATACCTTATTTGGAATAAACTGAAAACAGAGAAAACAAAACACATAAAATAGCAAAAAAGAAAAAGAAATGAAGGACCACTAGCACTACCCGTATGCCATGTGTGGTGACATGTCGGCGCTTAGCCCACTATCAAGGGCTGTCTAAAATGAGCCCGTGGGTTTTCGAACCCAGATCTCCCTCAAATAGAGAGAGGGGATACAACTAGGCTACGGCTCTGCTGTTAACAACAAAGGGGTTCCACCAATATATATGTTCTTCATCGCTGGCTTCTTCTTCCCTATGACACGGGAACATAACGCAACGACGCCGACGAGCTTTCTGGCAACCGTCGTTGGTGACATAGAACTACGGCGGGGCTGCAAGATTGGCCTCGGAACCCATTCCCTAGGATATCTAGGCCCTATACGCATGGAGAAGAGCAGCTCGAGCTCGAGCTTGAGCTCGGGCACGACGCTGCGATGAGGCGAAGCGAAGCGCGAGCCAGCTGGAGCGCAACTAGTTGTGCGCGGGGTGGCCTAACTCCAACACGATAACAACAAGAATGCAAAAAAAATTCACCTTGTGCAGAGCGCAGGGAGCATGGCTACGACATGGCCGGACCTACGCATACGGACGACAAGCGACACGACAACGAGGGGGAAGGAAGTAGGGGCCATACCTCCTTACCTATTGCATGGAGGATCTGCTGCGGGCTCGATGAGGGGACGACAACGAATCGATGAAGGCGACTAGCCTGCTGGTTCGAGAAGAAGACGAGGAAGAAGCTCGGGGCGGCGACTACACAGGGTTGGCGCTGCTGTGGCGATGTAGCAGACGGAGGGGGCTCCGGGGCTGCGCTGCGGGGGAAAGGAGAGGGATTGACAGGCCCCGGAATGTTGCCCTCTCTCTCTCTCTCAAAGAAAAATAAAAGGTTTCCTTTTATTTAAAAACTCACATAACTAAATATCATAGAGAAAATTACAGAGATGTTTTGACACAAAAATAAAATATCCCTGGGTCCACATAAATATGTACTAATTTCAAAAAATGAGTTGGCATTTTTCTCAAACAACAAAATAAAACCCTTTTATTTAATAAGCCCCCTATTTTGCAAATAATCTGAAGGCACATAAATCATTTCAAGCAGAACCAAACTCACACAAAACCAAACAGAATATTGGTGTTAGCTCCAACATTTTTATTTAACCAAAACTGCAACTACTATCACAAGTTCTGTTAAAAATGGAAAAGAAGGTTTTCCTACTTAGTGCAACAAGGGTTTGCAAGGTTGAGACCACACAAGAACACACTCATACCGCATGTCACAACCACACAGACAATGCACAAGAGATGATGATTATGATATGATGCCATGATGCCATCTTTCCACAAAAATGAAGGCAAAACTCATTTGATGTCATACACATGACATGCCAAGTTGGAGGGTGCCATATATGGAAAGGTTACAGAAAAGGAAAGGGGTGCATCTGGGCTGTTACAACCTTGCCATAGTACAAGAGGATCTCGACCCGAGATAGAGGACAGGAAGAACTCCGGGTATTCGGAACGGAGCAGGTCCTCTCGTTCCCACGTGGCTTCTTTGTCGGAACGATGTGACCATCGTACTTTTAGGAAGTTAATTGACTTATTGCGGGTCATGTGCTCAATCTCTTCAAGAATTGCTACTGGATGCTCATGGTAGGATAGGTCGGGCTGGAGATCAATATCTTGGAGGTCAACTGTGCGCTCGGGAGTCTTGAAGCATCTCCGAAGCTGAGAGATGTGAAACACATCATGCACATTGGAGAAATTGGATGGAAGCTGCAACTGATAAGCAAGATCACCTCTTTTCCCAACCACTTTGAAAGGACCAACAAATGGAGGAGCAAGCTTTTCTTTGATGCTTGCTATCTTTTGATGGGACTGAGCTGTTGTGAGATTATCCTGAATGACACAACACATTTCTTTTGCTTCAGCGATCATGTCATTTGCAATAATCTGACGTTCACCAGTATCAGGCCAATTGAGCGGGGTACGTCACTTCCTGCCATATAGAATCTCGAATGGGGCCTTGCGTGAGCTTGCTTGAAAGCTGTTATTGTATGAAAACTTGGCAAACGGTAGGCAGTCTTC
The DNA here is from genome assembly GCF_904849725.1 of Hordeum vulgare subsp. vulgare. Classification (NCBI taxonomy): domain Eukaryota; kingdom Viridiplantae; phylum Streptophyta; class Magnoliopsida; order Poales; family Poaceae; genus Hordeum; species Hordeum vulgare. Next base: position 219,214,699 of record NC_058520.1, read on the forward strand.
CCACTTCATGCCAAAAGAAATCACACAAGCTCGGAGCATATCTTCAAGGATATGATTTACTCTCTCAACTTGACCACTTGTCTGAGGATGGAAATCTGTACTGAAACGGATCATAGTACCCATCACAGTTTGAAAGGAATCCCAAAACTTGGAAGTAAAGAGGCTTCCACAATATGAAGAAACCGTGCAAAGAGACTATCCTTGACGTATACAACTCTACAAGCTGAGTTGCCGAGATAGATTCTTTGACTGGAAGGAAATGAGCAAATTTTGAGAACTTGTCGATGATGACGAAGATGGCATCGTTGCCTCTCTTGGACTTCAGAAACCCAATGAAAAAATCCATCTCCACATGATCGAATTTCCACTCGAGTATGGGCAAAGGATGAAGGTGGCCTGCTGGACGTTGATGCTCTGCCTTCACTCTGCGACACACATCACACTTGTTCACGAACTGAGCAATTTCACGTTTCATGCGAGCCCACCAGAAGGTCTGCTTCAGATCTTGATACATTTTTTAGCTTCCTAGATGTATAGAGAGGAGGGAATTATGGTCTTCATCCATGATAACTTTCCTGAGCTCTCCTTTCAATACGACAAGGCGGTCCTCGAAGAACAAGGTATCTGTGTCATCAACACGAAGCACTTATATTTTGCATGCTCTTTGCCTAGCCAATCTTCACTTTATTCACCATAACATCAAGGAGTTGAGCTTGGCGAACTTGGTCTTCCATGGTAGGAGAAATCTAGAGATTAGCAAGAAATCCCTGAGGTACTATCTGAAGGTTGAGCTTCCTGAAAGATTCACAAAGATCGGGTTGGAGAGGCTTCACAATGAGACTGTTGCAGTAAGCCTTTCTGCTCAAAGCATCTACAATTACATTTGCTTTGCCAAGAGTAAAGTCAATGCTTGGATTATAATCTTGGATCATTTCCACCCAACGAGTCTAACGAAGATTGAGATTAGGTTGACTGAAGATGTATTTGAGACTCTTGTGATCAGTGTAGGCTTCAACCTGTCTTCCCAACAAGAGGTGTCTCCAAGTCATCAAAGCATGAACCACTGTCGCCAACTCAGGATCATGATTACTGTAGTTTTTATCACTTGGCTTCAATTACCTCGAGGTATAAGCTACCACTTTCTTCTCTTGCATCAGAACTGCACTAAGACCTTGGAGAGAGGCATCACAGAACACTTGGAAAGGCTTGGAATCATCAGGAGGAGCCAAGATTGGAGTTGAAGTGAGCTTCTCTTTGAGTCGAATGCCAGATGACACTCTGGAGACCAGACATACTTCACACTCTTCTGAAGAAGGTTGGACAGAGGCTTAACAATCTTGGCGAAGTTCTCCATGAACCTTATACAATAGCTTGCAAGCCTGAGAAAGCTTCAAAATTGCTTCACATTCTGAGTAGGCTCCCACTTAACAATGGTCTAAACCTTTACATGATCCACCTTGATGCCTTCTACAGAGATGATGTCCCCAAGGTACACAACTTTCTTTAGCCAGAATTCACATTTTGAAAACTTAGAATAGAGCTTATGCTCTCTTAGCTTATCAAGCACAAGTTGGAGATGTTTTTCATGCTCTTACCAAGTTTCAGAAAAGATCAGAATGTCATCAAGATACACCAAAACAAATTCATTCTTCAAGGGAGAGAAGATATAATTCATCATCCGAGAGAAAGTCGGAGGAGCATTGGCGAGACCAAAAGACATCACTGTGTACTCATAAGAGCCAAATCTTTTCCTCAAAGCAGTCTTCAGAATATCTTCTTCGCGAATGAGGATCTGATGATAGCCCATCCGGAGATCAAGCTTAGAGAAAATATTGGCCCATTTCAATTGCTCGAACAATTCATTGATGTTGGGAAGTGGATACTTATTCCTGATTGTCTTCTTATTCAATGGACGGTAATCAACATAGAGTCGGTCCGTGCCATCCTTCTTTTTGACAAACAAAACACCACAACCCCAAGGATAAGAACTTCGTCTGATCAGACCCAGACGTTCTAGCAGCTCTTTGAGCTCTTCGAGACCAAGTTTATACGGACGCTTGCAGACCAATTCCATTCTAGGTTCAAGTTCAATTACAAACTCAACTGGCCGGTGTGGGGGCATTCCTGAAAATTCTTCTAGAAAGACATCTTCATACTCGCAGACAACCGACACTTGAGAAATTGGTGAGATTTCACCTTTGTCATTGAGGGAAAAGAGACGGATCGTGTCACCGCGAGCAGCGAAAATGATCACGTCCTCTCAAGGATGAATCAACTTGACTTCTTTGGCTTCACAATCAATAAACGCCTTGTTGATCACCAAAAAATCCATGTCAAGGATCACATCAATATCCGACTTGCCAAGGACAATTTGAGAAGCCAGAAATGAATAGCTGCCCATCTTGACAAAGACATCAGGAACCACCATGTGAGAACTCATTCGCATACCCGTAGATACCACACGAAAAGGATTATCCAAGTGATGTGCGGATATGTCATGCTTAGCAACAAAAGGTTTTGACATGAAACATTGTGATGCATCAGAATCGAATACAACTCTTGCAGGAATATAATTAACCAAGATATTACCCATGAGCACATCGGAGGAGTTCTCTTCTTCAGTTGCATTCACCATGTTCACCCTTGTCGTCCTCGGATTAAATTTCACCATTGCATTGCTTGGAGGCCTGATTTGAGGAGGAGGCGGAAGACACCGCTCGCCGGTACACTTGTTAGAGTAGTGACCCTTCTGACCACACTTGTGAGAAGTCACCTCTGACAGCGGACGGAGTTGCCCTTGAGGATTTCCTTGCTTGTGTTGCTGATACTTCTACTAGAAAACTGGGTTGGGTGTGTGGGAGGGACCACGACCACCAGGCTGCTTGAATTTTTGAGGCTGCCGAGGAGGAGAAGTTCTGTTGCTTCGAAACAATTTGGGCTGCGGATGAGGAAGAACTGGAGTCCCTGAAACGCTTCCTTGAGTTTGAGCCTTGAGCAAAGCTGACTCAACCCTCAGAGCCAACTTGTAGAACTGGTCGAACTCAGTGGGATCGTGCAAGGCAAGGGCCAGCTGCAAGTCTTCCTTGAGGCCACCATGGAACTGATAAATCTTGCTCTTCTAGTTTGGAATGTCTTGCTTAGCATAACGAGCCAGATCCTGGAACTCCACATTGTAGTTGTACACACACAAACTCCCTTGTTTCAAGCACGTGAATTTCTCATGCATCTCTTCCACAAAACATGCTGGAATATAGCGACCCCTGAAATCCCTACAGAACTCATCCCAGCTGATCACTCTTTCGCCTCTAGAATCCTTCAATTGCTGCCACCATTTTGTTGCCTACCCCTTGAGCTTGAAAGACTCAATCTTGACAAAGTTCTCTGGTCTGACATTATTGCACTCAAAGTGTTTGTTCATGTCACGGAGTCAGTCATCCGCATCGAGTGGCCGGTCACAAGAGGTGAAGGATTTCGGCTGATTTGCCAAAAATTGTTTTAGAGAAGCAAACTACTGACCACCATTTTTGAAATTACCCTGCTGCCATTGGTTCCTCTCTTGCAATAGCTGGAGCAACATTTGGGTGTTTGAATTGTTTGCAGCCATCAAAGCTTGCCATGCCTCATGAGAAGAAGGCGCAGGGGGTGGTGGAGGGTTTGACTGCTCACCCTCATGACCCTAGAGATGGACAACAACATTAGACCAGAGATGAAATAAAATCAAATATGAAGCTGAATCAATGGACAAAAACATGTGAACAAGAATCGTTAGCAATTGCACTCGAACTAAAATTAGTAAGAATGCTTCCACAAAATTACTGTCGACAACATCTGATTCAAAGCCACTTGCAAATGTCAAGTATGAGGTAGGATTTCTCGGAACAAATGTAAATTCCCAACATACAACTTATGAAAGAATTCTTAAGTTACTAATGGTATTCCCACCTAAGAACTTCTGAAATTTCTGGTCATGCAATCGGGTCCACGTATACAAAGAGAAAATTGATCACTCAACTCCTAGCAATAACACTAACCCGTCCAATGTATCACATCCGTCAACACATAACCAGAATCTCGGAAACACATCTATCTCAGACCCTCGTAATCACGACGATACTAAGTATGGAAGTACATTCGGACGCTCTCTACCAGTACTAGGGGTGTCGGACTCCTCTCGCTACTACCAGTATTGAAGCCATTTCCAACATCCTCCGTCCTAAGATACTAAGAAATATGAACGATAATGATGTGCTCAAGAATCCCTTGGAGCTCAACTCCCCGGAAGAAATCAAGTCAGATAAGAGGCACCAAGACAGAACTCTGTCACATCGGTATCATGTAGATTCCAACATATCCGTGAGATCTTAATTTTTTTTGAGCGAGAAGAGAAGTAAAATCAAAATTTCCTTACTCGTAAACCTCACCAATGCATAGGTGGGGATTCCATTAGTAACTTAAGAATTCCCACCTAAGAACATCTGATTCAAAGCCACTTGCAAATGTCAAGTATGAGCTAGGATTGCTCGGAACAAATGTAAATTCCCAACATACAACTTATGAAAGAATTCTTAAGTTACTAATGGAATTCTCACCTAAGAACTCAAAACAATTTTTACTAGACTCGACTCGGGCAAGTTCGATCAACCAAAGGCTCCTATGGTTGTAAGGATCTAATTACCAACTTGTAACGTCTAAGATGCGACTCTTTCCTTGTTTGGGGGCGAGGCCTCAAAAGGGGAAAGGGGCTCATCTAACCATTTTGCAAGAACGGTAAACAATGCAATACATACAAGAGCCATGAGTATAGGATTTATCTTATACTCGCCACAAATTAAGTTACAAGATCCACACAACATTTATTCAAATAATTCAGAAGGCAAGGTCCGACTACGGACAAGATAAATGGAAAAAGCAATGTTCCTGCCTCAGTAGGCCGACGATCACGACCAAGGGCCTCTAGTCATCGAGATACGTCACATACAGTCGGCCATTGTCGTCCTCAAACTCCCACTTCAGCTGGGTATGCTCGGAAGCATGTGTATCTGGGGTACCTATACCTTTGGGTGGTTGTAGTAATTTGTGAGCCACAAGGACTCAACAATATCATGACCATGGCAGCGAATCTAACTAAGTTGTTGGGTAAGGCTGGGGTATGTGTTTGAGTTTGCAACAACCTAAGCATTTATGGTGGCTAACTGACATGGAACAAGAATTAAAGATATAGTGGTCTACACATGACGGTCGTGAACTAAGAATAATCACAAAGTGATAACGAACACCTACTAACGTCATTCATAACCCCACCATGCTCTCGATCAGAGAAGGAACTCTGAAGGAAACAGTCACGGTTACGCACACAGTTGGCATGTTTTAATTAAGTTACTTCAAGTTATCTAGAACCAGATGTAACAGTCACGGTTACGCACACAGTTGGCATGTTTTAATTAAGTTACTTCAAGTTATCTCGAACCAGATGTTAACAAAATTTCCATGTTTGCCACATAACCGCGGGCACGACTTTCTAAAAGATTTAACCATGCGGGGATGCTCCAACTAATCCATCACAAACTACCATAGGCCGCACAGAAATCCTCGATCACGAAACTCGCGATCTCGTCGGAATCCTTTGTGGAAAACCTCAACTCCGAGCAGACCCAAAGTCTCTACGGAATCCCAATGCACAAGATATATCTTTAAGGTAAGACAAGTTGAGAAAGACCTGCCGATGTGTCAATGAACCCGATAGGAGGCTCGTATCTCATTCTCGGGACACGACGGATGAGCGATGGTTACCATGCCAAAACATCGAGCTGCCCCGGGGAGCGTTAAGAAGGTGCTCTGGGTTAGACTAACACTCATGAGGAGCACTAGCATGGGAGTTGATTAAGTCTCCTCGGGGTAGCTATTCCCTATGCTTTTATTATTAAGTTGTTAGCAAATTTAACACCAAAGTTGGGTCAGACATGCCTTAGACTTAACGATTTACCAACGGGTTCCCATAACAACCCCAAACATGTTAGGAGCGCTTAGTTATGGAATAAAACACCGGTAGCCGAAACTAAGGCTGCAAAATGAGAAAAAATCACCTAGCAAAAGTCCAGGCCTTCCGCCTTTTAGCAAGTATATGGGTCCATTAATTAAGTAGCATTTAAATAAGATGATTATCAAATTGCCCATGTTATCACATGGACTAGCTTGCACCTACAACTAGCAATTCTATCTAGTGGATGAGCAAGTGCTAACTTAGCCAAACAATATTTGCTAGGAGGTGAAGGGTTAGAGGTTTCATGGTAATGTTTGGAGGCTTAATTATCAGGTGGTAGGCAGCGATAAGTAACGATGGAAAACGATTCAACTAGGCATAACAAAGCTAGATACGATGTCTGAGTCACGATCATCTTGCGTGTGAAATCTTTAGACTGGAACTGCTCTTGATCTTCCTGAACGTATTCAACAGAATCCTCGAACTTGTTCTCAGCACCCAATGCTACCAAAAAGAAATGAACAGGCAATAAACACCATCAAGTACATTGCTACAAGCAATATTATGCATGTGTGGTATGAAAGGTAGCATGGCATTTCTATACTAGTCATCTTTCATGCATAACTTGAGTTATTACTATTCTCGATAGAACCTCAAGTTAACTTATTTATACATGCATGATTATGGCAGGAATGGATGCATCACGACAAAACGATACAAAAATATATAAAGAATGTCGCAAACCGAGTTACGCAGCTCTGGGAAACTACAAAACAAGACACGAGGGGCTATGGAGACATAACAACAGATTACTAGTAGCTATGGGCACCCACTTGGCATTCCAAGGTTTCCACTAGAACAAGCATAAAATTCCAGGTGTAATAGGGCTAAATAACACACAAATCCATCAAGCATAGCTCACACAAAGCCCAAAACAATATAGCACACAATCTGCCCACTAACAACATCTTAGCACTTTACTCACAAGAATTAAAGTAGCTACAGCCTACCTTAAGGCATGAAATTTAATAGAGCTATATAGGAATACAAATCAAACAATCACTAGTTCATTGCTTGGGCTAAAACCCCACAGAAAACTTACTAGCACCAAATCAAGAGGGCATGAAAATACTAGCAGAATCTCATACTTAGTGAAAATTTACATATTTTCACTTGATGCCGTTTTCAATAGAATAACAACTTTTTGCAAATAATAAAACTATGATGCAAGTCCTATGAACAATTTTGTGGCCCCAAGTTGTAGAGGGGTTCAACCACTACAGTTCATGCCATTGGTGCACCCACCAAAGATCAACACATTCATGGAAACCATGCTCACAATAGGGGAAGAAGATAATGGTTCTAACACTTGGAAATATTTCTAGCTACCCAAACAACAATATTTTCATCCGATGAAAACAGCAAAGGATCCACCTATTCACAAGAGTAACATGCTAAACAAAAATAACAGTCCCTAGTAAACATAAAAAGCTAGAACTTTCATGTTGGCACAAACTTCATAGCAAGCATAGAATTAATCCTACAAAAATGACGAAATGCCACCTCATCACAAAATGACATTTTTGCAAACTTTCTCAAAAGTGAAATCCAATGCCACCATTGGATTCCTTGGTAAATTCTACCCAAAACCATATGTCATAACCCTATATTTCTGTAGACAAAACTCATGCAACCGGAATTAAAAAATGGCATACTCTCTTATACCCCCTATATGGCAAATTTGGCGTATACTAAATTAGCCTTGCCCAGATTTGGGCATTGCCAAAACTGGCACCTACCCTATTTGGAATAAAGTGAAAACAGAGAAAGCAAAACAAACAAAATAACAAAAAAAATCTAGGCCCACTAGCAGTGCCCATATGCCATGTGGGCCCTCTGGCCAACTGTGAGGGGTTGGGTAAAATGAGAAATAAAAGGAGCTCGTGGGGATTCGAGCTTAGGTATCCTTGGAATAGAGAGAGGGGGCGCTACCACTAGGCTGCAGTTTGACTGTTGACTAAAGAGGGGTACCGCCGATATACGTTCTTTATCTCTCGCTTCTTCTTCCGTGTGACACGGGAAAAGAACGCAACGACATCGGCGAGCCTTCCGGCGACCATTGGTGACATAGGACTACGGTGGGGCTGTGGGATTGGCTAGAGAATCCATTCCCGAGCATAGCTAGGCCCTGTACACGCAGAGACAAGCAGCTCGAGCTCGAGCTTGACCTCGACGATGGCGCTGTGATGAGGCGAAGCGAGCGCGACCGGGCGAGGGGAGGGGCTCGGTGCCCACGGGCGCATGCGAAATCGCAAGGTGAATCACGAGCGAGCTGGGGAGTGGCTAGTTGAGCGCGGGGTGGCTAACTCCAACACGGTAACAACAAGAATGCAAAAAAAAACTGCACCTTGTGCACAGCTGAGGGAGCATGTCTACGACATGGTCGGACCTACGCGTACGGACGACAAGCGACGCGACGGTGAGGGAGAAAGTAAGTAGGGGCCATACCTCCTTACGTAGGGCATGGAGGGTCTGCTGCGGTCTCGACGAGGTGACTGTGATGAGTCGATGGAGACGCGTCTGCTAGACCGAGTGATGACGTATAATGTGCTGCCTAGTTTCTGCCATGAGATCGGTCTTTTGGTTTCATTGGCTAGAGCATGCGCTTCTACATGGTATCAGAGCCAAGAGGTCTCGAGTTCAACACCCGGTTGGTGCAATTAAATTGCAGCCCACTTTAGGTCCACATTTAGGCTGAGGGAGCCACACGTGAGGGGGAGTGTTGACGTATAAGTTGCTGCCTAGTTTCTTCCATCAGATCGGTCTTTTGGTTGCATTGGCTAGAGCATGCGCTTCTACAAGAAGACGACGGAGAAGCTTGTGGCGGGGACTGCGCAGGGTTGACGCTGATGAGGTGATGTAGGAGACGGAGGGAGCTCCGGGCGTCGACTCCAGGGATGCACGCGGACGACTATCCCTTGCACGAGCACGAGCTCGGCCGGAGCTGCGCGGGCATGGCGAGGGCGACCTACCTGAGTGACAGCGAGCAGAGGTGAGGGTCAGAATAGGTCCAGGAACCCTAGGGAGGGGGTTCTAGGGCACTATTTAAAGGGCACTAGGGGTCTTTCCAGCTGTCAAATCAGTGGCTTGGCTGACGTGGCTTCTATCGATGTTGCGCCGTACAAAGAAGAAGACGATCGCGCTAGGGGCGGCTTCTGCTGGGCTGCGCTGCAGAGGAAATGAGAGGGATCGAGAGGCTTAGAAATGTTGCCCTCTCTCTCTAACAAAAAACGTTTCCTTTTATTCAAAAACTCACATAACCAAAAATCATAGAGAATATTAGAGAGATGTTTCGACAAAAAAATAAAATATCCCTCGGTCCACATAAATATGTATTAATTTCTAAAAATGAGTTGGCATTTTCGTGAAGAACAAAATAAAACCCTTTTATTTAATAAGCCCCCAATTTTGCAAAGAATCTGAAGGCACGTAAATCATTTCAACGAGAACCAAACTCACAAAAAAACCAAACAGAATATTGGTGGTAGCTCCAACATTTTTATTTAACCAAAACTGCAACTACTATCACATCTTCTAATAAAAATGGAAAAGACGGTTTTCCTACTTACACTACAGGAATCACCTTCTTTGTCGTCTGCCATCACAGACGGCAAAGACAATATCCCGGACAGCAAACACAATATCACAGACGGCAAAGATTCTCACGGCCGGCAAAATTTCTGCGTCAGCCTATGACGGCATAGGACCTTCTTTGTCGTCTGCCCCCCCAAAGCGGACGACAAAGCTCTTTGCCATCAGCTTTCCTTAGGAGGAGTCGGCAAAGTGCTCGAGACGGCAGCCGACAGGCGTTGCCTCCGTTAGGTGTTAACGGAGGCTTTGCCGTCTGCCTCCCCGTCCATCTTTGCCGGCTTCCTCCCCGTCCATCTTTGCCGTCTGCCTTCTCTTCCCCTCCCCTCCCCCTCCATCTTTGTCGTCTGCCTCCCCGTCCATCTTTGCCGTCTGCCAGCTCCTCCCGTCCCCCCTCTCTCCACTCTTTGCCGTCTGCCTCCTCCTCCCCCCTCCCCTGTTCCCTCTTCTTTGCCGTCTGCCCACCCTGGAGGCTGACGGCAAAGAGACTACATAGACACCCCAGAATGCATAGCTGGGTGCCATGTGGCACCTTTGCCGTCTGCCAGCTGATGGCACAGGTCTTTGCCATCAGCTGGCAGACGGCAAAGAGACCATATAGTTCCTGTTTTTTTAATATTATTTCACAACACACACACACACACACATATATATATATATATATATATATATATATATATATATATATATTTGACAGCACATTTATATAATTCACCACACATATATGATATATAGTTCACCACACATATATATAATTCACCACACATATATGATTCACCAATGTACATCCCCATATATCCAAAGAACCAACATACCAAGTATTGCAATGTTTATCCATATATACATGTACATATAGTTCGACATTGTTCATCAACTCAAATGAAAACTAGATGATATACATATAAAGTTCATCCATCGACATTGTTCAACTCCATGAATGCCAGCTTCCATGCATGTAGTATATCCAATCTGCAAAAATGTGAATAAGAAAGTTAGAAGAAGAACAAAATATGATGTTTTTCAGCTAATTATGTCATTTTTAGCGGAAAACAAGCTAAGTATATGTGTGGTGAACTATATATCATTTGTTGGAGCTAAATTACCTAATTATGTCTTTTTGAGCTAAATGGGCTAATTACGTCATTTTAGAGGAAAACAAGCTAATTATATACTATTCATGAGCTAACCAAGGTTCTTATGCCATTTGAGCTTATTATGGCATTTTGGAGCTAAATGGGCTAATTATGTCATTGTTGGGTTAATTAAAGCAAGGATAATATGAAAGAGGAGAAGAAAGAGGAGGAGGAGGAGAAGAAGAATAAATCAAGAAGAAGGAGGAGGAGGAGGAGGAGGAGGAGGAGAAGGATAGAAGGTCCTTGGACTTCTCCTCCTCCTCCTCCTCCTCCTCCTCCTCCTTCTTCTTCTTCTTCTTCTTCTCCTTCTTCTTTCTTTTCATTTTGCCTATTTCTTATCCTCTTCTCCTCTTGTTGGAGCTAAATTACCTAATTATGTCTTTTTTGAGCTAAATGGGCTAATTATCCCATTTTAGAGGGAAACAAGCTAAGTATATAATATTAATGAGCTAACCAAGGTTCTTATGCCATTTTGAGCTTATTATGGTATTTTGGAGCTAAATGGGCTAATTATGTCATTGTTGGGTTAATTAAGGCAAGGATAATATGAAAGAGGAGAAGAAAGAGGAGGAGGAGGAGGAGAAGAAGAAATCAAGAAGAAGGAGGAGGAGGAGGAGAAGAAGAAGAAATCAAGAAGAAGGAGGAGGAGGAGGAGAAGGAGGAGGAGAAGGATAGAAGGTCCTTGGCCTTCTCCTCCTCCTCCTCCTTCTCCTTCTTCTCTTCTTCAATTTCTTCTTCTTCTTTCTTTTCATTTTGCCTATTTCTTCTCCTCTTCTCCTCTTGTTGGAGCTAAATTACCTAATTAGGTCTTTTTTGAGCTAAATGGGCTAATTATCCCGTTTTAGAGGAAAACAAGCTAAGTATATAATATGCATGAGCTAACCAAGGTTCTTATGCCATTTTGAGCTTATTATGGTATTTTGGAGCTAAATGGGCTAATTATGTCGTTGTTGGGTTAATTACCCTGGTGCATGGACATGCACCTACCACACAAAGTTCGCAGGTCCAGAAGTTGCCCTTTTGGTCCAGAGGACTTTCTAGGTTACCTATACTACTTTTCAGTTTATATAAAACTTTTCGATATTTTCTACATTTGAGGATGGCAATATTATTTAAGTTGTCCTGTTTTGCTCCGGTACCAATAAATATAGACAATACATTATTTTGACAGACTTGATTTCAACAAAAGAACATGTGATCTTCTTTGAAGTAGTCTTGAACCTAAGCAATAATGATGGGCGAATAAACTAACACAATCTACCACTAAATCTACTAATTAACTAACAGAATCTACCACTAAAACTACTAATTAATTCCAAGAAACTAAATACCAAACATGTGATCTTCTTTTTGTCTTCTCCTCCTCCTATTCTTCTTCTTCTTCTTCTCCTCCTCCTCCTCCTCTTCTGCTCTTCTCCTCCTCCTCCTCTTCTTCTTCTTCCTATTCTTTCTAGTAAGCTAACTAACTAACTAACCTAACTAACCAAGCTAACTAAACCTATCGCTAAACCTAGATAGCAGTAAACAGCAAAAAAATAACAAAAACAGAATCTACCACTATAACAAAAACAGAATCTACCACTAAGTAACTAAAAAAGAATCTAGCTACCACTAAATACCAAACAATAAAAAATCAACTTCTTCTTCTTTTTTATCTTCTTGTCCTTCTTATTTTTTTCTTATTCTCTTCTTCTCTTCTTCTTCTATTCTTCTTCTCTTCTTCTTTACTTCTTCTCCTTCTTATTTTTTCTTCTCTTATTCTTCTTTTTCTTCTTCTTCTCCTTCTTATTTTTTCTTCTCCTCTTCTTCTTCTTATTTTTCTTCTCCTCCTCCTCCCCCTCCTACTCCTCTTCTTATTCTCCTCTTCTTGTCCTCCTCCTCCTCCTCTTCTCCTCTTCTCCTCCTCCACCTAACTAACCAAGCTCACTAACTAACCTAACTAAAACTACTAACCTAACTAAGTCTACCACTAAAACTATTAACAATAACAGCTACTCGAACTACTAAAAAATAATAAAACTAGTAAAAAATAATGCGGGTGGGGGGTGGGGGTGGGGGTGTGGGGGCTCACCGAGAGGGGCGGCTGTGGAGGGGCTGGGGTGTTGGGGGTGGCGGGGTGGCGCCGAGGGCTCCAGGGGCGACGACGCGACGGTGGTGGGGCAGCAGCAGCGGCAGCGGCAGCGGGGGCGAGGTGGGGGGAGAGAGAGAGGGGCGGCGGCTGGAGCGACAGGGGCGACAGGGGCGGCAGTGGGGCGCGACAGGGGAGGCGGCAGGGGCTATAGGGGCGGCGACGCGACGGGGGCGGCGGCACGACGGTGGTCCTGGCGGGCGTTACAGAGAGAGGAGCACGCGGGGTGGGGAGAGAGAGCGAGGGGCGCGCAGGGTGAGCCGTTACAGAGAGAGAGAGGGGCGGGTGGGGGGAAGGATCCGTTAACGGAGTTAGAGCTTTGTCGTCTGCCGGCGGACGGCAAAGAGTCTAGACTCTTTGCCGTCTGCCTCCGGACTCTTTGTCGTCCGCTAGCAGACGGCAAAGGTCCGACTCCTGTTTGACCTAGCCACCCCGTGGTCAGGTGGGCCTATCTATATCTTTGTCGTCTGCCTTTGGACTATTTGCCGTCCGCTAGCAGACGGCAAAGAGGTGACAGATGGCAAAAGGACTGTATGCCATCAGCCAGTACTGTGCCGTCTGTTTTGCTGAAGCTGACGGCAAAGACACTCTTTGCCATCAGCTAGCAGACGACAAAGACTAGGCAGATGGCAAAAAACTGTTTTCCAGTAGTGTTAGTGCAATAAGGGTTTGCAAGGTTGAGATCACACAAGAACACACTCATACCACATGGCACAACCACACAGACAATGCACAATAGATGATGATCATGATATGATGCCATGATTCCACAAAGATGAAGGCAAAACTGATTTCATTTCAAACACATGACATGCCAAGTTGGAAGGTGCCATACATGGAAAGGTTACAGAGAAGGAAAGGGGTGCATATGGGTTGTTACACGAGAGGCATATCGGGAGGAGAGATAGCCATGGCGTGAAGCAAGTAAACTAGAGAGCAAAGATGCAATCTAGTGACAAGCTAAGAAAGCAAAGGTAAATATTTTTCTATTTTCTTTATGAGACAAGCTAAAAATACCAGCAAATAAAAAGAGAATCAAGTGAATGAAAATTTGTTTGTAGTTACTTGGTAGTTGGTGATTATATTCCCCGGCAACGACACCAGAAATCCTTCCTGATACTTGTGATCTGCGCTTAGTTTTCCCTAAAGAGGAATGGGTTATCGCAGCATAATGTGGGTAAGTATTTCCCTCGGGTATGAAAGCAAGGTTTATCCAGCCAATAGGAATATCAACCACAATCGTCTTCAGCGGCTGCACACAAAATAACAAACAACTTACACCCAACGCGGGCAAGATGGTTGTCAATCCTCTTGTCTTGTTATTTTTAAGAAAGTGAGGTGTGTAGATAATTGTAGATAGCAAGATAAAATAAAATAAAATAAAGGTAATTGACAACAAGGTGATGACGGTTTTATCAATAGTTGAGAATAGACCCTCGGGCCATAGCTTTCCCTTATGGCATCTCTCATGAAAAATAGCATACGATGGGTAATCAAATTACTCTTGGGAAATTGACAGAAAAGCAGATAGTTATGCGATATTTACGGCAATGATCAAGTGTATATAGGCATCACGTCCATAAGCAAATAGTCCTAGTCCTGCCGGCACCTATTACTATTACTCCACTCATCAACCTCTATGCAACATGCATCTATAGTATTAAGTGAAACAGAGCAATAGATGGAGAAGAGTGACATGATGTAGACAAAGTAAACACAAGCAATATGAATAAACCCCATCGTTTTACCCTTAGTAGCAGCAAAACAAATACGCATCTTGTCCCCTTCCATCACTGGGGTAAAGAAATTCGCTAGGTTGAACCTACCACAACGCACCTCTCTCACCGAAGAAATATCTATCTAGTTGGCCAAACTATTTCAATAGATCAGAGAGAATTACGAGCCTAACATAATCATGCACATCAGAATCATATAAGTATATAGAGGAGACTGAAATATTTATCATGAATAGTCTGAACATAAACCTGCAATCCATCGTATCGCAAGAAACAGACTGCCCAAAAGGAATTACATTATGTGGATCAAAGCGAAGATGCGATGATCATTGTATTGAAGATCAAAGAGAGATATTGCCATCTAGGTACTATCCATGGACCCGTAGGTCTGTGGTGAACTACTCACACATCATCGGGAGGGCAGCAAGGTTGATGAAGAGGCCATCCGTGATTGATCCCCCCTCTAACAGGGTGCTGGAACAGAGCTCCAGATGGCCTCCCATTGAAATAGAGACTTGCGGGGACGTAAAAAGTGCTCCAGGACTCCCCTTGATATTTTTAGGTATAAGAGAATTTATAAGCCAAAGAACAGAGTTGGGAGGGCGACCAGGGAGGATCAAGCCATCAGGGCGCCCCCAGGCCACACCTTGTTTGATTTTGGGCCCCTCGTACGCCCTCGAGCCTTCTTTCGATACTCCTCGGTATTCTTTTGGTCCACAAAAAATCACCAAAAAATTTCAGGTCAATTGGGCTTCATTTGGTATGGAAAACGTGAAAAACAAAAACATGCCGAAAACACCAACTCGCACTAGGCACTCGCTCAATATATTAGTGCTCAAAAATAATATAAATTGGTAAATGAATAACCCAAAAGTATTCTAAAATGATAATATATCAACATGGGACAATTGAAAATTATCGATACGTTGAAGATGTCTCAGCGACGAGCCCTGTCGTGTGTGTCATCGACCAATGGGCCTAGACAGTCAAGTGATATGCTTAGTGTTGATCACCTGGTTAATTAGCCCTTGACCCATTGACATATGGGTTCAACACAATTAACTGAGCCACTCACATGTGGGGCCCAGCCACCAGGTGTAACCTGGACTGACGCCTTTGACTAAGGACCTCATGTTGAGGCCATGCTATTGCACTAATGAAATTTCTGGATTTGAAATAAAACTAAATGAATTATTAATTCCATAATTCATTAAAAACTTTGGAAAATCATATAAAATAATCTGTAAGTCAAATGGAAATATTTATATATGGAAAATGATCAAAAAATGCAATTTGTAACTTCACATATGGAGGTTGAATTTGAACCTTGGGTTCTAACCAACTTTATCTAAACATGTTGATTCATGCATTAACCCAAACACATCATATTGCCATGTCATATTCATGCATCATACAATTGCATTGGATGTGTATTGATTGTTCCCCCTCGATGGTTGTTCTTTGTTTTAGGTCCTGTTTCGTAGGGTACGATCGTGTATCCATCTGACGAGGAGTAATGTGTTGACGCTTTATCAGGGAATCAAACTCCCTTGAGCATTCTGATATAATCCCACTCTATCGCTCTTGCTCTTGTTTATTGCATTAGGACAATGCGCTTCAATTGTTACCTATTTCGGTAGTTGAACCCATTCCTCTACATGACCTATCATTGTCACAGAAAATAACTGAACCCAGAAACCTAGCAAACGTGGGATGCTTGATCCATTTTGTGCCATTACCCTACTATGCTTTCTATGCTTAGAGTCATGTGAGGTCTGATACATCTGGGTGATGGTTTGGTATAATGTGATCATGTAGCGATGAGAGGCCATGTAGGAGTAGATGGTGGGTTGTGTCATTGAGATTGTCCTTAAGAACTGAGTTTTGTTTATGTTATCCAAGACAAGATACTAACACACATTGGGATCCTTAATTGACTCTCTCGACTTATTAATTCCCTCGGTCTCTATCCCAGAATTGCCACTAGTTTCTGGTGTTTGTAGGTCATGCTAGTAGTCTACCTAGTGGCACCCCGCACACGTGGGCTTGGGACACACTAGGCATTGTCGCCCGCTGTACCAAGCGTAGATCCATCCGACGAGGTGGGCTTGGAAACCGTGTACATATCATTTGGACCACTGACAAAACTTTAGCCGGACTTTTGTCATGCCGTGTGTTTGTACAACTTTTGCCACATGTTGTTCTATGACAAATTGGCACCAATTAATTTTTTTTGCATGTTGTGATGATTGATTTCTGTTGCAACTTGCTTGTGTGACTGATTGAGTCTTTCAATCGCTATAGTTTTACTCGTCTTTAAAACTTG
Organism: Hordeum vulgare subsp. vulgare; assembly: GCF_904849725.1. Classification (NCBI taxonomy): domain Eukaryota; kingdom Viridiplantae; phylum Streptophyta; class Magnoliopsida; order Poales; family Poaceae; genus Hordeum; species Hordeum vulgare. The sequence goes on from NC_058520.1 coordinate 219,231,650, forward strand.
CCTCCTTGACCCCAAGACTTTGCCAATGATCATACCATGTGAATAGGACCAGAAAACAATTTTTATAAACTACTATTTTAACAACAGGCTTTTAATCATTTTAAAATCTCTAAAACCCTAGGTTTGAGATTTGCACTGCAAGTCCCCAAATTAGGGGATATTTTACACAAAAGGTTTCATTTGCACCCTGTTATTCAAAGACTTCCCAAAACCAAAAAATAATTATATCTAAAGTTATTTTCCTATTATATTTAAATATCTTTTTCTAAAGCCATAAGTGGTATTTCAAACCCAAAAAATATTTTCGTCCTTCATAAAAATTTGAGAATTTTTTTATGAAACTCAGTGGACATATATTTTCCATACATAAGAGTTTCAACACATGGTCATGTTCAAAATGTTGGACAAAACCCCTCAAAACCCTATGTTTCTATTTGAAACTTTTAAATATTTCCAAAGGAAATATTCTCAATAAATCCTAGAATTTTTTTTACCAAGTCCCATATGGTAAGTGTTGTGATCCTGCAAAGTTTAATCTCAATCCAAGTTGATTTGATCCACCTATTAACCCCAAAACCCTTCCTGTGCCAGAACCAAGTTTGAGCAACTCTACATTTCAAGTAGACCCAATTGCTCTCAAACTTTACACGAGTGATCCAGCACCGAAATAAGGATGCCACACCAAGTTGTGCATTCGTGGGAGTTGATTTGATCACCTTGGTCATTTTGTTCATTTATAGGGTTTTTCATATCTACATTGTGAACTCTACTCAAATGAGCTCAAACTTGGTGAAACCAATTGGTTTTGATCACAAACCAATCCTGTTAAATAGCACCGCAAGTGGTGAGGTTTATCTTCCTCAAACCATCATCAAACACCTTCTCATGAATTGGTAAACTGTTGCTTTCACTCGCTACACTGTTCTCGTTCACTCCAAATTTTTACCACAAACCGACAGAGTCACTCTTCACATGAAGTAGCAAGATGTAGCTCAAGTTGAACAATGGGGTTAGACAAAAACCTCAATTACCCCTCTGGAGCACTCTGGCAGAAGCTTTTCACCCCTCTCCCTTTGACGATAGTCCACCCCCTCGGCTCGAGGGCATCCCAGGTGAATCCCAGCATACCCGAGACACTAGAGGACAAGGTGGGGCTTTCTAGAGCATGCCAACATGTCGTGGCACGCCAAAACTGCACTCTAGGCACGCAAAGGTGTGCACCCGCACGTTGGGAGGCCAGCCCCAGCCCGCTTTGGATGCCTCCGACTGTCCGCTGCAGCCCCTCGATGGCAGGAGACCGGCACCACGTAGTGCCCCTCCTATCTCCCCTTCTAGTCCCCCCTACGACATGTGCCCCCTGCAGTCGTTTCGGTCATATGGCGTCTGCCACCGCGGCATGCCAGGAGCCAGCTCCTCGCTCCTCCTTGACCCTATTCCAACCCCACACCGCATCCACAAAGACCACTAATGTGCTCCCAAGCCCTCTTTCCTCCCCTGGCCGTCACCATGGTCTTGCCGGCGCACGAGCATTCGGTGCACCGTGCCCCCTCTATATAACGCCACCCCGAGCCTCCCTCTCCCTCCCTTCGACCCCCTGCTGCACATAATGGCATCCTTGAGCCATCCATTCATCTCCAGGAGCCCCTGGTCTCGAGATCGAGCTGTAGATCGGCCACATCGGGATTCTGGCAATCCCAGGGTACAAGGCCGCTCCAGCTCTCATTACTTTCCCATTGGGACAGTAGCAACTTCCTAATGATTTCCCCTCTCTCCCCTGTTCTTTTGTTGTAGGTTTCGACCCCAACGACCACTCTCCCGAAGCTCCTGCGCTGCGGGACCTCGTCGCCGGTGAGTCCTTGCACCCCTATGCCTCTCTCCTCCACCCGTCCAATGGTGGCTCATCTGTGGATCCATTTCCATCACTAGCTGCAGTCGTCGTGCCCTCTCTCGTCGTCAGTGAGCTCGTTGCCCTCTCTTTCCCATGGTTGAATGACAGGTGGGGGCCACCTGTCATCCGCACCTCTTTGTTGCCTCCCCTCTCTTCCACTAGCGGCTGGGCCCCTCGTGTCGAGTTTAAACACTGGCTGGTGCGCGCGCGTGGTCTTCCTAGGGTAGTTCGCTAGCTGGGCCGGTTCGGCCCCCAGCTCCAGGCCCAGGAACTGTTCCCCGTTTTCATTTTTATTTTTATTTTTGTTTTGTAAAAATTCCACATCATTAAATATTTATCCAAATTCAAATATTCCTCCACTACAAATCTTCTAATATTATGTAGTATTTTAGAGTGCCACTTGTGCATTTTTTACAAAGGTTGCATGCACTTTATTATTTTAAAATCTTGTTTTATACATTTATCACTTTGTTAAAATGGTTTGTGCGACTTTTTGTAGTCCAAAAAAAACCCAATAATTTTTAGAGAACCTATACTCACCCTAGTATTTTACGAAAATGATGTGAGTTTTTTTAGTAGAAGATTTCCCCTATTTTTGGTTGAGTGCTTATTTTTGCCCCGTTTATATTATGGTTATAGATTGCGCTTCTGATGAGGGGCTTGGATCAGAAGACCACAAAGACCCAGTAGACCTATTTGAGCAAGGCAAGAAACCCTTTGACCATGTCTGAGGAACTACTTTTATGCATGTCAATTAGCACCTCATTTCGATGCATTGAATCATGCTGAGTCGATGACCACCTTAGTGGGTTGTTTCCTTAAAATCCTTTTTGCTAGTTGCACCTAGGCACGACACTACCTTCCTATGAGGGTTGTGAGGGTGGGAAGTTGTTAGGTTGCTGGTAGACATGCATGGAGACGGAAAAAGGAGGTGATTTCAAATATTTTACGAAAACCCCGTCGGGTACCACTAATGCCCGAGGGTGATGTGTTGAGCTAGGTAACCACTTGATGTGGGAGAGGTGTACCGAGGCTAGTTGTGTGAGTGGGTTTCTAAAACCGGATAAGATTTAAGATTTCTCGACCGTCCCAACCTTACATGTACGACCATAATACCCCTTATGGGACATGGCTTTGCTGATTACTATGATTGGTGCTTGTAGATAACCCGCATTACTAGTGGCAAGAATGACGTGGTCACTCTCGAGATGGGGTCGTGCCAGGAAAAAGGGAAACCATGGGTTGTTTTTACAAACACCGTGCACACCGTTGAGTGCCCTCGTGGATGATACATGTGATGTACATCACGAGGGACTGTGACCATCGAGTGGACTCTTTTCTAGTATTGTCATAGGAAAGATGATGTTCGGGTACTTACCTCCGGTATGATAAATACTGTGAGTCATGTGCCGATAAAAACTATTTGAATAGTCGTGTCCACGGTGAAGGAAAGTTGGGTGGTGCTGCTTAAACTATGTCCAGGAGTTTTCATATAAAACAAGTGTGTGTGTGTGTGTGTGTGTGTGTGTGTGTGTGTGTGGTAGTGGTAGCAGTATGAGTAATGAGCTAAGTTAGATGAGTTGGCATGATGGGTGGACAAGGGTTGTCTGACCCTTAGTGGATATTGACATGTGTACCTGCTCTTGGTTACCGTTAATCTTATGATGCATGCCTTATGAAAAGTTGATCATGCTATTGCACTAGGGAAAGATGTGCTTTCCGCATAATAGCATACTAATGTAAGGTCATACTTCATTATTGCCTTACTCCACATCATGGGTTGCTTGCGAGTACATTCAAAGTACTCATTGGCTTGCCACTGGTTATTTAATTGGCCAGGCGTGGAAGAACCGGCGTTTGGAGAAGAGTTCGTCGGAGACGAACATGCGAACTAGGATGCTTCCCTGTTGGAATGTGTGTAGGTTAAGGCAGATGGCATGGGTTCACGCTTTCAACCAAGATATCTGTTGCTTGTTTGTGTTTGGTGTCTCGGCCTTCGAGGCCATAGCTATGTGATGACTTGGTCATAATGGTCTTTATTTGTATCAGACGGTTGTATGGATGTAAGACTCGTTTTATTCAGCTTCTATGTGTTCAGTGAGCATTGATCTCTGGGATCACTATAAACGTGCATTCGGTGACTTCAACTTACAATTCTGGGTCCCCACAACTTCCTTGAGTCTTGTGTGGTTAGTCAGGTTGTGTCTGACACCCATGCCAGTGCTTTTTCTTGGAGGTTGCCGGGATGCATGATGTGCATATGGTGATAAGTGGTGGGAGCATGTGTGAAGAAGTATACCCCTACAAGGTAATCATCTATTCGAATAGCCGTGTCCGTGGATATGACTACTTGGAAACTTATGTGGTGCATAGAAAACTTAAAGGGATACTCTAAAATGTGCAAGAAAAGTGTGAGTGCTATGGATGGCTTTCGCGTAAGGAGGCGGGAGAGGATTCAAGGTGGTGTATTGAAATGGAGAATATGTGGACTAGTGTGCTTCTTCTCACCTCAAAGAAAATATGGGTACTTGTAGTACAAAATAACCACTGAGTCAAAGCTTGCTTGATGCATTAAACTCCCCAACCCCCTTTGCTGATACTAATGCATATATATAGTTAGTTCTAATGTAAGTCTTTTGAGTACCTTTGTAGTCACGGTTTCTTAATTTATGTTTTTGCGGAGGAGACTTGAGTCTCGCTAGTGGTTTCTATGATAAGATCAATGTTGACCGAGTAGCTTGGTAATCCCACACAGAGGAATGGCTCCTATGGAGGGTCTTGTAGATAGACAGACCTTCTTAGCCTTTTACTTTCTAAATGTGTGTACCCAGACATGTTATGGTTCCGCTTGTTGTTTGTATGACTTGAGTGTTGGGTCTTGTGACCCATGTTTGTAATGTCACACTATGTTGACTGTGATGAGTCTTTTATAAATGCTTGAGTCATAGAGTTGTGTTGTGATGCCATGATGTATCTACACATATTGTGCGTATTGTGTCTATGTGTTTGAAATGCACTATATGTGTGGGATTTGACACCTAGTAGTGTGCCTATGGTAGCATTCTTTACAGGGAAATGCCTCTTTGTGCTTCCACTAAGCCTTGGTAGCTTGCTACTACTCTGCTCACATTTATTGCTGACATGTATTCTTGTTTGCTGTTATGTCTGTCCCTACGGGGAAATGTCACACGGTGTAATGGAGTCTATGTAGCCTTCTATGACTCATCTACACGAAGTTGATGACAGAAATGTCTCGCGGTGTAATGGAATCCATGTAGCTTGCTATGACTCATCTACATGGAGTTGCTCACTTACACCTACATTGTTGGGTTACGTATGTCTGTTCCTATACGAATGTGCCACTTGGGCTTATAACTAGTCGTGTAGACCCGTGTTCTCTGACATCTGAATTCTACTGACATATTCACATACATGAGCCCAAAGAAGAAAATGGTCTCGGCCAAGGTAAGGAGGCAGCCGTCTGGATAACCTTGCGTGAGCCCGCAAAGTGATGTGATATGTTACGTGCTAGATTTTTATGGCTTAGGATTTGGGTCCCGACATTGATGGTATTAGAGCTTGACCGACTGTAGGATTACGAAGCCAAACTGGTCGATGTTGAATCTAGCAAATCTCTCGATATATAAGAGAATTTATTGTGCAAGGGAACGTAAGGATCTTTTTACTCCTTTCCCCATGTCGTTCTGATTTTGAGTTACCTGTTCTTTTCTACAGGGCTTAAGAACTACGCTTCTTACCTATCTATCAGGATATCGTGTTAATATTCCATAGACATATAGGAATGTTTAATCCGAGTAGCATTCGAGTCCTCAAATTCTTTCCGGGTAGCCTGTTAGTATGATCAGAATCTTTAGATTGCGATGTTGAGTATTATGCTATCAAAATCTTATGTAGGATGCCTCATATTCTAGGTAATTACAACTCTTAAGTTGTCCAATTTTCCCTACAGTTTGTAAGGACATCGAAAGCTTTTGCATTTGTTCCTTCCTATCCTTGATGTCATCCTTGATTAATCCGAGTTTCTGATCTCGAGGATGTCACACAGTACCTGCGATGCCATTGGCCGCAAGCGGGGCAAGAGCAGTGGTTCCCAAGATGGCGAGGTTCTTCCTCATCAACCTTCGTTGGCACATATTATGTGAGAGATTGAGAGGTACAAGCATGAGTTCAACCGCCCGTTGGCATGTATTGAGGAGAGCACTGCATACCAACATAATGAATCGGTGAACATCAATGACTTCATGAAGCTATACCCACCAACAGCCTATGAGCTACGTTCAGCTAGCCTAGCCAAAGCTGACGAGGTCACCTTTGTTGCATACCATCTAGAAGGTCCAGTTCATTTATGGTGGGAAAACTATAAGGCTATGCGCCCAGCTGGCCGTATTATTTCTTGGAAAGATTTCTCCAAGGATTTCTGCGAGGACCACATTCCCCATGGCGTTGTTGACTACAAGATGGAGGAGTTTTGTAACCTCACACACGGTACGATGACTGTTGATGCTTACATTCGAGAGTTTGGGAACCTTGCCTTTTAAGCTATAGAAGAAGTGTCCACCGATAACAAGAAGCAAGCTAGATTCAGGAAGGTACTCAACCCAAAGTGTGTCATGAGCTTCACTTGCACAAATGCTCTACCTTCTAAGTTGTGATGAACAAGTCAATCAAAGTAGTGACAACTCAGCTTATGAAAAGTCTCAAAACACACCCGTGATTGTGGCTCCTCTTGTGGCTATAAATCTCAGAAGCGCCGGATTTGGGGTCCAAACTTTTCACTTCCACCGGATATGCACCGAGGCCATTTTATATGGTGCCTCGCTCTCTTCCATCATATGTTCCACTCAAGCCTATTAGTGAACCATCAGTCAATGTGGTTCCAAATTCAATGCAATTGATTTGTCATAATTGTGGAGAGTCAGGCCACATCGCTCGAAATTGTACCCATGTCAGTATTGTTAAACCCCAGTATGGAAAGTCGGTTAGCAATGGTAAGCCATTAGTAAAGACGATCCATGCCAAGCCAAATGTTATTGAACATGGATGTGTGAATCACGTCTTAGCTGAAGAAGCTCATGATGATCCAGATGTTCTCCTTGGAACACTCCTTGTCAATTCTCATCCAGCGTCGGTTCTATTCGATACTGGAGCATCACATTCTTTCATCTTGAAAAGCTATACCTGGTTGCATGACATGTCATTTTGTGATATGGCAACTGCTCTTGAAATTCAGACTCCAGGGTTTACATGTCAGACCACAAGTATAAGATGTGGAAATGAAATCCTTGTTGACATACTTGTATTCCTTGCTTCGTTGATAGCTCTCAACTCTTCAGATATTAACATCATCTTGGGTATGGATTGGATGATGTCTCATCATGCCAAGATTGATTTCTTCACCGGGTCTGTTTAGCTTACGCACCCATCTGGCAAGATAGTCAATGTTTCAACTCGAGTTGGAGAGCGTCAACTCTACTCACTCAATGCGAACCCTATTCCTGAGCTTGAAGATATCCTGGTAGTATGAGATTTTCTGGATTTCTTCCGAGAAGAATTGTCGGGCATCCCTCATGACAGGGATTAGAGTTTGTGATAGACCTCATCCCAGGAACTATTCCAATTTCAAGAAGACCTTATAGGATGGCACCCTTGGAACTAGCAGACCTTAAGAAACAACTTGATGAGTCCTTGCAAAAGGGTTTCATCCGTCCTAGTCTTCTCCTTGGGCTTGTCATGTACTTTTTGTCACGAGGAAGGATGGAACGGATCGTATGGTTATAGATTACCGACCCGTTAATCTGGTCACAATAAAGAATAAGTATCCGCTCCCCAGGATCAATTATCTGTATGATCAACTCGTTGGATCCTCAGTATTTTTGAAGATGGATTTGAGGTTAGGTTACCATCAAATCAAAATCAAGAACAGAGACATTCCCAATATGGCTTTTGTCACTCGTTATGGCCAATATGAGTACACGGTCATGTCCTTTGGTCTAACCAATGCTCCAACTACATTCTCTCACTTGATGAACTCAATCTTCGTGCAGTACTTGGATAAGTTCGTCATGGTTTACCTTCATGATATTATAATTTCCTCGAAGAATTAAGCAAAGCATGATGAGTATCTTAGACTTGTGCTTGAAAAATTCAAAGAGCACCCTGTGTATGTGGGGACCCCACTTACGCGTCGAAATCGCCGAATGCACGTGTACAGTGATCCCAGAGACCAATGCTCACTGAACACGCAGATATTGAATAACAAGAGTCTTACATCCGAAGTTAATGTTCGATACAATAAAGGACAACCACAGTCATGTCTTACCTAGATAGGGCCAAGAAGGCCAATCACACCAACACAAGTACTAGCGGAATACTTGGTAGTAAACGGGAACCCATGCCATCCGCCTTAACTCATAGGCATTCTGACTGGGTAGCGTCCTAGTTCGCGTGTCCGTATCCGACGATGAATTCTTATCTATACTCAGGTTCCTCCATGTGTGGTCAATAAAATAACCAGTGGCAAGCTAATGAGTACATTGCATGTACTCGCAAACAGGCGATGATATGGATAATGTAGTTGCTACGATAATAAAGTAATATGTAGCCTTTGGGTAAAGCAAGTTTTAATTAAAATGAGCATGGTCAATTACTTGTATGGATATGCATCATAAGCTAGATGGTAATCATGAATACAGGTCAGAGATATCAACATATCTACGAAGGTGTGAACACCACAGGTTCACCCTATATGCCAAGTCTCCAGACTTGGCATATCACCTTCCTCAAATAACACCTCAATACACACACACACACTTGGTTTATGAGGAAATGACTGGACGTAGTTTGAGCAGCACCACCCAACTGTCCTTGACCATGGACACGGATATTCGAAAAGTTTGACACTTTGTAGAGGTTGTACGTTGTACCCACCAGATCTGGGAAACTTCTGTGTCATCCACGACTCGCGGTATATAACATACCCGAGGTATGTACCCGATAAATGATTTTCCCCTAACGACACTAGACAAAGAGTCCACTTGATTGGTACCGCGCCCACATGATGTACGTCCTACGAGCACCAACTCTAGACCGTATCATCCATGAGGGGACCAACAGTGTGCCCGGAACACGTAAAAACGGCGTAGTCGAGCAACCTGGTAAGACCCGGTCACGAGAGTGGCCATATCACTCCCGCCACTAGTAATGCGGGCTCTTTGCTAGCACCGACCAAATTAATCAACAAAGCCCTGTCCCATAAAGGGGTATCGTGGTCGCACATGTAAGGTTGGGACGGTCGACACATCATAAATCTAATCCCATTTCCAAAACAACTCACTCAAAACATTTCCGGTACACCACTTCTTCCTCAAGTGGTCATCCAGCTCAACACCATCACCCTCGGGCATTAGTGGCACCCAACAGGGATTTCGTAAAACCTTTTCTTTCATCTTTGAATTACCATCATCATGGATATGCTCATCCTATGTGTAGTAGTACTACTACTTGTCAACTTTTATCAGCGTGACCCTCGTAGATGGTAGGGTCGTGTTTTGTGCAAGTGCTCCTGAGGAGCCATCGGTAACATGATGTCGGGGTGTACCGATTAATCTTGACTACATGCATCGGAATAAAATAATCAACATGTCATGCGTAAAACATTTTCTCAAACATGGTCAAAGGGTTGCTTGTCTTGATCAGCTAGGTATCCTTGGTCTCCGTGGTCTTCGGGTCCAAGTCCTTCATCAAACGCGTGATCTAGCGTCATAATAATAATAATAACAATAATAATGAGCACACTCAAAAATAGAACACAAACTTATTTTAAAAATGTTAACCTATTCTAAGAAATTATATCTTTAGTTTTAAAAATGTTTGTTTCTGTATTTGAAGTAAAAAGGTATTTTTAAAGTCTAATTAACATAAGCTAAAAATACCCCAAACTAAATATTTAATTAAAGTTGTGCATCAAATCTTTACAAAAATTTACACAGCAACACTAATAAATTATACATATTTTTAGAAGAATAATGGTGGAAAAATATTTGAATTTGATTAAATAATTTATCCTGTAGAAATAGTCTAAAATTCAGGTTTAGAAGAAAAAGAAAAAGGGCTCAGCCCCTGGTCTGGCTCGGCCAGCAGCTGGGCCAGCCCAACTGGGCGACCAGCTAGTCATCCAACCAGCCAGCCCAGGTACGCGCAACGTCAACTTTAAACCTGACGCGCGGGCCCCCGTGGTCAGCGACAGAGAGGGGAGAGACTGACCACCGACATGTGGGTCCCTCTTGTCGTGGTTGTCTTCCACCTCTAGATAGGGAGGAGGGGAGGCACGCCGGCGGTGGCTCCGACGTCCTCGTGGCCCACTGAGCACATGAACGGGCTCGTGGCGTCTCTGCCTACCTGGTAGGGGTCGAGGGACCGATGTGGATGTCTCGTGTCACCGGCGATGACGAGGCCGCGGCGGAGAAGCTTCGGGTTGTGGTGGAGAGGGGTGTTCCAAGCGAGGAGAAGCTCGGGAGAATGGTGGAGAAGGGTCCTGAGCTCATTGTTGTCATGGGGAAAAGAAAGAGGAGCTTGAGAGCGAGCATGTAGCCCAAGATTGATGGAGCTGCGATGCGGTGGCTCCTCGGTTGATCTCAAGCACCGGGGCTCTCCTTTCTCAAGTGGGGTTGCTAGCAGCTCGATTGGAGGTTGGGAGGAGAGGTGTGAGATGCTAGAACGATGGGGGAAGCCTATTTATAAGCTGGCGATGGGGCACCAAGCAGGGGAGCGCAGGTGGTTTTTACCACGGGTGTAGGAGAGGGACAGAGGGCTCGGGGCCAAAACCGCGGTTTGCACACTTGGTTTAGGACTTCCGCGGATGCAACGGGAGGAACGGGGGCAGCTGTGCAGGTGTGCTGCAATGCCACGCCCTCCTGACCGAATTGGGCACGCGTAGTCACGCTTCGCGTGAGTCAGTGGAGAGAGGGAGAAAGGGGCCCTGAGGCTTCCCTGAGTTGAGTTGTTGTCGGGGGCGAGGAGAGACATCAAGAGGAGGTGAGAACCGTCCAGGGCTGGCCTGCCTAGCCTCGGGTGCACTCTGTAGCGCGTCCAGAGCGCAGCTTTGGCATGCCACGGCATGCTGACACGCTCTGGTGTGCCTTGGCCTTGCCTGGCATGTCTGTGGGGTGGGTTAGATGCCCTTCGGTTGCTAGGAACCGAGAGGATCAGTGCTGGTCAACAGAGGTGCTTTAAGACGCTCTGCTAGATTTGAACTAGAAGCTAAATTGGGGTTTTTGGCTTACTCAATTTGAACCAAGGAGGGGGCACTCGTCTGTAGTTGAGGAGTGGTGCTGGCAGTCTGTGCTAGGAGTTTGGAGTGAAGGGTGTGGTTGTAGAGAGTGCTAGATGTTGTTTGACCAATCTGGCTAAAGGTGTTTGATGTGGGTTTGGGGCAGATAACCTTCACCAATGATGCTGAAAGTTAACATGATTGTGTTTTAGGTAAGATTAGGATGCTCTACCAAATTTGAGCTCCATTTGACAAGTTTGGCAATGTAAACTTGAAAACACCCCCAAATGGACAGTTCTGCCTTTTTAAGAGGAAATGTGAGCAAATTAATCCCCACAAATCCAATTCTTGGCAGAGTCTCCTCATTTGGGGTATTGAGCACTGCTGCAAAGTTTTAGACCATTTGGACAAATTTTGCGATGTAGAGTTGCTTCAACGTGAATCTGGACAGGAAAGGTTTTAGGATTATTTGGTGAACCAAACCACCTTGGAATGAGGTTAGACTTTTCATGATCACCAAATATACAAATCCAATTCTTGGCAGGGTCTCCTCATTTGGGGTATTGAGCACTCCTGCAATGTTTTAGACCATTTGGACAAATTTGCGATGTAGAGTTGCTTCAACTTGAATCTGGACAGGAAAGGTTTTAGGATTATTTGTTGAACTATACTACCTTGGAATGAGGTTAGACTTTGCATGATCACCAAATATAGCTTGGGGAACATGATAGAATTTTCTGGGAATTTATTGAGAATATTTCCTTTGGAAATATTTCAAAAGGTCAAAACAGACAGACTAGGTTTGCAAAGGTTTGCTCAATTATTTTGAACATAAATAGGGGTTGAAAATCCTATGTATGGAAAATATATGTCTTGTAAGTATCTCCAAATTTTCTCAGATTTTTCTAAGGTAGAAAAATAATTTTCCACTCAGAAATATCATTTCTAGCCTCAAAAAAGGACATGCAAATAAAATAGGAAACTATTTTATAAAATAATTATTTTATGATTTTGGAGAGTTATAATAGTGCTAGAATCATAATAAAATCTTTGGGTGAAGGCACCCCATGGAAATCAGCGACTTTTAGTGCAAACCCCAAAGCAAGGTTTTGAATTAACAAAAATGCGAAAAAGGATTTTTATGAAAATATTATGTTATAAAAATTATTTTAGATCCACACACTCAAGCATACATACAATCAATGGCGATCATGGCACTCATAGCATTTGCTTAATTTTTTAGTTAAATCCAAATTTGAAAAGATTATAGTTGAGGCAAAGTGAAAACATGGTGTGATAGTGTATGCCAAGTTCTCCAAGTGCGAATTTTGGTTACGAGAAGTGATCTATCTAGACCAAGTGATTTCTGATAAGGGCATTGCTGTCAACCCCGAGAGGGTTCAAACCATTCTTAATTGGACTCCACCTCAAAAAGTTAAGCAAGTTAGGAGTTTCCTTGGTTTAGCGAGTTGTTATCATTGCTTCGTTGAGAACTTCTCCAAAGTTGTGAAGCCCCTAACAGAATTCCTCAAGAAGGATAAAATGTTTGAGTGGAGTGCATAGTGTGAGCATAGCTTCCAGGAATTGAAGATGCGTGTGACCTCTGCTCTCATACTTGTGCCACCGGATTTCTCCAAGGACTTTGTTTTCTATTGCGACGCCTCATGACAAGGACTTGGATGTGTTCTTATGCAAGATCTACACATGATCACCTATGCATCCTCATGAGGAATATTATCCAACACATGATTTCGATCTTGCAGTAGTAGTCCATGCACTGAAGACATGGAGAAATTACCTTCCGCCTTTAGCTATTCCTGAGTAGAAATGGGACAAAGTTGAAATTGACTTCATCACCATATTTCCCAGGACAAAGAAAGAGAAAAATTCTATCTTCGTGGTTATTGATCGCCTCTCCAAAGTGGCTCATTTCCTTCCTGTCCGATAGAGTATCATTGCTAGCCAATTGGATGACTTATATATTTATCGAATAGTATCTCTTCTTGGTGTTCCACTAAAGATAAATTTAGACCGGGGAAGTCTGTTCACCTCTCGATTTTGGGAAAGTTTACAGAATTCTATGGGAACCCATCTCTCCTTTAGCATTGCTTTTCACCCTCAGTACAGTGGTCAAGTTGAAAGAGTCAACCTAATTCTGGAAGATATGCTTAGGGCTTGTGTTATCTCATTACGAATAGATTGGGAGAAGTGTCATCCACTTGCTGAATTTGCATACAATAAGAGCTACCAATCTAGTCTGGGTAAAGCTCCTTTCAAAGTTCTTTATGGACGAAGATGTCGAACACCTTTGTACTAGTCAGAAACTGGTGAAAGACAATTCTTTGGACTGGATATGATCCAGGAGGCAGAATAGCAAGTTCGCATTATTCCTGAGAATCCCAAGACAACCCAATCTCGTCGGAAGAGCCAGTATGACCACCATCATAAGGAAGTAACTTATGAGGTTGATGAAAAGGCCTACCTTCGGGTTACTCCTTTCAAGGGTACCCATCGTTTTGGTATCAAGGGAAAATTGGCTCCTCATTACATTGGTCCTCTTTGCATTCTTCCTAAATGAGGAGAGGTTGCCTACGAGTTGGAACTACACGCACATATTTCCATAGTTCATGATGTCTTCCATGTTTCTCAACTCGCACCTTGCTTCAAGGATCCATATGCAAAGTGGACCACGAAACGCTTGATCTCCAAGATAACCCCACGTATCAAGAATACGCTTTTCCTATTCTTGATCAAGTCGGGTGTGTCACCCCTTGTTGGAATATCAAGTTTCATAAGGTTCAGTGCTCACGTCATTTCGATAATGAAGCTACCTCGGAGCGAGAAGATCGTCTTCGACTTGAGTATCCTGCCCTCTTCCCGACAACCCCTAAATCTCGGGAGGAGAATCTTTTAAGTGGGGGTGAGTTGTCACATCCCTAGGTTTAGTATGCATTAGGATTTAGATTTGTGCTTGCACCATGTTAAATTTATTTTAAACATGTAATGGTTTGACAAAACCCTAGCACCCTTGAATTCAAATAGGTTCACCAAAGTTTATTTTCAAAGAACTTGAAGTGGCTTTCTAAAATGTTCATCATTTCTAGAAAATATGGTAACATCAACCAGAGGTGACGCATATTTTTTGATGTCACTTTTGGTTGCTAAATTCAAATTAATAATTATTTGAATTGTATTTATAAAATCCTGTTAATAATTATATAGCTCCAACAATTCTGGAACTTCTTGTGTGGCTCTGGATATATTATATCTACCCAGATATTCATTTTCACATGCAACAAAATTTTGTTTAGTATTTTTTTAATATCAGAAACATAGCTGCAGGAAATTAGAAAATAGTAAAAATTAACTTAGGCCCAGGAGTTGGCCCAGCCCATCTATCCTGTGGCCAATCATCCCTTACCTTTGCGAGAAGGGGGGTCCGAAGGAGAGCACGGTGCACGATGCCCGTGGGCGTGCCATGCCACCTCCTGCCTCCCTGCTCACCGCATGATGCCCCGACTCCATTCTTCCTTTTCCCCCTCTACCATCCTCATCCCCTCTCCTCTCTCGATTGGTTCTCCGCACCTGAGAGCACCGCCATTTACCGCCGCAGTCACAACCACCCCCTTGCCCCTCGGTAGTGTGCACGAGCTCCGAGCCGTCGTCCAAGTCCTCTATGCTGAGTAGAGAAACGCGGGAGGACGTTCATCAGCACCAGCAACCTCGTCCTGGACTTCAGGTCACAAATATCCTCACTGTTGATTCCGGCCATGGCGAATCCCTGACCACAGCGTCGACGCCTACGCATCCCATGTGATCCCATGATTCATCCCCCTTGCTCCTGCGTTCTTCCGCACCACCTAGCCACCCATTCCACCAGAACCAAGAGGTGCTCGCCATTGGTCATGCTATAGCCATGGCCACAGCCACTTTCATTCTCTTACAAGCATGGCAACATGATTCACTACTCTCCAGGAGGCCGTATGCCCTCCAGTTTCTCCTCACGCATCCCAGGTGTCGAGCACCATCTACGTCGAGCTCCGACCGCCTCCTTTGGCATCACTGACGTCAGCTCTGGTGTCCCCAGCGACCCTAGCTTGTTGTGTTGGATGCACACGAGCAGGGGCTACAACTCAGTGGCCTCATCCATCACACCAGCGGCCCGTAGCACGGATACCGCCGTGCCCCTGGGTCACCGGCGACGAACCGTGTCCCTTATGTCACCGGCCGGTGGGCCGAGTTCGTCAGGTGATTAACTTAGTGCTAATTACCCGGTCAATTAGCCCTCGCCCACTAATATTGGATCTATAACTATTAAACCATAATTAAGATCAAACTAACCCTATTTTTACAAACTGGGCCACTAACACGTGGGGCCCATGCACGAGGTTTGACGAGGACTAGCGCCTTTGAATGATGACCCCATGGTGAGGCCATGCTCATGCAGTAATGGCATTTCATAAAAGGGACAATTACATTTGAGCCCCTAGTTGTGTCACACCCGTTTGATTTGTGCCTAAATTCAAAAAACTATCGTTTCTCTCCAAGCTCGTTTTATCCTCTTATGTTTTTGCCTTTTGACCTTTTGACCGCCACATTGACAACTTCATAACAAATTCATACTAACTCGGAAAAATTCAAATAACATATAAAAATGTTTGGAAAAATGTCTCCTATATCTGGATCTCATTTAAATTCATGACAAAAGTGCTAGAAAGTCCCCATCTCAATTTTAGCTCATATGATGTCACCAAGAATAGAAAATCCAAAAACAATTGAAAACAAGTTCAAAAACTTCTGAACATTTTAAGTGGAAAACACTGAATTTTTTTTGAGTAATTGCAAAGTTTCATAAGAGAATGACATTCATGGAAACCGTGGAAAAAATACAAAAATGATGCTCCAAAATGAAAGCATTTTTGAGTGTTGATTTTCTTTTTTTGCCATGACTTCCACAAATTTTATTCCCTCACAAAACATTGCAATACCTCCAAACATTTTTCAATGTTTGCCACTAAAAAATTTGGATTCTTTTTCAATTCTTATGGATTTTACTTTTCGTGCTGACACCATATGAGCTCAAATTGAGATGTGGACTTTCCAGCACGTTTTTCATGAGTGTAAATGAAGGTGAAACGGTCAAAGGGTAAAAGCATAAGTGGAGCAAACGAGCTTGGACACAAACGATGGTTTTTTTAATCTAGGGGCAAATCAAATGGACGTGACACTACTAGGGGCTCAAATGTAATTGTCCCTTCCCAAAACTAAATGAATTATAAATTCTAGAAATTATTAAATCTTTGAAAAATCATATAAAATAATCTTTAAGTCATATAAAATAATTTATATATGGAAAATGATTAGAAAAATCCAAAGAATACATTTGTGATATTTGCATGCATGTTAGAGCAACCTAAATAGGAAAACTTGGGCATTTTGTTCAAATGGAATTAGTAACTTCACATATGAAGGTTGAGTTTGAACCTTGGGTTCAAATCGACTTCATGTAAACCAATTGATGGATGCATTTTCCCAAAGACGTTATATTGCCATGTCATATTCATGCACAATACTGATGCATACAATGTGTATTTATTGTTCTTCTTGTTAGGTCCTATTCTGGAGGGTACGGTCGGGTATCCCTCTGAGGAGCTATATCGTGTTGACGCTTTATCACTCAAGCAAACCCCCTTGAGCATTCCAATCCAATCCGACAATTTCGCTCTTGCTCATTTATTGCGTTAGGACAATACGCTTCAACTGTTACCTGTTTTGGTAGTTGACCCCATGCCTCTGCTTGACGTGTCATTGTCTCGGTAAATAGCTAAACCAAGAAACCTAGCATACTTGGTAGATGCTTGAACCATGTTGCGCCATTACCCTACAATGCTTACTATGCTTAGAGTCGTATGAGGTCCGATACATCTCGATGATGGTTTGGAATGAATGTGATCATTTCCTAATGATGAAAGCTAAGTGTGTGAATCAAATTTGGTAAAGGTAGCGATAAGAGGCCATGCAAGTGTACATGGTGGGTTGTCTCATCAAGCCCGTCCTTAAGAACTGAATTCTGTGAATTTTATCCAAGACAAGATACTACCACACATTGGGATCCTTAATTGACTCTCTCGGCTTATTAATCACCTCGGCCTCTCTCCAGGAGTTGCAACTTGTTTCTGGTGTTTGTAGGTCATGCTAGTTGTCTAGTGAGAGGCACCTCGTATAGGTGGCCTTGGGACTCACTAGGCACCATGGCCCGGTGTACCAAGCGTAGATCCATCCGACAAGGTGGGCTTGGGAACCCTGTACACATCGTTTGGAGCCATAGAGGAAACCGCGGCTGGACTTCCTTGTGGGTTCAGTCTCAAATAGGAGATAAACCTGGACTAGAGTCTTGTGTGGTTGATCAGGTCGTGGTCGACACCCACGCTAGTGCTTCTCGTTGAAGGTTGACAAGATGCATGACGTGCATATGGTGAGAAGTGGCGGAACACTGTGTGAAGAAGTACACACCTGCAAGGTAATCATCTATTCAAATAGCCACGTTCGTGTATATGGACTACTTGGAAACTTATGTGGTACATAGAAAACTTAAAGGGATATTGTAATATGCGCAAGATAAGTGTGAGTGCCATGGATGGCTGGTACGTCCCCGTCATATCTACTTTTCAAAACTCTTTTGCCCTTCTTTTGGACTCTAATTTGCATGATTTGAATGGAACTAACCCGGACTAATGCTGTTTTCAGCAGAATTGCCATGGTGTTGTTTTTGCGCAGAAATATAAGTTCTCAGAATGACCTGGAAATTTACGAGGATTTCTTGTGGAATATATAAAAAATACTGGCGGAATAATCAACCGGAGGAGTGGAGCGAGGAGCCAACAAGCCCACCAGGCGCGGCCCCCCTGGCCGCACCTAACAGGCTTGTGGGGCCCTCAGAGCTCCACCGCCTGCAACCCAGCTCTATTTAGTCCCTTTCGCCCGGAAAAAAATCAAGAAGAAGAGTTCATCGCGTTTTACGATACGGAGGCGCCGCCACCACCTGTTCTTCCCCTGGAGGGCAGATCTGGAGTCCGTTCTGGGCTCCGGAGAGGGGAGATCGTCACCGTCGTCATCACCAACCTTCCTTCGTCGCCAATTCCATGATGCTCTTCACCGTTTGTGAGTAATCTCATCGTAGGCTTGCTGGACGGTGATGGGTTGGATGAGATCTATCATGTAATCGAGTTAGTTTTGATGGGTATTGATCCCTAGTATCCACTATGTTCTGAGATTGATGTTTCTACTACTTTGCCATGCTTAATGCTTGTCACTAGGGCCCGAGTGCCATGATTTCAGATCTGAACCTATTATGTTCTCGTCAATATATGTGTGTTCTTGATCCTATCTTGCAAGTTGCAGTCACCTACTATGTGTTATGACCCGGCAACCCCGGAGTGACAACAGCCAGAACTACTCCCGGAGATGACCATAGTATGAGGAGTTCTTGTATTCACTAAGTGCTAATAGCGTTGTTCCGGTTCTCTACTAAAAGTAGAACCTTAATATCTCGTAGTTTCCATTAGGACCCCACTGCCACAGGAGGGATGGACAATAGATGTCATGCAAGGTCTTTTCCCTAAGCACGTATGACTACATACGGAATACATGCCTACATTACATTGACGAACTGGAGCTAGTTACATATCTCTCCGTGTTATAAATGTTGCATGATGAATGTCATACTACATAATTATCCATCACCGATCCAATTCCTACAAGTTTTTCCTACTGGTCCTTTCTACGTTACTTTGTCGCTACTGCTATCACTGCTGCTACTGTTACTCTGTCGCTACTGTTGTCACTTCTGCTACTGTTACCGATGCTACTGTTGCTATCACACTACCTTGCTACTGATACTTTGCTGCATATACTAAGTCTTTCAGGTGTGGTTGAATTGACAACTCAACTGCTAACACTCGAGAATATTCTTTGGCTTCCCCTTGTGTCGGATCAACAAATTTTGGTTGAATACTCTACCCTCGAAAACGGTTGTGATCCCCTATACTTGTGGGTTATCAATGGCTTTCACGTAGGGAGACGGGAGATGATCCATAGTGTTGTATTGAAATGGTAAATATGTGGACTCATGTGCGCCTTCTCACCTCAAAGAAAATATTGGTAGTTTTAGTACATAATAGCCACTAAGACAAAGCTGGCTTGGTGAATTAAACTCCACATCCCCCTTTGTTGATACGAATGCATATGTAGTTAGTTTTGATGTAAGTCTTGCTGAGTACCTTTGTACTCACGGTTGCTTAAAAAATGTTTTTTCAGAGGAGACTTCAGTCTCACTAGTGGTTTCTACGATAAGATCAATGTCGACCAGGTAGCTTCGGCATCCTATACATAGGTCTGGATCCTATGCAGGGTCTTGTAGATAGACATGCTTTATCAGCCTTTAACTTTCTAAATGTCTTTACCGAGACATGTTATGCTTCCTCTTGTTGTTTGTATAACTTGAGTGTTGGGTTTTGTGACCCCTGTTTATAATATCACACTATGTTGACTCTTATGAGTGTTTAATAAATTCTTGAGTCATAGAGTTGTGTTGTGATGCCATGATGTATCTACACATATTGTGCATATTGTGTGTATGTTCGAAATGCATTGTATGTGTGTGATTCGACACCTAGTTGTGTGCCTAAGGCAGCCTTCTTTATAGGAAAATGCCTCATTGTGCTTCCATTAAGCCTTGGTAACTTGCTACTGCTCTGGACACATTGATTGACCGTCATGTATCCTTCTTTTTAATTGTGTGTGTCCCTAGGGGAAATGTCACATGGTGTAATGTAGTCCATGTAGTCTTCTATGACTCGTCTACACGCACTTGATGATAGAAATGTCTCACGGTGTAATGGATTCCATGTAGCTTGCTATGACTCGTCTACACGTAGTTGCTTTGCGACACCTGCATTGTTGGGTTATGTATGCATGTTCCTGTATGAATTTTCCACTTGGGTTTATAACTAGTCATGTCGACCCGAGTTCTGTGACATTTGAATGCTAGTGACATATTAACATACGTGAGCCAAAAGACACGAATGGTCCCGACCAAGGTAAGGTAGCAGCCGAGGGGATAACCGTGCTTGAGGCCGCAAAGTGATTTGATATGTTACATGCTAGATTCTTATGGCTTTGGATCGAGGTCCCGACAGTGCCGCCTCTGGTCATTTCGGTGGGTTCGGACTTCTTTGTCATCTCCCTCTCTCGTGCCTTCGGCCATAGTGGTATGACATTTATTCCCTTTGTTAAAAAAATCAATCCATCTGCCTCTCCTCTACGAGTCTTGGCGTGGCGAGGTATTTTTCGGTCAGTGTTGGTGTGTTCCTGGTGCATTGCTGGTGATCCTTCGTTATAGTTGGATAGCAAAGACGATGGGGGATCATGCATTATTGATGCTTTTCATAGGTTATGTCTTGAGATATTGTTGTTGTTGCATGGCTATTGTAGTAGGCGTTCACTCTTGTGCGGATTATCAGGGGAATGGTTGTGTTTGGTTTAGCTTTCATAGATTTTTTATTTTGGTAAATAGTCAGGATACTGGATGGTGTTTTAGCATGTAGCCATTAAGTTATTCCATTATTGGGGATATGGGGGTAGGTATTCTGTTTTGGGGTTTTGTGTAACAACCCAAGATCAACATTCCTAATTATGTAACCTTCTAGGACATGAAGTTTGTATGGCTTCTTCTTTGTTTTGAATTTGAACGCATGAAGTTGCCTCATGTCATCATTGCATCACAACATCATTTACTTTTGTCAATAATGTGTGTTGTGATGTGGATGTGTTGAGTGATACGTTTTCCAACATATTGGCTTTATATCAATTGGAAAACCCCTCCAAATACTTCATCTCATCAAAAGCCTTCCTTTCTATGCTTCACATTTTTTGAATGTGCTTCTTCGTGTCTTATTTAAATGTCCACTGATTCTTATTTTTAAATTCCTAGACCATACCATTAAGCCCTCCTCCAAATTTAATATCATTTGGAAATGTTTTCCACAAATTAAAAAATTATACAAGGTTGAATTTATTCAAACTTGAATTATGTTTTCTTTCGTTAAAAGTTACGAGGACATTTTATTCAAAACCTACATATTTTTCACAACAGGAAACCTATTATGTTTCATCCAAATCCCCGCTTTGTATCTCCGAGTGTCTTTGTTCCTCTTTTCTATTTAATTAAATAGAAAATAAAATTACCAGCAGGAGAGACCAGGAGGAGCGTGCAACTCATCGCAGCCTCCCAAAGCCATCCTTGGACACGCCCTTTCCACGTCGATGCTCGCGTGATGTCACACCCCGTTTTTACTCTATTTGAACTACATTCTCTTCAAAACTTGAGTTTATTAAAACTTTTCAAGCAAGTGTTATGAGTGCTTTGATTTCCATTGTTTGTGTGTATGCTTGAGTGAGTGGATCCAAAAATAGTATTTTTATAACATGATATTTCCATAAAAACCTTTTTCTCATTTTTGACTATTTGGAAACCTTGCTTTCGGTTTGCACTACATGTCCCTGATTCTAAGGGAGTGCCTTCACCCAAAGATTGTCTTATGATTTTAGCACAATTATAACTCTTCGACATCATAACAAAAAATATTTAAAAAAATATTTTTCTATTTTATTTGCATGTCCTTTTCTGAGGCCACAAATGATATTTCTGGGTGGAAAATTATTTTTCTACCTAAGAAAAATTTGAGAAAATTTGGAGATACTGAGAGGACATATATTTCCCATACATAATATTTTCAACCCCTATTTATGTTCAGAATATTTGAGGAAATCCTTGAAAACCTATTCTGTCTGTTTTGACCTTTTAAAATATTTTCAATAAATTCACACAAAATTCCAGCATGCTTCCCAAGCTATATTTGGTATTCATGCCAAGTTTCACATCATTTCAAGGTGATTTGGTTCACCAAATAATCTTAAAACTATCTCTATCCAGAATCAAGTTGTAGCACCTCTACATAGCAAAGTTTTTCCAAATGGCCTGAAACTTTGCAGGAGTGCTCAACACCCCAAATGAGGAGTCCCTGCAAACAATTGGATTTGTGGGGATTAATTTACCCACATTCTCTTTTGGAAGGCAATTACTGCCCATTTGGGGGTGATTTCAAGTTTGCACTGCCAAACTTGTCCAATGGAGCACAACTTTGGTGGAGCATATACTACTTTTGCATCAAAACCAATCCTGTTAACTTTCAGCACAAGTGGTGAAGGTTAACTACCCCAAACACCGGTCGAACACCTTCTACCAGTTTGGTAAAATAGCATTTAACACCCTCTACACCCACACCCTTCTACGAGTTTGGTCAAACATCATTTAACTGCAGACGAGTGACCCCTCTCTAGTTCCAAGTAGATGAGCCAAAATCGTCATTTTAGTTTCTGGATCAAAACTAGCAACTCCTCTCCAAACTCTTCCTTTGACCTGTAGTGAGACCCTCGGCTCCCAAATGACTAATGGGCATCTAAGCCAACCCCCGGGCATGCCAGACACGGCCAAAGCGCCCAGAGCTCGCCAGCATGTCATGGCATGCCAAATCTACACAGGGCGCACCAGAGGCAAAGGAGGCAAGCGTCGGCTGGTTCTCACCTCCCGTCGGTGTCTCTCCGCATCTCCGACAAACCTCCTCACTCAGGGCAGCGTCAGGGCCCCTTCTCCCCCTCTCTGCTGACCAGGGCGACGCGTGCCCTCGGGCGCCAGATTCGGCCAAAAGAGCGCGGCCCCGCAGCACACGCACACTAAGCCCCCCTCTCTCTTGTTGAGTCTATGGATCTCAAATCAAGTCCGCAAAACCATGGTATCAACCCGAGCCCTCTCTCCCTCTCTAGCAGCCAAGGTGAAACCACTGACGCTCTCCCGCTCGATGCACCGTCGTTGGCCTATAAATAGGCCTCCCCCTTGCTTCAGCACCCTCCCACCACTTCTCCAGAACCTCAATCGAGGTCCCAACCACCCCATTCGAGCATAGAAAGCTACGATGTTCGAGATCGACCGAGGCCTCGCCACTTCGGAGCTCCAGTGATCTCGGGCTACAGGCCATCTCTTGCGCTCCTCTCTCCACCTCCGTGAGTGTAATGAGCTCAGGGAGCTTCTCCACCTCTTCCCCGAGCGTTTCCCTGCCCGTAGAACCCAACTCCACCACCACCCGCAGCACCTCCGCCGTGGCCACCTCGTCTCCGGTGATCCAGAACCTCCCCGTCATTCCTTCGACCACCAGTAGGTAGGTGACGAGGTTTCGAGGGCGTCAGTATCGCCGTCGTTCCTTTCATCGCCAGGTCTCAAGGGCATCGGTATCGCCGCCGGCGTGCCTCCCCTCCCTCTATGTAGAGGAGGAAGACGACCCTGACATGCATTCCCCACCTATCGGTGGCCCATCTTTCCCATGTCCCATCTCTGTGCCGCTGATCGCAGGGGCCCGTGTGTCAGGTTTAAAAGTGACGACACACACACACCTGAGTTGCTTGCTGGCTAGTGGGCCGGTTGGCCAGTTGGGCCGGCCCAGCCACTGGCCGAAGCCAGGCCAGGGTTGATCCACTTTTTCTTTTGATTTTGATTTTTATTCTAAATGATTTTTATAGAAATAAATATTTAATCAAATTTAAATATTTTTTCACCAAAAAGCTTCTAAAAATGTGTGGAATTTATTAGTTCTGTTACACTAATTTTTGAAAAAACTTTTACACATAGCTTTGATTAAAATGCCTAGTTTAAATATTTTAGTCTGTGTTATTTAGGTTTTAAAAATACCTTTTGCATAAAAACCAGGGACAAATATTTGCAAAACTATAATATAGACTTATCATAATAGGATAACATTTTTAAAGTGAGTTTGTGCTCTATTTTTGAATGAGCTTCTTATTTTATTATTATTATTACGACGATAGATTCTGCGTTCGACGAAGGAGTTGGACTCGAAGACCCCGAAGACCCCGGATACCTAGTTGGTCAAGGCAAGCAGCCCTTTGACCATGTCTGAGAAAACATTTTCATGCATGCCAAGTTGAATAGTTTATTTCGATGCATATAGTTAAGGTTATTCGGTGCACCCCGGGATGGTGTTACCGATGGCTCCTCCAGAGCACTTGCATTAACACATGTCCTACCATCTATGAGGGTCACACTGATAATATGTTGACAAGTAGAATGTAGTGTTGCGCATAGAAAAAGCATGTGCATGATGATGGTAACACAAGTTGATGTCAAAGGTTTTACGAAAACCCATCGGGTGCCACTAATGCCCGAGGGTGTTGATGTTGAGATAGGTGACCACTTGTGAAAGCAGTGATGCACCGGGAATATTTTGTGTGACTAGTTTTGGAAATGGGATTAGATTTATGATGTGTCGACCGTCCTAACCTTACATGTGCGACCATGATACCCCTTTATGTGTGTTGGTCCCGCAAGGATGATACGATCCAGAGTTGGTGCTCGTAAGACGTACGTCATGTGGGCTGGGTACCAATCGAGTGGACTCTTTGTCTAGTGTCGTCAGAGGAAAGTCAATGATCGGGTACTTACCTCGGGTATGTTATATACCGCGAGTCGTGGATGACACGGAAGTTTCCCGGATCTCGTCGGTAAAGCGTACAACCTGTGCAGAGTGTAAAACTATTCCAATAGACATGTCCACTCTCAAGGACAGTTGGGTGGTGCTGCTTAAACTACGTCTAGTCGTTTCCGCATAAATCAAGTGTGTGTGTGAGGGGGGGGGGGTAAAAAGGTGTTATCTGAGAAAGTTGATATGATCTAATTTGGTGACTCGGCATATCGGGTGAACCCGAAGTGTTCAGCCCTCAACAGATAGGTTGATATCTGTAACATGTTTTTATGTTTACCCTCTAGTTTATGATGCATATCCATGCAAGTACCTGACCGTGTTCATCTTCAATTAAAACATGCTTTCCGCAAAACCTGCATAATACTTTATTATCGTACCAATTGCATTATCCACATCATGGGCTGTTTGCGAGTACATTCAAACTACTCACTGGCCTACCACTTGTTATGTTATTAACCACACACGAAGGAACCAAAGTATGGAGAAGAATTCGTCATCAGAGACGGACACACGAATTAGGATGCTTCCCAGTCAGAACTCCTGTTGGTGAAGGCTGATGGCATGGGCTCCCGTTTACTACCAAGATTTCCGCTAGTAGTTGTATCGGTATGATTGGCCTTACAGGCCCTACCTATGTAAAACTTAACCTTGATGGTCATTTGTTGTATCAAACGGTATGTTGGATGTAAGACTCTTAATATCCAGTATCTGTGTGTTCGGTGAGCACTGATCTCTAGGATCACTGAGCACGTACATTCGGCGATCTCGACTCGTAAGTTGGGGTCCCCACAAGAGCTGGTATCAGAGCCATCCTGACTGTAGGAAGCCTTAGGTACCATGGACGATAGCCGAGACGATTAGCACACTCAGCCCTTACACTTGAGATTTTTCTACACCCTACTACCATTTCATACCACCCACAAATTTCTAACCCTCTCCTAAAAACCTTGTAGATGGTCGTTGTACCTGATATGCTTCTAAAAACTGGTTTTCCCCTGCTTTTGGGATACAGCCTGGAGAAGTGCCAAGTATGTAGCATGCCTATTTTCTCTACCACGAGCACTGGGTTAACACCGACACAAAGGAATATCACGTGGATGTGATAGTGAATGCCAACGACTCCACAATTCATTGGTTCTTTGAAGGATCACAGATGGCGATTCTAATGTTGGCAGTGGAGACAGCAACACGAGAGGCACTCGTGTATCTCCGTGATATCCTTCCTGAGATGGCCAACAAGCCGGCTACTCGTCACCTGCCTATTGTTATGGACTGGATTGACGGGAGCTGGACACTCAACCCATCCCCGGAAGACGGGACGCCACTCAGGTTTGAGACGTACTACAACCTCTCCCCTGACACCATGACTCACTTTCTGATCAAGGAATCTGTGACGCTTCACCAAGAACTACACCAATCAAGGACCTACTTCGCCTGGAAAAGATGCAGATCTGCAAGGTCAAGAAGGAAGGAGCACCCGGAGGGCAGCCTGCCATTGCCTTCCGAGGAGGAATACCACCGCTCTAGACCACTCATATACCGAGTCACCGTCTGATCGCGGAAGAATACACTGACCTCCTTACCATTTCACCAACAAAGCGACGTCGTGATGGACCTCTTCCTTCCCCCACACCTCTGAAGGAAGAAGACACCAACGAGGATGAAGACGAAGACCCTGTATAGCCTGCAGTCAGCCGCTTAGAGGAACGTCTTAGGCAAATTAGGAGACTCCCGTGCAAAATCAAGTTCGTGTATTGGTTCATGAGAACCAAGAGTGTTGTGTGATTTCGGTTCATGTTTTGATGCAAGCTGCATTTCTGCCTTAGGCAGCTTGTAAGCGACTACATCACCTTCTTTAATTGAGTATTTGCATAAGATTCCTCAAACCTTTTTGTTGTATCACACACTTGCACACTACCAAACCTCCTTATCTAGGCGCGTCATGCCTTTATGATTCCCCGACTACTTGGGTATATTGACCTGTATGCTTCCAAACAGGATGGTGATTTCAACTCGCACCAACACCTTTAGCAACCCCAGCACTGGCACTTTGAGCTAGCAGCCACGAACCGGTGGGTCTGCCCAAGCAGGAGATAAACCCCGAGCAGTAGCAAGGCGACATTACCCCGCCACTACCTCCTCCGGAGAGCATGATTGTGGCTCAGTTCATCCAGGCTCTCCAAGAGGAACGTCAAGCCAACAATGTCGCCATCCAGCAGTTTGCTCAAGTCTTAGTGAAAAATCCACCACAAAACGGGAATGGCAACAGTCGCTACACTATGTCTGAGTTTATGAGGACAACGCCTCCCATATTCATGGAGATAACTGAACCCCTGGATGCCGATGACTGGATCCGCAACATCGAAGACCTCCTCACGCTGGTTAAATGCACCGACGACCACGAGAAAGTCCTTTATGCTTCTCACTGTCTCAGTGGCAAGGCCAGGGCTTTGTGGGACGAGTTCCAAATCATGCGGGAAGGGCACGCTATCTCTTGGGCTGTCATCAAGGAAGGATTCCGTGCTACTCACATTCCCCCTGGAATGATGACCATTAAGAAGCGGGAATTTCGAGCTCTGAGGCAAGGCAGCGGGACAGTCAAGGAGTACCTGCAAAAGTTTACCCTTTTTTCAAGGTATGGACCGGAAGAGATCAACACTGAAGCCGCGAAGGTGGAATGCGTCATGGAAGGACTTCAGCGGTCGCTCCAGTATCATCTTGTTGTCTATGAATGACGGACCTTCATGCTGGAAGATAAGCGTCGTGCGATGGAGGACACCCGCAAGCGTAAGCTGATGGGAAATGGAGGTTCCAGCAACCAGAAGGCACGTCCGTGGTAATCCTTCCCGGCAAAACCCATCTATGAGAATCAGCAATATAAGGCACCAACGTTCCGCCATAACTACCAGCCCTAGCAGCACGGCTACCCCAAGCCAGCAATCAATCCACTCAACAATAGTGGGGTCAAGGCCAACGTTCTAGGACAGGTTACCTGCTTTGGATGTCGTCAAACTGGGCACTACTCCAGGCAGTGCCACAACAAGAAGCCTGATGCACTGCGCCCCAATGCGCCTAATCAAGGTCAAGGTCATGGAGCGCCAAGCAGGAACCAAGATCCCCGCAACCAAAAGTATCACAACAGGGGACGCGTGAATCACATCTCCGCGGAAGAAGCCCAGGAAGACCCAGACTGCATTCTGGGTACGTTCCTCATCAACTCCACCCCAGCAATAGTATTGTTTGATTGTGGTGCTTCGCATTCTTTCATCACCCAAAAGTTTGTGGAAAAGTGTGGTTTGAAGCCGACCCTCCTTAATGGAAAAATGGTAGTACATACCCCGGTAGCTGTGCTAAGGACTAACCTAGGATGTAGAGGAGTTGGGATCAATATCAATGGGATAAGGTTTATAGCAGATCTCATCGTCCTTAAGTCGCAAGGCTTGGACATGATACTTGGTATGGATTGGTTGGCCAGGCACCAAAGTATACTGGACTGCGCCAAGAGGCCTATTACCATGTCAAGTGACCAAGGGGTCAAAGTCAAGTATGTCCCTGAACCTACCTCAACTTAAGTCGCTCAGGTTAATTGCATTTCAGAAGAAGAGTTGGACCGAGTACCAATAGTCTACGAGTACCAACTATAAGAAGACTTATAGGATGGGATCCAAAGAGCTAGCAGAGTTGACCGAGACATCTTTAAGAATACTTATAGGATGGGATCCGAAGAGCTAGCAGAGTTGATCGAGACATCTATAAGAATACTTATAGGATGGGATCCGAAGTTACAGGATGGGACATCGAGTTTATCATTGAGCTCATGCCCGGATCAAGGCCAATCTATAAGAAGACTTATAGGATGGGATCCGAAGAGCTAGCAGAGTTGAAGAAGCAGTTGGATGAGCAACTTAGGAAGGGATTCATCCGTCCGAGCACATCACCTTGGGGATCACCTGTTCTATTCGTGTCTAAGAAGGATGGGACTATCAGGCTCTGCATCTACTACCGTCCCCTCAATGAAGTCATGATAAAGAACAAGTACCCAACCCCCAAGATTGAAGATCTATTTCACAAGTTAAATGCTGGCAAGATATTTTCCAAGATCGACCT
The DNA here is from genome assembly GCF_904849725.1 of Hordeum vulgare subsp. vulgare. Lineage (NCBI taxonomy): Eukaryota > Viridiplantae > Streptophyta > Magnoliopsida > Poales > Poaceae > Hordeum > Hordeum vulgare. Next base: position 219,260,547 of record NC_058520.1, read on the forward strand.
CAGATCTGGATATTATCAGCTAAAGATCCGACCCGACGACATACCTAAGATGACATTTGTGACCCGGTACGGTCTATATGAGTGCACGGTCATGTGGTTTGGGTTGACCAATGCCCCAGCATACTTCATATACCTCATGAACAAAGTCTTCATGCAATACCTCGATAATTTTGCCGTTGTCTTCATCGATGACATATTAATCTTCTCCAAGTCCAAAGAACAACATGAGCAGCACTTGAGGCTAGGACTAGAAAAACTTTGAGAGCTCCAACTTTATGCCAAGTTTAGCTAATGCAAATTATGGCCGCACGAAGTTGGATTTTTGTGTCATACCATGATGGCAAATGGATTGGCAGTTGATCCTTCCAAGATTACCACGATACCCAACTAGGAGTTGCCAACCAACGTGAAGGAAGTCAGAAGCTTCCTCGGACTCGCGGGATACTACCGCAAGTTCGTGGAAGGATTCTCCCGCATCGCCTGACCAATGACTCAGCTCTTGAAGAAGAGGAAGAAGTTCGAATGGACGCCGGAGTGCGAAAAAAGCTTCCAGGAGCTGAAGAAGAGGTTGAGCACCACCCCAGTACTGGCTACTCCAGATATCAACAAGGAATTCTTTATATACTGTGATGCCTCCAAAATCGGGCTTGGTGGCATCCTAATGCAATACGATAGGGTCGTGGCTTACCTGTCATGGCAACTGTGCCCGCATGAGGAGAACTATGCCACTCATGACCTCGAGTTGGCAGCAGTAGTGCATGCCCTGAAGACATGGCGACATTACCTTCTGTGAAGCGATGTGAAATATACACCAACCACAAGAGTCTAATGTATATTTTTACTCAAAGGGAGTTGAATATGAGGCAGCCAAGATGGTTGGAACCGATCAAGGACTACGAGCTCAACATTCAATACCACCCCGGTAATGCCAATGTGGTGGACGATGCCTTAAGCCGGAAGGCTTGCACCATGAATGTTATCCTCAAGGAAAGGCTACCGCCTTATATGAAGTGCTGGAAAGCTTCGGGTTAGAGCTGGTTGAACCTGGATTCCTAACTAACCTCGAAGTCAAGCCAACTCTGGGAGACGACATCAAAGAGGCCCAGAAGGGGCACAAGAGCATTGAAGGCATCAAGAAGAAGATCCAGGAAGGAAAGGCCCCAAAATTCCGAGTGGATGAACAAGGAGTCGTGTGGTTTGGGAAGCGTTTATGTGTACCCAACAAGGTTGAACTCAAGAAATTAATCTTGCAAGAAGCCCATGACACTTCCTACTCAATTCAACCCGGTGGGACCAAGATGTATCAAGACCTCCGGGAAAGGTTCTGGTGGCATGTCATGAAGAGGGAAATAGCTTCCTATCTCGCCAAGTGCGATGTGTGCCAGCGCGTCAAGGCTGAGCACTAGTGACCTACTGGGCTGCTATAACCTCTCTAGGTGCCCGAATGGAATTGGGACAGAGTTGCCATGGACTTCATCACCGGTCTTCCCAATTCAAGAAAAGGACACAACTCCATGTGGGTCATTGTTTACCACCTAACTAAGGTGGCCCATTTTATTCTGGTCAACACAGCTTATGATGGTAGCCAATTGGCTAGTCTATATATCCATTGTATTGTGAGCCTCCATGTAGTTCCCAAGGAGATTGTATCCGACCGAGGCACGCGGTTCACCTCAAGATTCAATAAGAAGTTCCAAGAACCGAGATCTCTTTCAGCACCGCCTTCCACCCGCAGACGGGCGGACAGACAGAGTGAGTGAACCAGATACTTAAGGATATGCTCTGCGCTTGTGACCTAGAACATGTGACCAAATGGGAGGGTTGTCTGCCATTCGTTGAGTTCTCATACAACAAGGGCTATCAGTCGAGTCTCCATATGGCCCCATTTGAAGTGCTATATGGACTTAAGTGCTGCACCCCACTCAACTGGTCCGAAGTTGGTGAAGGATAGATTTTTGGGCCAGATATTCTTTGTGAAGCACAGGACCAGGTGCTACTTGTCAGGGAGCAGTTGAAAGCGGCCAAGTACCGACACAAGAGCTATGTGCATTCTCTCCGCAGTGAAGTGGAGTTCAACCCTGGAGACCAGGTGAACCTTCACGTCACGCCTCTCAAGGGAACCAATCGTTTCCACGTCAAAGGGAAACTTGCTCCAAGGTTTATTGGACCTTCTAAGATCACGACAAGGCATGGAGAAGTTGCTTACCTGTTGGAGTGTAACGACTAAGATGCGGTCCTTTCCGATTCAGGGAACGAGGCCCAAAATGGAAATAAGCGCATCTAAGTGTTTCGCAAGCACGATAACGTAGCACATACATAATAAAAGAATGAAAAATAGGGAATCATTTGCCATCTCATAGATGATATCAGAGATTACATCACACATTTATTCAGACAAGGTAGTTCCACTATGGACTACATAACATGAGAAAAGGCTATTCTACCCTGCATGCTTGCCCACGATCATGACCATGCCTCAGTCTTCTCGATAGTTCACGTACAGGCGGTCGTTCTCCTCGTCATACTGCCACGCCAGCTGCGTGCCATCGGGATCACCTGTGTCGGGCGTACCTGTACCTGTTGGGGTGTTGAAGTAATCTGTGAGCCACAGCGACTCAGCAATCTATGACCTCGGTACCGAAACTAGTCAAGTTATTAGGTGCGGAAGGTTCAGTGTTTAGGTTGTAGCATCCTAAGCATTTATGGTGGCTAACTTATGTAAAACAAGTTATTCATGGTGGTCTATGCTAGCGAGCGAAGACTAGCTGATAAATAAGTGATCCTGAACACCTATTTACGTCAAACATGACCCCGCCGTGTTCCCGATCGAAGAGAGGTCTTCGAAGGGGGCAGTCATAGTTACTCACACAGTTGGAAATTTTAATAGCATTAGTTCAAGTTATCTAGAACCGGATGTTCACAAATATTCCAAGTTGCCATATAACCGCGGGCATGACTTTATGAAAGATTAAACCCTGCAGGGGTGCTCCAACTAGTCCATCACAAATGGTCACGGGCCGCAAAGTAATCCTCTATCACGAATCTCATGATCTCGTCGGATTCTTTAGAGGAAAACCTCAACTCTAGGGAGAACCAAAGCTTCACCGGGATTCCTATACGCAAGATATATCACTAAGGTAAGACAAGAATAGCAGGACCTCCCTTCGTGTTGACGACCCCGATAAGAGCCACGTATCTCAATCGCAGGACACGACGAATGAGCGATTGTTACCATGCCAAAACACTGAGTTTCCCCCGGGAGCGTAATAAGCTGCTCTGGGTTGGATCAACACCCATGAGCAGCCCTGGCCCGGGTTGTTGATTAATTCATCGGGGTAGCTATTCCCTATGCAGATTATTATTAAGTGATTAGCAGAATAAAACCAATGTTGGGTCCTGCCGGGCAAGTCTTAACACTACAGGATTTATCAAGGGGGTCCCTATAACAACCCTGAACGTGTTAGGAGCGATCAGTTGTGGAATCAAACACCGGTAGCCGAAAACTATGGCGGCAATAATGGAACAAAACACGTGGAAAAAGGTTAGGCCTCCCGTCATGTACCAAGTATATAGGTGCATTAATTAAATAATAGATTTAACATAATGATATTAAACTCATGTTATCACATGAGGCAATTGCACCTGCAACTAGCCACACTAACATTAGAAGCTGAGCAAGCCTACTTAGCCATTCAATATTTTCTAGGAGGGTAAACTGTTTGGGTTTCATGGCAATATTAGGTGGCAATTATTTCAGTGCTAGGCAGCGAGCATATGACGAAGGAAACGTGAATCTAGGCACAACAAGACAAGAGATGGTATCAATTTCACGTCATCTTGCGTGTGATGTCTTCAGCTTGGAACTGCTCGTGTTCGTCATGCACGTACTCTCCCGGATCCACGTACTTGCTCTCCGATCCCGGTGCTACCCAACATTAAAATAGCATCCAATGAACAACAACACAACATGATGCAACAAGCACATGATGCATGAGATGAGAATGTAGCATGTATATCTATTATAATCACTTGCATATACATGAGAAGAAACTATAAACTTCTGGTTAGAACTTCCCCCTAAGCTATCTTGACATGCATGAAGATGACATGATAAGATGCATCACGTGAAAACGATGCAAAAACATATAAAGAACATTACGAATGGAGCTACGGATCAACCAAAAACAACGAAACAAGAAATGGAGTCCTACGGATCAAAACTACCACAAGCACTCTCCAATGGCATACTTCTGGTATTCCTAGGTTGCCAAATGATCAAACAACCAAACATAGATAGGTTGGTGCAAGGAAACTCACCTCACCATCAACTATGCACTCACAAGCATCAAAACAACAAAACTATACATTTTGTCCTAAACAGCAACATAGCAGTTTGAGCGCTACATGCAAAGCACCTACAGCCACCCAAATGTGCCAAATAAGATATGTGGCAAGAGCTATTCAAAAGCTCCACAAGCATGAGAAAAAAGATAATGCAAAGGAGTTACACACAGGAAGATTTACAGCTACCAACTTGGACAAAAAGATAATACAAAGGAGTTTCAATTCTCAGATTCTCACTAGCTGTTTATGCTCTGGAGCATTTTGACAGCACCCAGAACAATATCTACAGGAAGTCAAATGGAATGAAAATTGACACAAAGCTTGACAAACACAAAAGCTCCAACTTTCCAATTGATTGCAGGGGCTGATTCCCAACACATGAACTTTTGCAAGCACAACTACAAGGGAAGAAAATAACAACGGTTTCTCAGACTTTGTGAAAATCACAAATTATCACTAAGCTGATATTTTCAGCCACATGCCTACTTTGACTAGGCACCACTTGCACATGTAAACTCTTAAGCATGAAACAACACCACCATGCTGTAGAGGGGTTCACCCTCTACTGCCACAACAAGGAATCATCCTCTTGCGCTCATCACATCACATGGAACCAAGCTCTAAACTTAGAACAAAACAGAAAAATGGCATTCCCAAGAAGTGTTCCAAAGGGAAATCTGATTCCACCATTGGATTCCTGGTATGATTCTACCCCAAAAACATATATAATATCTAGGTACTTGCGTAGAACAAATGGGCACAAAGCTAAGAAGAAATTCTACATGGAATCACATGATGCAAATAGTGCTATAACACATGTGTTGCACACTAGTCATCACCTACACATGCACTTGCACACTCTCACAACTTCAATGGTGACATGAGGGTTTAGACCTCATGTATTTGTTCCATAGCACATCACCATACAAACTCACATCCTTCAAGCATACACACACTTCACATACATACACTCCAACAACTACCACTATCTCCTACTCATATATGCTTGCACTCAAGTGCTCATCAAGGCAACCCATGCCTTGGGCATGTGTGTGTCACACACACATGCACACACACACACAAAATGTCATACATGCTTACATCTACATCAACACAAGGAAATCTCCTACACCTACACTAGTGCATAACACCACAAGCTCACAACACACATACACATGGTGACTTACAGCTACACACCCCTTGGGTGCTTGCACCGCACAAGCACACATGCACATAGATGCTTGCACACAAAAATACTAGCATCACCTACACACACACTCATCAAACACTAACTCCTACACATGCATATCACACAAGCTTTCATCACATATACACCCTACACCAAGCACTAGCTCACTAATATAAGCATACCAAACTACTCATGCACACTAACTAGAGCAAGGGAAAAATCTACTAGTTGTGAGGAAAAATAAATACCACACTTGCTGACCTAGCAAACCACATCAACTAATATGGCCAACAATGAAAAACAGCAAAAGGAAATAGGCAAAAATAAAAGGGGCTTGAAGGGAATCGAACCCAGGTGCCCCTGGTTCACCACCAGCACTAGCACCACTGGGATAGCAGCCTTGGCTCGACATAACAAAGGGGTAAAACAGGATAAGCTATCCCCTGCTGCTATTGTGCCATGAAATCCACAAAACAAAAGGGATGTTGCGGGTTTCGAACACCAGGACCTGCCGCATAGCAAAACACCACCTACGACTGTGCTGCTGCAACGATTCTTAGCAGAGAGGGGGGCTCTACTCTTTTGAGCAACCCCTCTGGTTCTACGTCTGCCCGACGGTGGCCGGAACAAGGGAGGTCACTGCCGTGTTCTTCTTCAAATTGAGCAACGGCTCCTCGATGGAAGGGAGACGGAGCTCCCATGGTTCCATTCCACTACCTAACTCGCCATGAGACGGCCTACACCTACTGCTGCAACAAGCACGGCAGCGCCGATGACAAAGAGAAGATGGCGGCGATGATACGGCCCTATACGCGTGATCTAGCTAAGGGGGAAGTGAAAGCTTGCTCGTGCTCACCCACTGGTCGAGGAAGCCGAGCCTGCCGGAGAGGAAGTAGGGGAAGAAACCAACGCGGAGGAGATCGTCGGCGCGGAAGAGGAAGAAGGGGACGGCGTCGACATCGTGGAAGAAGACCCGATCTGCAACTCCTAGCTACGGGAACAGATCTCCTTGAGGTCCCGCGTGCTCCTTTGCTGCTTTGAGAGGGCGGAGACGCATGACAACGATGACGAGGAGCTCCTCAAGTTACAGCCATGGAGGAGGAGGAGCTCGGCCCGACTGCTTTTGATCTGGGAGAGGGAGGAGGAAGAGGAAGGGAGTGGCGGCGGCATGGAGGAAACCTAGGCCCCGCACGGACGCCAAGGGGGCTTTATAGGAGGAGGAGGAGGCGAGGGACGCGCGGCCTCGACGTCCGTGAGATGGCGTCGTGTCTGTCACGCTGTCTCTGAAGAAGACTGATGGAAAGGCGACAGAGGAAGGAGACGACGTCTACAGGAGAAGGAAGGAGGTGGGCTGCGCGCGAGGAGGTGTTACTGGGCCAGCTAGGGGAGAAAGCCCGCTCAAAGGCACCAGGTAGAGAAAAAGAAAACCCACTGGGGTTTTCTTTTTTTTTTTAAAACAGAGGCAAAAACAATTACACAGGCAACACTGTTGACCCTAAAAATAAACCAAAAATGCCCGTGATCTTAAGGAATTATGACCTATTTAAATAATATGAAAAGGGAATTTTTGGAGCATTTAAATATTTACAAAACAGAATTAATTAATCTGTTTTGTGAATATTTAAACCACTCAAACAAAGTTTCAAAACACTATAAACCTAGCATCACATCCACCACAAATCACATTGAAATATGAACATTTTTGAAACTAGGATGGAGTAAGTGAAACTTGAGGTTTAAGAAATAGAGAAGGGGGGAGTTTTGAAACCTATTTGAAAACTAACATTATTGCACCACACTTTCAAATGCACCACACAACATCACATCACATACCATCACATCACATACGACATACATGGATTCACAAGGCAACAAACACAAAGAGGCATGGATGAATGGATGCACGAATGCAAAGGAAACAAGGCATGCACATGAAATACCACATGGAATATAACTCTCATTTCACTGACATGATGGACCCACATATTGTAGAAGGTTCCAAATAAGGCAAGTTACAATCTGGGCCATTACAAACTCTCCCACACTACAAAAAGATCTCGTCCCGAGATCTAGGACTGAAAGAACTCTGGGAATTCAGAACGGAGGTGATCCTCGCATTCCCAAGTGGCCTCTTTATCGGAATGATGTGACCACTGCACCTTGAGAAATTTGACAGACTTGTTGTGGGTCTTGCGCTCAGTCGCCTCGAGAACGACAACTGGATGCTCACGATAGGATAGGTCGGGTTGAAGGTCGATGTCTTGAAGATAAACTGTGCGCTCGGGAGTCTTGAATCAGCTCCGAAGCTGAGAGACATGGAACACGTCATGCGCATTTTCAAAGTTTGAAGGGAGCTCGAGCTGATACGCAAGCTTGCCTCTCTTGCCAACAACTCTGAAAGGACCAACGAAACGAGGCGCAAGCTTGCCTTTGATGCCAAAACGCTATGCACCCTTCATAGGGGACACCTTGAGATAGACGGAGTCATCGAGCTCATAAGACATGTCATGATGCTAGCTATCTTAGTAGCTCTTCTGACGGGACTACGCTGCTCTGAGATTATCCTAAATGACCCGACACATATCTTCAGCTTCTTCTATCAAGTCATTCCCAAGAATCTGACACTCGCCTGTCTCGGACCAGTTTAGTGGAGTACGGCACTTCCCGCCATAGAGAATCTCAAATGGAGCTTTGCCTGAACTAGCTTTATAACTATTGTTATACGAGAACTCAACGAAAGACAGGCAATCTTCCCACTTCATGCCAAAAGAGATAACACAGGCTCTCAGCATATCCTCAAGGACCTGATTGACTCTCTCCACTTCACCACTAGTCTCGGGATGAAAAGCTGGGCTGAAGCATATCTTTGTGCCCATCGCAGACTGAAAAGAGTCCTAGAACTTGGTAGTGAAGATACTTCCGCGATCCGAAGAAATCAACATAGGCACACCGTGCAAAGATACTATCCTCGAAGTGTATAGTACTGCAAGCTGAGCTGCGGAGATGGATTCCTTGACTGGAAGAAAGTGAGCCACTTTACTCAACTTGTCGATGACGACGAAGATGGCATTGTTACCCTTCTTGGGTTTCGGAAACCCGGTGACGAAATCCATCTCAATATGGTCGAACTTCCACTTGGGAATGGGCAATGGATGCAAAAGACCTGTTGGACGTTGATGCTCTACTTTCACCCTTCGACATACATCACATTCATTTATGAACTGAGCTATCTCACGCTTCATGCGAGTCCACCAGAAAGTCTGTTTCAAGTCATGCTACATCTTGGAGCTTCCTGGATATATTGAGAGTAGAGAGTTATGAGCTTCTTCCATGATTACCCTTCTGACATCACCTTTCGGAATGACAAGACGATCCTCAAAGAATAACGTGTCTCTGGCATCAACACTGAAGCACTTATATTTGGGAACTCCCTTTGCCAAGCCAATCTTGACTTTCTTCACCATTGCATCAAGAAGTTGTGCTGCTCGGACCTGATCTTCCAAGGTAGGAGAGATATGAAGATTTGCAAGAAATCCGTGAGGTACTAACTGAAGGTTGAGCGTTTTGAAAGATTCACGAAGGTCAGGCTGGAGAGGCTTCGGAATGAGACTGTTGCAGTAAGCCTTCCTGCTCAAAGCATCTGCCATGACATTAGCTTTGCCTGGAGTATACTCAATGCTCGTATTAAAATCTTGGAGCATTTCCACCCAACGAGTTTGTCGAAGATTCGGGTTAGGCTGGGTGAAGATGTACTTGAGACTCTTGTGATCGGTGAACACTTCAACCTTTCGTTCCAATAAGAGGTGTCTCCAAGTCATTAGAGCGTGTACCACTGCTGCCAACTCAAGATCATGCACATGATAATTTAGTTGGCTTCAACTGCCTCGAGGTATAAGCTACCACTTTCTTCTCTTGCATCAGAACTGCACCAAGAGCTTGAAGAGAGGCGTCGCAGGACACTTGGTAAGGTTTGGAGTCATCAGGAGGAACCAAGACTGGAGTAGAGGTGAGCTTCTCTTTGTGTGTGTCGAAGGCCAACTGACACTCTGGAGACGAGGCATACTTCACGCCCTTCTGAAGAAGACTTGAGAGAAGCTTAGCAATCTTGGAGAAGTACTCAATCCCAGGACATGACGGATGAGTGATGGTTACCACACCAAAACACCGAGTTGCCCCGGGGAGCGTAAAAAGCTGCTCTGGGTTGGACCAACACTCATGAGGAGCGTTGGCCCGGGTCGTTGATTAGTTCATCGGGGTAGCTATTCCCTATGCAGATTATTATTAAGTGATTAGCAGAATAAAACCAATGTTGGGTCCTGCCAGACAAGTCTTAACACTACGTGATTTATCAAGGGGGTCCCCATAACAACCCCGAACGTGTTAGGAGCGATCAGTTATGGAATCAAACACCGGTAGCCGAAAACTATGGTGGCAATAACGAAACAAAACACCCGACAAAAGGTGAGCCTCCCGTCATGTACCAAGTATATAGGTGCATTAATTAAATAAAAGATTTAACATAATGATATCAAACTCATGTTATCACATGAGACAATTGCACCTGCAACTAGCAACACTAACATTAGAAGCTGAGCAAGCCTACTTAGCCATTCAATATTTGCTAAGAGGGTAAAGTGTTTGGGTTTCATGGCAATATCAGGTGACAATTATTTCACTGGTAGGCAACAAGCATATGATGAAGGAAACGTGAATCTAGGCACAACAAGACTAGAGATGGTATCAAGGTCACGTCATCTTGTGTGTGATGTCTTCAGCTTGGAACTGCTCTTGTTCGTCCTACACGTACTCTCCCGGATCCACGTACTTGCTCTCCGATCCCGGTGCTACCCAACATTAAAATAGCATCCAATGAATAACAACACAACATGATGCAACATGCACATGATGCATGAGATGACAATGTAGCATGCATATCTATTCTAATAACTTGCATATACATGAGAAGAAACTACAAACTTCTGGGCAGAACTTCCCCCTAAGCTATCTTGACATGCATGAAGATGACATGAAAAGATGCATCACGCGAAAGCAATGCAAAAACATATAAAAAACGTTACGAATGGAGCTACGAATCAACCGGAAACAACAAAACAAGAAATGGAGTCCTACGGATCAAAACTACCACAAGCACTCTCCAATGGCATACTTCTGGTATTCCCAGGTTGCCAAATGATCAAACAACCAAACATAGATGGGGTGGTGCAAGGAAACTCACCTCACCATCAACTATGCACTCATAAGCATCAAATCAACAAAACTATACATTTTGTCCTAAACAGCAACATAGCAGTTTGAGAGCTACATGCAAAGCACCTACAGCCACCCAAATGTGCCAAATAAGATATGTGGTAAGAGCTATTCAAAAGCTCCACAAGCATGAGCAAAAAGATAATACAAAGGAGTTGCAAACTGTTAACTTGGACAAAAATATCAGTTTTCAGGGACTTAGTGAAATTCTCAAATTCTCACTAGCTGTTTATGCTCTGAAGCATTTTCACAGCACCCAAAACAATATCTATAAGAAGTCAAATGGAATGAAAATTGACAGAGAGCTAGACAAACACAAAAGCTCCAACTTTCCAGTTGATTGCAGGGGCTGATTCCCAACACATGAACTTTTGCAAGCACAACTACAAGGGAAGAAAATAACAACGGTTGCTCACACTTAGTGAAAATCACAAATTATCACTAAGCTGATATTTTCAGCCACATGCCTACTTTGACTAGGCACCACTTGCACATGTAAACTCTTAAGGATGAAACAACACCAACATGCTATAGAGGGGTTCACCCTCTACTGCCACAACAAGGAATCATCCTCTTGCGCTCATCACATCACATGGAACCAAGCTCTAAACTTAGAGCAAAACAGAAAAATGGCATTCCCAGGAAGTGTTCCAAAGGGAAATCTGATTCCACCATTGGATTCCTTGTATGATTCTACCCCAAAAACATATATAATATCTAGGTACTTGCGTAGAACAAATGGGCACAAAGCTAAGAAGAAATTCTACATGGAATCACATGATGCAAATAGTGCTATAACACATGTGTTGCACACTAGTCATCACCTACACATGCACTTGCACACTCTCACAACTTCAATGGTGACATGAGGGTTTAGACCTCATGTATTTGTTCCATAGCACATCACCATACAAACTCACATCCTTCAAGCATACACACACTTCACATACATACACTCCAACAACTACCACTATCTCCTACTCACATATGCTTGCACTCAAGTGCTCATCAAGGCAACCCATGCCTTGGGCATGTGTGTGTCACACACACATGCACACACACACACAAAATGCCATACATGCTTACATCTACATCAACACAAGGAAATCTCCTACACCTACACTAGTGCATAACACCACAAGCTCACAACACATATACACATGGTGACTTACAGCTACACACACCTTGGGTGCTTGCACCACACAAGCACACATGCACATAGATGCTTGCACACAAAAATACTAGCATCACCTACACACACACACTCATCAAACACTAACTCCTACACATGCATATCACACAAGCTTGCATCACATATACACCCTACACCGAGCACTGGCTCACTAACATAAGCATACTAAACTACTCATGCACACTAACTAGAGCAATGGAAAAATCTACTGGTAGTGAGGAAAAATAAATACCACAATTGCTGACCAAGCAAACCACATCAACTAATATGGCCAACAATGAAAAACAGCAAAAGGAAATAGGCAAAAATAAAAGGAGCTTGGAGGGAATCGAACCCAGGTGCCCCTAGTTCCCCACCACCACTAGCACCACTGGGATAGCAGCCTTGGCTCGACAGAACAAAGGGGTAAAACAGGATAAGCTATCCCCTGTTGCTACTGTGCCACGAAATCCACAAAACAAAAGGGGCGCTGCGGGTTTCGAACACCAGGACCTTCCGAATAGCAAAACACGACCTACGACTGCGCTGCTGCAACGATTCTTAACAGAGAGGGGGGCTCTACTCTTTTGAGCAACCCCTCTGGTTCTACGTCTGCCCGACGGTGGCCGGAACAGGGGAGGTCACCGCCGGCGTTCTACTTCAAATTGAGCAATGACTCTTCGATGGAAGGGAGAAGGAGCTCCCATGGTTCCATTCCACTACCTAACTCGCCACGAGACGGCCTACACCTACTGTTGCAACAAGCACCGCGGCGCCGGCGACAGAGAGAAGACGACGGTGATGATACGGCCCTATACGCGTGATCTAGCTACAGGGGAACGGAAAGCTGGCTCGTGCTCACTCACTGGTCTAGGAAGCCGAGCCTGACGGAGAGGAAGTAGGGGAAGAAACCAAGGCGGAGGAGATCGTCGGCGCGGAAGAGGAAGAAGGGGACGGCGTCGACATCGTGGACGCAGACCCGATCTGCACCTCCTAGCTACGGGAAGATATTTCCTTGAGGTCTCACGTGCTCCTGGGCTGCTCAGAGAGGGCGGAGACGCACGACAACAATGACGAAGATCTCCTCAAGTTACAGCCATGGCGGAGGAGGAGCTCGGCCCGACTGGTTTCGATCTAGGGAGAGGGAGGAGGAAGAGGAAGGGAGTGGCGGCGGCTTGGAAGAACCCTAGGCCCTGCACGGACGCCAAGGGTGCTTTATAGGAGGCGGAGGAGGCGAGGGACGTGCGGCCTCGACGTCCGTGAGATGGCGTCGTGTCTGTCGCGCTGTCTCTAAAGAAGACTGACGGAAAGGTGACAGAGCAAGGAGACGACGTCTACAGGAGAAGGAAGGAGGTGGCCTGCGCGCGATGAGGTGTTACTCGGCCACCTCGGGGAGAAAGCCCGCTCAAAGGCGCCAGGTAGAGAAAAAGAAAACAATTACACAGGCAACACTGTTGACCCTAAAAATAAAACAAAAATGCCCCTGGTCATAAGGAATTACGACCTATTTAAATAAAAGGAAAAGGGAATTTTTCGAGCATTTAAATATTTACAAAACAGAATTAATTAATCAGTTTCGTGAATATTTACACCACTCAAACAAAGTTCCAAAACACTATAAAACTAGCATCACATCCACCACAAATCACTTTGAAATATGAACATGTTTTAAACAGGGATGGAGTAAGTGAAACTTGAGCTTTAAGAAATAGAGAAGGGGGGGAATTTTGAAAGCTATTTGAAAACTAACATTATTGCACCACACTTTCAAATGCACCACACATCATCACATCACATACCATCACATCACATACCACATACATGGATTCACAAGGCAACAAACACAAAGAGGCATGGATGAATGGATGCACGAATGCAAAGGAAACAAGGCATGCACATGAAATACCACATGGAATATAACTCTCATTGCACTGACATGATTGACCCACATTTTGTAGAAGGTTCCAAATAAGGCAAGTTACACTCTGGGCCATTACAAACTCTCCCACACTACAAAAAGATCTCGTCCCGAGATCTAGGACTGAAAGAACTCTAGAAATTTAGAACGGAGGTGATCCTCGCGTTCCCAAGTGGCCTCTTTATCGGAATGATGTGACCACTGCACCTTGAGAAATTTGACAGACTTGTTGCGGGTCTTGCGCTCAGTCGCCTCGAGAACCACAACTGGATGCTCACGATAGGATAGGTCGGGTTGAAGGTCGATGTCTTGAAGATGAATTGTGCGCTCGGGAGTCTTGAAGCATCTCCGAAGCTGAGAGACATGGAACACGTCCTGCGCATTTTCAAATTTTGAAGGGAGCTCGAGCTGATACGCAAGGTCGCCTCTCTTGCCAACAACTCTGAAAGGACCAATGAAACGAGGCGCAAGGTTGCCATTGATGCCAACACGCTATGTACCCTTCATAGGGGACACCTTGAGATAGACGAAGTCATCGAGCTCATAACACATGTCATGATGCTTGCTATCACAATAGCTCTTCTGACGGGACTGCGCTGCTCTGAGATTATCCCGAATGACCCGACACATATCTTCAGCTTCTTCTATCAAGTCATTCCCAAGAATCTGACGCTCGCGTGTCTCGGACCAGTTGAGCGGAGTATGGCACTTCCTGCCATAGAGAATCTCAAACGGAGCTTTGCCTGAACTAGCTTGATAATTGTTGTTATACGAGAACTCAGCGAAAGGCAGACAATCTTCCCACTTCATGCCAAAAGAGATAACACAGGCTCTCAGCATATCCTCAAGGACCTGATTGACTCTCTCCACTTGAACACTAGTCTGAGGATGAAAAGCTGTGCTGTAGCGTATCTTCGTGCCCATCCCACACTGAAAAGAGTCCTAGAACTTGGAAGTGAAGATACTTCCCCAATCCGAAGGAATCAACATAGGCACACCGTGCAAAGATACTATCCTCGAAGTGTACAGTTCTGCAAGCTGAGCTACGGAGATGGATTCCTTGACTGGAAGAAAATGAGCCACTTTACTCAACTTGTCGATGACGACGAAGATGGCATTGTTACCCTTCTTGGACTTCGGAAACCCGGTGACGAAATCCATCTCAATATGGTCGAACTTCCACTCAGGAATGGGAAATGGATGCAAAAGACCTGTTGGATGTTGATGCTCTGCTTCACCCTTCGACATACATCACATTCATTTACGAACTGAGCAATCTCACGCTTCATGCGAGTCCACCAGTAGGTCTGTGTCAAGTCCTGATACATCTTGGAGCTTCCTGGATGTATTGAGAGAAGAGATTTATGAGCTTCTTCCATGATTACCTTTCTGAGATCACCTTTCGGAACGACAAGACGATCCTCAAAGAATAACGTGTCTCTGGCATCAACACTGCAGCACTTATATTTGGGAACTCCCTTTGCCAAGCCAATCTTGAATTTCTTCACCATTGCATCAAGAAGTTGTGCTGCTCGGACCTGATCTTCCAAGGTAGGAGAGATATTAAGATTTGCAAGAAATCCGTCAGGTACTAACTGAAGGTTGAGCTTTCTGAAAGATTCACAAAGGTCAGGCTGGAGAGGCTGTTGTAGTAAGCCTTCCTGCTCAAAGCATCTGCCATGACATTAGCTTTGCCTGGAGTATACTCAATGCTCGGATTAAAATCTTGGAGCATTTCCACCCAACGAGTTTGCCGAAGATTTGGGTTAGGCTGGGTGAAGATGTACTTGAGACTCTTGTGATCGGTGAACACTTCAACCTTTCGTTCCAATAAGAGGTGTCTCCAAGTCATTAGAGCGTGTACCACTGCTGCCAACTCAAGATCATGCACAGGATAATTCTTCTCAGTTGGCTTCAACTGCCTCGAGGTATAAGCTACCACTTTCTTCTCTTTCATCTGAACTGCACCAAGACCTAGAAGAGAGGCGTCGCGGAACACTTGGTAAGGTTTGGAGTCATCAGGACGAACCAAGACTGAAGTAGAGGTGAGGTTCTCTTTGTGTGTGTCGAAGGCCAACTGACACTCTGGAGACCATGCATACTTCACACCCTTCTGAAGAAGACTTGAGAGAGGCTTAGCAATCTTGGAGAAGTTCTCAATGAACCTTCTACAATAGCTTGCAAGCCCGAGAAAGCTTCGAAGCTTCTTCACATTTTGCGGAGGCTCGCACTCAACAACGGCATGCACCTTCGACGGATCAAGTTTGATGCCCTCGGCAGAGATGATGTGCCCAAGATAGACGACTTGTTTCAACCAGAACTCACACTTGGAAAACTTGGCATAGAATTTGTGCTCTCTCAACTTATCAAGCACCAGCGTGAGATGTTCTTCATGTTCTTCCTCAGTCTCTGAAAAGACCAGAATATCGTCGAGATACAGCAAGACGAACTCATTCTTGAACGGAGAGAATATGTAGTTCATCATTCGACAAAATGTCGGTGCAGCATTTTCCAGACCAAAAGACATGACCGTATACTCATACGAGCTAAAACTTGTCCTGAAAGCAGTCTTTGGAATGTCCTCTTCGCGAATGCGAATTTGATGATAGCCCATTCTGAGATCGAGCTTGGAGAAGATCTTAGCCCCTTTCTACTGCTCAAACAATTCATTTATGTTAGGAAGTGGATACTTGTTCCTGATTGTCTTATTATTGAATGGACGGTAACCGACACACAATCGGTCTGTGCCATCCTTCTTCTTGACCAACAATACTCCACAGCCACAAGGAGACGACCTTGGTCTGATCAGACCCAACCGCTCCTGCTCATCGAGTTGCCTCTTAAGTTCCTTCAGCTCTTCTGGACCCAATTTGTACGGCCGTTTGCACACAGGCTCAGTACCTGGTTCAAGCTCAATAACAAATTCAACTTCTCGGTGTGGAGGCATTCCTGGCAGTTCTTCTGGAAACACATCTTCATATTCGCAGACCACTGGGACTTGCGAAATAGGATTAATCTCACCCTTTTCATTTAAGGAAAATAGACGGATTGTGTGATCACGCGCCGCGAAGATAATCACGTCCTCGGAAGAATTAGTAAGCTTCACTTCTTTAGCTACACAATCAATCGATGCCTTGTTCATGGCCAACCAGTCCATAGCAAGGATCAAATAAATGTAGGAATTGCCCAAGACAATAGGAGACGCTAGAAAAGAATAACTACCCATCTTGACAGAAACATCCGGAACCAACATGTGAGAAGTCATACGCATTCCCGGAGAAACCACGTGGAAGGGACTATCCAAGTGAATTGCGGGAATATCATGCTTAGCAATGAAAGGCTTGGAGATGAAGCAATGCGATGCACCAGAATCAAATAACACTTTAGCAGGAATATCATTAACGAGGAGGTTACCCATAATCACATCTGACGAGTTTTCTGCCTCAGCCGCATTCACCATGTTGACTCGAGCAGACCTGGGGTTGAACTTGACGATAACATTGCTTGGATATTTGCCTGGAGGAGGAGGCGGAAGACGGAGCTGAGAAGTGCACTTGTTGGCATAGTGACCCTTCTGCCCACACTTGTGACAAGTAACATCTGCTGGCTGACGGTACTATGTCTGAGGAGGCCCTTGCTTCTGCTACTGGAATCTCTGCTGGAAAGCTGGGTTGGGTGGGTGGGAAGAACCACGGCCACCTGAATGCTTGAACTGCTGTGTGTGCCGAGGAGGAGGAGGAGACACCCAATACTTCTGTTGCTTGTGAACCACGTGAGTTTAGGAAGACGAGTTGGAATCTCTGAAGCGCTTCTTAGAATTCTGCACCCTGAGCAAAGCTACCTCAACCCTGAGAGCTAAGTTGTAGAACTTATCGAACTCCATAGGATCGTGCAAATCGAGAGCTAACTACAAGTCTTCTTTCAAGCCACCTCTGAACTGATAAATCTTGCTCTTTTGATGAGGGATATTCTGCAAGGCGTATCGGGATAGCTCGTGGAACTCTACGTCCTACTTGTACACGGAGTTACCACCTTGCTTCAAGATCCTGAACTTCTCACGCATTTCCTCCACAAAGCTAGACGGGATGTAGTGGGACCTGAAGTCTCGACAGAACTCATCCCAAGTGATCACTCTAGCACCCCTGGAATCCTTCAACTGTTGCGACCAGATAGATGCTTGCCCCTTCAGCTGGAATGTTGCAAACTTGACAAAATCCTCTAGACCAACATTGCTACATTCAAAGTGCTTGTTCATGTCGCAGATCCAATCCTCAGCATCAAACGGCTGGTCACATGACGTGAGGGTCTTCGGCTGATTTGACAGGAACTGACTCAGATTAGCAAACTGATTTCCACCATGATTGAAGTTGCCTTGTTGCTGATTAGTCCTCTCTTGCAACAACTGTATCAGCATCTGAGCGTTTGCATTTGTAGCAACCGTCACCGCTTGCCAAGCCTCTAGAGGAGGAGGTGGCGACGGAGGAGGATTCTCCATAGGAGGAGGTGGTGGCGGCACATCCTCACGACCTGGATTCTGACGAGTTGGTCGAGCCATCCTGAAGACGGACAACACATTAGCCCACAGAATAAATTGAAGGTATAGATGAATAAAAAAGGCAGGAATATCTGAACATGAATATTAGCAATTGCACTCGAACAAAATAGAAGAATGCTTCCTCAAAGTGACTGTCGACAAAATTCTGATTAAGACCACTTGCAAACAAGTATGAGCTAGAACTGCTCGGAACAAACATATGATCGAGATTTCATCCGATATCTTCGTGGATAAGATCGCACGGGCTCAAATTTACAATACCCGTCCTATGCAAGTTAGTGCACACGACTTACGAAGTATTCCCGAGTCGTAGCATGCTACAAACACTCTTTAAGACACAACGAGAACCGTTGTAAGACGACCGTGAACAAACATACCCACTGAATGTCGAATCCCAACCTCACATCATACATCTGTAGGAAGATTGTCCTATAAGTCACTACTTGATATCCCACCTATGAATTGCCGAAATATCTGGTCATGCAATCTGGTACACAGATACAAGGAATAATGTTCTCACAACTCCTATACTAACCCGTCGAATGTATCACATCCGTCAACACATAACCAGAATCTCAGACCTTCATCTACTACAGGCCCTCGTGATCACAATGATACAAAGTATGGTAGTACTCCCGAACAATCTGCACCAGTACTAGGGACATTGGTGTTATCTCGCCACTACTAGTATTGAAGCAATTACGAACATCCTTCGTTCTGAGATACTCCGAAATCTGAATGATGGCGATGTGGACAAGAATCCCCTGGAGCTCAACTCCCCGGAAGAAATCAAGGCAGACAGGAGGCACTAAGACAAAACTCCGTCACATCGATATCATATAGATTTCAAAATACCCGCGTGATCCTAAAAAACTTTTTGAGCGAGAAGAGTAGTAGAATTAAGATTTCCTAAGTCGGGAACCTCACCAGAGCATGGAAGAGGAGAAAAAGAAACCTACTCTCCGATATAACTAAGACTCACATCATTTTACTAGACTCGACTCGGCCAAGTACGATCACACATAGGCTCCTATGGTCGTAAGGCTCTGATTACCAACTTGTAACGACTAATATGCGGTCCTTTCCGATTTAGGGAATGAGGCCCAAAATGGAAAGAAGCGCATCTAAGCGTTTCGCAAGCACGATAACATAGCACATACATAATAAAAGAATGACCAATAGGGAATCGTTTGCCATGTCATAGATAATATCAGAGTTTACATCACACATTTATTCAGATAAGGTAGTTCGCTACGGACTTCATAACATGAGAAAAGGCTATACTACCCTGCAAGCTTGCCCACGATCATGACCATGACTCAGTCTTCTGGATAGTTCACGTACAGGCGGTCGTTCTCCTCATCGTACTGCCACGCCAGCTGTGTGCCATCGGGATCACCTGTGTCGGGCGTACCTGTACCTGTTGGGGTGTTGAAGTAATCTGTGAGCCACAGGGACTCAGCAATCTCTGACCTCAGTACCGAAACTAGTCAAGTCATTAGGTGAGGAAGGTTCAGTGTTTAGGTTGCAGCATCCTAAGCATTTATGGTGGCTAACTTACGTAGAACAAGTTATTCATGGTGGTCTATGCTAGCGGGCGAAGACTAGCTTATCAATAAGTGATCCTGAACACCTACTTACGTCAAACATAACCCCGCCGTGTTCCCGATCGAAGAGAGGTCTTCGAAGGGGGCAGTCACGGTTACGCACACGGTTGGCAACTTTATTAGAATTAGTTCAAGTTATCTAGAAACGGATGTTAACAAATATTCCAAGTTGCCACATAACCGCCGGCACAGCTTTCCGAAAGATTAAACCCTGTAGGGGTTCTCCAACTAGTCCATCACAAACGGTCACGGGCCGCAAAGTAATCCTCTAGCACGAATCTCGTGATCTCATCGGATTCCTTAGAGGAAAACCTCAACTCTGGGAGAACAAAACCTTCACCGGGATTCCTATACGCAAGATATATCGCTAAGGTAAGACAAGACTAGAAGGACCTCCCTCGTGTCGACGACCGCGATAAGAGCCGTGTATCTCAGTCTCAGGACACGACGGATGAGCGATGGTTACCATGCCAAAACACCGAGTTTCCCCGGGGAGCGTAATAAGCTGCTCTGGGTTGGACCAACACTCATGAGGAGCGCTGGCCCGGGTTGTTGATTAATTCTTGGGGTAGCAATTCCCTATGCAAATTATTATTAACTGATTAGCATATTAAAACCAATGTTGGGTCCTGCCGGACAAGTCTTAACACTACACGATTTATCAAGGGGGTCCCATAACAACCCCGAATGTGTTAGGAGCGATCAGTTATGGAATCAAACACCGGTAGCCGGAAACTATGGCGGCAATAACGGAACAAAACACCCGGTAGAAGGCCAGGCCTCCCGTCATGTACCAAGTATATAGGTGCATTAATTAAATAACAGATTTAACATAATGATATCAAACTCATGTTATCACATGAGACAATTGCACCTGCAACTAGCAACGCTAACATTAGAAGCTGAGCAAGCCTACTTAGCCATTCAGTATTTGCTAGGAGGGGAAAGTGTTTGGGTTTCATGGCAATATCATGAGGCAATTATTTCAGTGGTAGGCAGCGAGCATATGACGAACGAAACGTGAATCTTGGCACAACAAGACTAGAGATGGTATCAAGGTCACGTCATCTTGCCTGTGATGTCTTCAGCTTGGAACTGCTCTTGTTCGTCCTACACGTACTCTCCCGGATCCACGTACTCGCTCTCCGATCCCAGTGCTACCCAACATTAAAATAGCATCCAATGAACAACAGCACAACATGATGCAACAAGCACATGATGCATGAGTTGAGAATGTAGCATGCATCTCTATTCTAATCACTTGCATATACATGAGAAGAAACTACAAACTTATGGGCAGAACTTCCCCCTAAGCTATCTTGACATGCATGAAGATGACATGAACCGATGCGTCACGCGAAAACGATGCAAAAACATATAAAGAACGTTACGAACGGAGCTACGGATCAACCGGAAACAATGAAACAAGAAATGGAGTCCTACGGATCAAAACTACCACAAGCACTCTCCAATGGCATACTTATGGTAGTCCCAGGTTGCCAAATGCTCAAACAACCAAACATAGATGGGGTGGTGCAAGGAAACTCACCCCAGCATCAACTATGCACTCACAAGCATCAAAACAACAAAACTATACATTCTGTCCTAAACAGCAACATAGCAGTCTGAGAGCTACATGCAAAGCACCTACAACCACCCAAATGTGCCAAATAAGATATGTGGCAAGATATATTCAAAATCTCTACAAGCATGAGCAAAGAGATAATACAAAGGAGTTACACACAGAAAGATCTACACCTGCCAACTTGGACAAAAATATCAGTTTTTAGCGACTTAGTGAAATTGTCAAATTATCACTAGTTGTTTATGCTCTGGAGCATTTTGACAGCACCCAAAACAGTATCTACAGGAAGTCAAATGGAATGAAAATTGACAGATAGCTAGACAAACACAAAAGCTCCAACTTTCTAGTTGATTTCAGGGGCTGATTCCCAACACATGAACTTTTGCAAGCACAACTACAAGGGAAGAAAATAACAGCAATTTCTCAGACTTAGTGAAAATCACAGATTTTCACTAAGCTGATATTTTTAGCCACATGCCTACTTTGACTAGGCACCATTTGCACATGGAAACGCTTAAGCATGAAACAACACCACCATCTTGTAGAGGGGTTCACCCTCTACTGCCACAATAAGGAATCATCCTCTTGGGCTTACCACATCACATGGAACAAAACAAAAAAATGGCATTCTGAGGAAGTGTTCCAAAGGGAAATATGATTCCACCATTGGATTCCTGGGATCATTCTACCCCAAAAACATATATAATACCTAGGTACTTGCATAGAGAAAATGGGCACAAAGCTAAGAAGAAATGCTACATTGAATCACATGATGCAAATAGTGCTATAACACATGTGTTGCACACTAGTCATCACCTACACATGCCCTTGCACACACTCACAACTTCAATGGTGAAATGAGGGTGTATACCTCATGTATGTGTGCCATAGCACATCACCATACACACTCACATCCTTCAAGCGTACACACACTTCACATACATACACTCCAACAACTACCACTATCTCCTACTCACATATGCTTGCACTCAAGTGCTCATCAAGGCAACCATGCCTTGGGCATGTGGGTTTCACACACACAATGTCATACATGCTTATATCTACATCAACACAAGGACATCTCCTACACCTACACTAGTGCATAACACCACAAGTTCACAACACACATACACATGGTGACTTACAGCTACACACCCCTTGGGTGCTTGCACCACACAAGCACACATGCACATATATGCTTGCACACACAAATACTAGCATCACCTACACACACACTCATCAAACACTAACTCCTACACATGCATATCACACAATCTTGCATCACATATACACCCTACACCAAGCACTAGCTCACTAACATAAGCATACCAAACTACTCATGCACACTAACTAGAAGAAGGGAAAAATCTACTGGTTGTGAGGCAAAAAAAATACCACACTTGTTGACCTAGCATACCACAACAACTAATATGGCCAACAATGAAAAACAAGAAAAGGAAATAGACAAAAATAAAAGGGGCTTGGGGGGAATCGAACCCAGGTGCCCCTGGTTCACCACCAGCACTAGCGCCACTAGGCTAGCAGCCTTGGCTCGACAAAACAGAGGGGTAAAATAGGATAAGCTATCCCCTGCTGCTACTGTGCCACGAAATCAACAAAACAAAAGGGGCGCTGTGGGTTTTGAACCCAGGACCTGCTGCATAGCAAAACACCACCTACCACTGCGCTGCTGCAATGATTCTTAACAGAGAGGGGGTTGTGCTCTTTTGAGCAACCCCTCTGGTTCTATCTCTGCCCGACGGTGTCCGGAATAGGGGAGGTCACCGCCAGCGTTCTACTTCAAATTGAGCAACGACTCTTCGATGGAAGGGATAAGGAGCTCCCACAGTTCCATTCCACTACCGAACTCTCCACGAGACGGCCTACATCTACTGCTACAACAAGCACGGCGGCGCCAGTGACAGAGAGAAGAAGGCGGCGATGATACGACCCTAAACGCGTGATCTAGCTACGGGGGTAGGGAAAGCTTGCCCGTGCTCACCCACTGGTCGAGGAAGCCGAGCCTGCCGAAGAGGAAGTAGGGTAAGAAACCGAGGCGGAGGAGATCGTCGGCGCGGAAGAGGAAGAAGGGGGCGGCATCGACGTTGTGTAAGCAGACCCGATCTGCACCTCCTAGCTGCGGGAACGGAGCCCCTTGAGGTCCCGCGTGCTCATGTGTTGCTCGGAGAGGGTGGAGACGCACGGAAACTACGGCAAGGAGATCCTCAAGTTACGGCCATGGCGGAGGAGGAGCTCGACCCGACTTCTTTCGATCTGGGGAAAGGGAGGAGGAAGAGGAAGGGAGTGGCGGCGGCTTGGAGGAACCCTAGGCCCTGCACGGACGCCAAGGGGGCTTTATAGGAGGAGGAGGAGGCGAGGGACACGCGGCCTCGACGTCTGTTAGACGGCGTCGTGTCTGTCGCGCTGTCTTTGAAGAAGACTGACGGAAAGGCGACAGAGGAAGGAGATGTCGTCTACAGGAGAAGGAAGGAGGTGGGATGTGCGCGAGGAGGTGTTACTGGGCCATCTATGGGAGAAAGCCCGCTCGAAGGCGCCAGTTAGAGAAAAAGAAAACCCACTGGGGTTTTCTATTGAAAAAACAGAGGCAAAAACAACTACACATGCAACACCGTTGACCCTAAAAATAAAACAAAAATGCCCCTGGTCATAAGAAATTATGACCTATTTAAATAAAATGAAAAGGGAATTTTTGGAGCATTTAAATATTTACAAAATAGAATTAATTAATCTGTTTTGTGAATATTTACACCACTCAAACAAAGTTTCAAAACACTATAAACCTAGCATTACATCTACCTCAAATCACTTTGAAATATGAACATTTTTGAAACAGGGATGGAGCAAGTGAAACTTGAGCTTTAAGAAATGGAGAAGGGGGGAGTTTTGAAACCTATTTGAAAACTAACATTATTGCACCACACTTTCAAATGCACCACACATCATCACATCACATACCATCACATCACATACAACATACATGGATTCACAAGGCAACAAACACAAAGAGGCATGGCTGAATGGATGCATGAATGCAAAGGAAACAAGGCATGCACATGAAATACCACATGGAATATAACTCTCATTGCATTGACATGATGGACCCACATATTGTAGAAGGTTCCAAATAAGGCAAGTTACACTCTGGGCCATTACATGGAGCTACCTCCGGATCTTTCGGGTGTGCACAACGTCTTCCACATGTCACAACTTCGGAAGTGCCTTCAAGTGCCAAACCGTCCAAATCTTTATATGGAAATTGATCATCAAGGCATTGACCTTCAGCCAGACCTCACTTACCGCGAGAGGCCAATTCCCATCCCGGACAAAGCCGGGCGTTGTAACAGATGCCGCACCATCTTGTACTTCAAGGTTCAGTGGAGCAACCACACTGAAGCAGAAGCAACATGAGAGCGTGAAGACTATCTCTGATCCCTATTTTCGTACGTTTTTAGCACCTAGCTTAGTAATCTCGGGGACGAGATTCTTGTAAGGGGGATAGGTGTGTCACACCCTGTTTTTACTCTATTTCAACTGTAGTCTCTTCAAAACTTGAGTTTATTAAAACTTTTCAAGCAAGTGCTATGAGTGCTTTGATTGCCATTTTTTGTGTGTATGCTTGAGTGAGTGGATACAAAAACAGTATTTTTATAACATGATATTTCCATAAAAACTTTTTTCTCATTTTTGACTATTTCAAAACCTTCCTTTGGGTTTGCACTACAAGTCCCTGATTCTAAGGGAGTCCCTTCACCCAAAGATTGTATTATGATTTTATCACTATTATAACTCTTAAAATCATAAAATAATTATTTTATAAAAAAATTCTATTTTATTTGCATGTACTTTTGTGAGACGAGAAATGATATTTCTGGGTGGAAAATTATTTTTTTGCCTTAGAAAATTCTATGAAAATTTGGAGATACTCAGAGGACATATATTGTCCATACATAAGACTTTCAGCCCCTATTTATGTTCAAACTATTTGAGAAAATCCTTGAAAACCTATTTTCTCTCTTTTGACCTTTTGAAATATTTCCGTAGAAATATTTTCAATAAACTCCTAGAAAATTCCAGCATGCTTCCCAAGCTATATTTGGTGTTCATGCCAAGTTTCACCTCATTTAAAGGTGATTTGGTTCACCAAATAATCTTAAAACCTTCTATGTCCATAATCAAGTTGTAGCAACTCTACATAGCAAAGTTTGTCCAAATTGCCTGAAACTTTGCAGGAGTCCTCAATACCCCAAATGAGGATTCCCTGCCAAAAATTGGATTTGTGGGACTAATTTACCCACATTCTATTTTGAAAGCACACTACAGCCCATCTTGGGGTGATTTCAAGTTTGCACTATCAAACTTGTCCAATGGAGCTCAAATTTAGTGAGCATCCTACTTTGGCATCAAAACCAATCATATTAACTTTCAGCACCAATGGTGAAGGTTAACTACCCCAAACACCTGTTGAACACCTTCTGCCAGTTTGGTCAAAGAACACTTAACACCCTCTACACCCACACCATTTCCACTAAACTCTTAGTGCAAGCTGGCAGCACCACTCCTCAACTGCAGACGAGTGGCCCCTCTCTGGTTCTAACCAGATGAGCCAAAATATTCATTTCATTTTCTGGATCAAGCCTGGCAGATCCTCTCCAATCTCTTCCTTTGACCATCAGTGAGACCCTCAGCTCCCAAACGGCTAAGGGGTATCTAAGACAACCCCCGGACACGCCACACAGGGAAAAAGCGCCGAGAGGGTGCCAGCATGCCGTGGCATGCCAAATCTGCAAAAGTGAACATGATGCAAAATGGATGTATCATTGCACTAGCCCCGCTGTCAGCAACACTACCCCTAACCATTTCTTCCTCCTCGACCCCCTCTCTCTCATCGAGGCCATGCCGAGCGCCCGAGCACATGGCCATGGTGGTAGCCAGCCAGGCAAGGCCCCGCCTATGAATTCCCCCTCAGCGTTCGAGCCCTCCTTACGGTGTCCCTCTTTCTTCTACACCGCTTCTAGATGTTCCTAGGTTACCAGATCCTTCGCGCCCAAAACCTCCGATGTGACAGAGAGCAAGGCTTGTCACTCAAATGCCCTCTGGCGAGCGAACGTGAGGGTACCGTGTTGAGGGCATCCCCAACTTCATATTCTACCATGATGTCCTCTGCATCGCCTGGGATGCCAAGACACCGACGCCTTCTTCTTGTAATTCTTCCATGGCCAAGGGCATCTCCGCCGAAATTAGTCGTCGGTGATCTTCCCCGAGCCTGTTCGAGGACTCCGAGGAACTGTACATCAGAATACGTGTCTCCCCACTAGCTTTCCCCCTTTTTCGTCCTAAGTTCCTATCTTCCTCGATCCCTAGGCTCTCATCCACCGGACCATGCCGTGAGTGAGTGCTCTGACCCCGTTTCGTCATCTGCATATGTCCAACAAGTGCGCTCCGTCTAGTAGCATAGATTTTGCGGACGATTTTGTGTGTTTGTCGTTAGTTCGCTGGCAAGATCGTTGCATGTTCACCTCGTACACACCCACACGAGCTGAGACATGCCCGTAATCAAGCACAACAATGTGTTCCTCCTCTACCTTGTAAAATTTGTCCGTGCGTTGAAGTTTATGCCTTTCCGTAGAAACTCCACTGGCTGAGTACGCCACCGGTGAGGACGGTCGCCTCTCGTTTGGGCCATACTAGAGTTGCGGTTAGCTCTTAACGAGAGAAAACCCCATACCAACGCAAACACCTGCCTAGCCTAGTGGTGGCTGTCGATACCCAGATCCTAAGTTATACGAATATAGCGTGTAACAAATCATATCACTTTGCGGCCTCAAGCACGGTAATCCCCATGGTTGCCACCTTACCTCGGCCGGTACCGTTTGCACCTTTTGTGTCATGTATATGAATATGTGGCTAGCATTCATATGTCAAAGAATCCGGATCGACATGACTAGTTACAAACCCAAGTGGCACAATCGTACAAGAAGAAGCATACATAACCCATCTGTTGGGGAAAACCCAACACCTATGGGAAACTCGAGGAGTCCCTTGATTGTTTGGTAGGGAGAGGGAGGTATGGCATCGAGATCCGAACTAGCGATCAACATCGGCAATGTTCCTTTACCCAGGTTTGGGCCACTTGGCGTGTAAAACCCTACTCCTGCTTAGTTTGTATTGTGGGCTTACTGTATGTTGATTTTGCTACAGTAACTTAGTAAGTCATTAGGGAGTATCTGATGCCAAAAAAGTCAAACCCCTAAGAATGAGCTTTGGGCCTCCTTTTATAGGCAAAGGGGTCACCAACAGTGTGCTCACAGGAGGTACAGTGAACAGTGTTCACCGCTTTACTTCTTCAGTGGTGTCAGGGGCAGTAAATGCCTTGTCTGGCCCCTAACCTGCTGCAAGGTGGTTGCGACACGTGTCCAGGTGAATTGAAACCCGGGCCTTGTGCTGGCACATGAGGGGTGTGCTGGAGTGGTCGCATTGCGATAGAAACTTATGGGGACACCTGGTGAGCGAACAGGAACTTGCTGGCCTGGAGCCTCCTTGGGTGACTTGGCCACTCCCCGGCAAGGAAGGCTTGCGAGGGGCCTTGGAAACTTTCCCGACAAGGAGGGTTTGCTGGGGGCCTCACCAGTCAGTGTGAGTCTTCTCGGCAAGGAAAGCTTGCCGGGGCCTTGCTAATCTTCGGGTAGTTTTCCTGGCGAAGTGGTCTTGCCGGGGCCTTGGGAATCTTCCCAACAAGGAGGGCTTGCCAGGGCCTTGCGTCTGGAACCCTTATATACCACGCCCCTGGAGAGGGAAGGGCGTAGCCTTGGTGGGCCTTGGATCGCCTCCCTGTTGTTCTTCCCGACACACTGCTATCAGGGGCGTTGCCGATGCCCATGCACAAGTATGGGGCACAAGGGACCCGAGTCTCTAGTGCACCGACAGGAGCCCCGGGGCCTAGGCCATGCACGCGTGCGTGGCGTTGCTGGCCCAGGCCCAAAGTAGTGCACGGGCTTCCCTAGGAGAGAGCTCTACAGTCTTGGAGCCGTTGCAGGCGGCCCTTCTCCACATTGCGCATCAAACGCGCAAGGTGGAGAAGTGCGTGCATAGTAGCCTCCCCACCTCCTGACGTATTACTGCCACGCGTGAATATGCGTAGTAAAGGTTGGGAAACTGGCTTTTGTAGCCATAATGGCCCCAGTCGTAGTAGGACTTGCCCCCGCATGCATTGGTGCAGCGGGGCGGTTCCCTGTTCGCCAGTGATCATGGGTGACTGGGCGGATGGGGTGGCGGTTTCTAGAGTGATTGGTGTCACCCCCTGTGCCTTGCCCTATAAATTAGAGAGTTTGCGAAGGGGGTTTTGCACATCCATCAGCTCTTGGAACATCACCACCCCTAGCTTTGGATATGTAGAATATTTTTTTGCTTCAGGTGGCACTTGCCCCTAACCATGGCTAGGGGACGAGGGAGGCCACGATGGACGGGATCCCACTCGGATCATGCCATAGCTTCAGGGGGTGCAGCCGTGGAGGCAGCACAAGCGCCCCTAGTTGCGGAGGCGAGAAGAGCTGCGGTCGCCGTGGAGGCCGTGGCTGAGGGAGGCGGAGTGCTACTCCACCATCTCTGTCTTCTCCTGGGCTTGTCCCCACGGGAACTCATGTTGAAAGGACTTCGTTGGAGTTTCTTGTTAGACTGGAAGGGCGCATCCATACCCGGCTTCAACTTCCCGTCGCCTTCGCCAAGGTGATGTGCAAAGAGAAGCCCCCGATGTTAACGCTTCAGGTGCATGTCCGCGGCAACGACGCGGTCCCGGTGGCCATGGAGCAGATGGGACCTCGACTCGTGTTCCTCGGCCGCGGGTGGAAGAGCTTCGCCCGTGCCCATAACCTCTGGGATGGGCACGTTCTTCACTTCAAGATGATAGCGGACAACGTGCTCTCTGTCAACATTTATGGGAGCTCAGGTGCACACCTCGGCTGCTGCAAAGAGAGCTTGAGCAGGACTGACAGCCCTTCCTCGCGCGAGAGCGACGAGGCCAGGTCGGATGGTAGCGACGGTGAGCATGGGTTAGACCCTCGGTAGGCTAAGCCTGGGTACGAGGATCTGGCCTCGGACTGACCGTCGATCGAACCATCACCGTCAGTCTGTGGTCCTCCTCCGCCCCAGCCTGGGTTGATGAGCCGAAGAACCGACGCTGCCGCATACCGCGGGATCGCCTAGTCTTCGTTTCCACTTCCCTTCACCCCATTCTCGGCTACGCAATGCTGGTCCAGGATGGGCCAGCATTGGTCGTGCCGGGGGCCTCGCCGCTTTTTATCTTCTTGAAATTTTGTCCGACGAATATATCCCTCGCCAAAAGACAGTGTAATAGGTTAGAGTAGCAAAAATCATTCATGTCATATGTCTGAGTTTGTTTCAAACAAATGAATGAAATGTTGTTTCCTTTGCGTCCGATTCTTCCCCTTGTATGATACGCGTTTTGCGTTTTCCAGAAGCTTCTCGGCGTGTCTAG
This sequence comes from Hordeum vulgare subsp. vulgare, assembly GCF_904849725.1. NCBI lineage: Eukaryota > Viridiplantae > Streptophyta > Magnoliopsida > Poales > Poaceae > Hordeum > Hordeum vulgare. Next base: position 219,290,696 of record NC_058520.1, read on the forward strand.
TCCTGGCGCTAGTGCTTTGAGGAACGGGTCCTTAGCAGTTCGCTTGAGGGGTCGTTAGCGGCAAGGCTCCTTGCCGCAGTCAGTGCAACCATTAGATCATCGAGCGTGGCTCGAGGCAAAATAAGGCGCTATGCAGCTACTTAGACTGTTGAACAGGTTCGAAATGGTGTGAAGGCGCTCTATGGCCATTCAGGTTGTTGAACTAGTTCGAAACATAACTAAGGCACATTATTCCTGACAAGGTTCCATCTACGCATAGGTTTCTCAAACAAGGTTTGGGATCTTCTAGAAAAGGAACAAACTATCTACTCTGAAATATCAATCTGAAATATGTATCACTTATTTGTCGTGCCGCGGTATTTGTCCCCGCGACACTTGGGTCTTTTGCCGGGGCCGCAGACCCCAGGCAAGCAGGAGACTATACTATTTCGGCAACTTCCCCTCCGGCAAAGGTATTTGCCGACAGATTCTCGACTGTCGTCTAGAAGGGGGGTTGCGGGAGTATAATTCCTTTTCCTGTTTTGCCTAGCCATGCACGCGATGCCCCCGAGCGCACCTTTGGCGAAGACGTGATGCTTCCGAGGGGGAAAGTGTTCGGCTGGATTTCGCGCCTGGGTTCCGGCGCCCGTAAGCGCATTCTCGACGGCTATGCACCTCTCCGTGGAGGTGCGTCCGCCGGATTATGCGCCGGAGGCCTCGCTGGAGCCCCCAGGCACGCCGTCGACGGCAGCGCACTATCCGAGAGTGGTACGTCCATCTGCTACTTGCAGGCTCGAGGTCTTTGCCCTCCCTAGCCCACGTTCGTGCAGAGGGGCGCTTGCGGAGGTGTCAGGAGGCCATGGCAAAGTAGAGCAACCACCATTCCGCCAAGCTTCAAGGGTTTGCAGTGGTGTGCTCCACCTCCCAAAATGTGACGCAGAACTTTCTCGAATCCGCGAAGAAGCCCTCAACCATAGACCGCCCTACCTGGTGAGCCAAACATGTCAGGGAAAAACCAACACCTATGGGAAACTCGAGGAGTACCTTGATCGTTTGGTGGGGAGAGGGAGGTATGGCGTCGAGAGAGGAACTAGCGATCAACACCGGCAAGGTTCCTTTACCCACGTTCGGGCCGTTTGGCGTGTAACGCCCTACTCCTTCTTTGTTTGTATTACGGGCTTACTGTAGGTTGATTTTGCTATAGTAACTTAGTAGGTGATTAGGGAGTCTCTGATCCCCAAAAAGTCCAACCCCTAAGAATGAGCATTGGACCTCCTTTTATATGCAAAGGGGTCACCAACAGTGTGCTCACCGGAGGTACAGTGAACAGTGTTCACCACTTTAATTCTTCGGTGGTGTGTGGGGCAGTAAATGCCTATATTTACAAGTGGCAGTAAATGCCTTGTCTGGCCCCTGAGCTGCCGCAAGGTGGTTGCGACACATACCTAGGTGAATGGACACCTGGGCCTTGCGCTGGCACACGAGGGGTGTCCTGGAGCGGTCGAATTGGAGTAGAAACTTGTAGGGACACCTGGCGAGCGAACAGAGACTTGTTCTCCTGGATCCTCCTTCAGGTCAGTTGGTCACCTCCTCGGCAAGGAAGGCTTGCCGGGGGCCTTGGACACTTTCCCGGCAAGGAGGGTTTGTCGGGGGCCTCTTTAGTCTGTGTGAGTCTTCCCGACAAGGAAAGCTTGCCGGGGCCTTGCTAATCTTCGGGTAGTCTTCCCGGCGAAGTGGACTTGCCGGGGCTTTGGGAATCTTCCTCGCAAGGAGGACTTGTCGGGGCCTTGCGTCTGGAAACCTTGTATCCCACGCCCCTAGAGAGGGAAGGGCATGGCCTTGGTGGGTCTTGGATCGCCTCCCGGCTGTTCTTCCCGGTACACTACTGCCGGGGGCATTGCCAATGCCCATGCACAAGTCTGGGGCACAAGGGACCCCAATCTCTAGTGCATCGACACCATCAATGCAGTTGTTAGTCATCAGCATGTGTAGACGAGTTGTAGCAAGCTATGTAGACTCCATTACACCGCGTTACATTTCCCCATAGGGACAGACACACTAGCAAAGAAGGATACATGGCGGTCACTCAATGTGTCCGGAGTAGTAGCAAGCTATACCATGAGTTGGTGGAAGCACAAATAAGCTTTTTCCTCTAGAGCAGGCTACCATAGGCACACAAGTAGGTGCCGAATCCCACACATACCAACGCATTTCAAACATACATGCAATATGCACGATATGTGTAGATACAACATGGCATCACAACATAACTCTACAACACAACTTTTATTTAGTAGGATCCAAAGAGCCAACATAGTATGATGTTACAAGCAGGATGTCTCATGGCCCATCATTCAGAGCATACAAACAACAAGCGGAAGTTACATGTCTGGGTACACACATCTACTAAAAACGGCTGGAAGGGCCTGAAAAGCTAGAACGTCCCTACCACGGGAGCCAAACTCCAGTCTGGGTGCCCAAGCTATTCCATCGATGTCAATGTCAAGAAGAAACATAAAGAGAGCAATCTCTATCTCTGCAAACATATAAATAAGCAATAGTGAGTACGAAAGCACTCAGCAAGTCTTACGTCAGAACTAACTACTTATGCATCATTTATCAATGAACGGGATTGCGCGGTTTGCTGCAGAACTGCTAGATTTGACTTTGGCTAATCTAGACTATGACAATGTGTCATTCCAATCTCGTACCCCTACGAGAGAGCGCACACGAGTCTATCTAGCTAGTCACCAAAAAATACACCACTACGGATCCTCTATCGTCTTCCTATGAGAAGGCCATCCATAGCACTCACACTAATCTAGCGCATTTTAGAGTGTCCATTAAAGTTATTTATGAACCATGAAAGTCTCCAAGTATTCCATATCCAAGGACGCGGCTACTCGAATAGATAGGTACCCTACAGGGGTGTACTTCGTCACACAGGCTCCCTCCACTTATTGACATGTGCACGTAAAACAGGCACCTCGGCAACCTTCAAGCGGAAGCCTGGCGATGGAGTTGGCCATGGACGTTAACTTACACTGACTTACACCCGAGGTAGTCGCCTATCTGAGTTGGAACCCATAATGGAAGTCCGGTCGAGGTTTCCAACACGGCCTCAAACGATGTGAGCAGGGGCTCTAGCCAGTCCCGATTGGGCCATTCATCCACTTCACAGGCCGTGCCACAACCTATAAAAATTTTGAACTACTGTGACTCAAGGACTGAGAACAGAGAAATTAATAGGCTGAGAAGGGTTGAGTTACCGGAACCCAATGTGCGGTAGTAGCTAGTCTTGGAACACCAGCACAAGATCTCATGTCCTAAGTGTTGCATCAATGAGACAACCCACCATGTAGTCCCACATGGCCTCTCATCGCTACCTTTACAAAAATAGCATCACATGCTTAACTCTCATCAGTAGAACATGTTCATTCCAACTCATCACCCAGATGGTCAAACCAGGGAAACTCTAAGTATGGCAAGCATAACAGGGTAATGGCACAACATGGCTCAAGTATCTACCTACATATATCCCACCTCGTGGAGAGAGACCGCTCCGACATCGGGTGGATGTGCTAAGGGCACCAGGGTGTAGCCCAGGCTCCCCCGCATCTCGGAGGCATGTGGTTGGTCGCGTGGGTGCCAGGGCTCGTTGGCACCAAGCCCGTGGCGGCGAGAAAAATTCTGCCATGGTGGCGCTAGCGCTGGGGGTGGAATCACGGATGGAAGCAAGGGGGGAATGGTCAGAAGCTCACCGCGGCTGCACTGGAGGTGATGGAGCGGTCGAAGGCGCTCTTTGGCTGGTGAATTCATTGAGGGCGTCCAGCGGCCGAAGGTGGACAAGGATCTCGCGCTCGTCGTCTCCGAGGCTCTGCGGTCCAATTTATTCGGCATGGAGGACCGGCTCGAGGTAGACGAGGCTTTGGGATGCTCGGGGAGGCAGAGCAACGATGTTGGCCGCGGCGGTGCACAACGGGGCGCTCTTGGTTATGGGGGAGAGGGAGACCAGAGAGAGAGAGATAGATTCATGGGAGGGAATGAGCATAGGGGAAATAGAGAGAGGCTCCACGACGTCTCCATTGCGCACATGGGTCTAGGGGAGGCAGCTCCGTGGCAAGCAGGAGGTGGAGGTCGGAGCACACACGTTCAACGCCGCATGTGCCTACTCACCGGAGGTGGGAGATGACCTCCTCGCCCATGGTGGGCTGGGCCGACTGCCTCCTAGGCCAGGTAAGCCACGTAGGTTTTCTGCCTTTCTTTTTATTTTTCTTCTCTTTTCGGTTTTGTGTAATTTGTTTTGGTTTATAATAATGTAAAACCATTGCGAAAAACCGTGAGAAAAATATATGTGGGCAGATGGACTTATCCCAAGCCACACAATAATTCCTAATGTTCCTAGACATATATTTTATATATAGTAAATATAAATCCAACGAAAGTAATAATTGGATTAAACGAATGCCCAAAATAAAATGTTTTTGTGATTCCAAAATAATGGTTGACATTTGTACCTCATGCCAATATTTTATTAAAATACTAGGAGCATTTTCTAGGATCCTTTTGAAGCAATTTTTATATTTTCATTTGGCTAAAATTGAATTCTAAGGCTTGATCATTCCTAATTTCATTTTAGTTTGAAAATAAAGATGCATGCATAAGTACATTAACAAGCAAGGTTAAACTAGGGTTGAGGCAGTGGCCCCCTAATCTACAACCCACGAGACCCGAGTTTGATCCCGCGGTGCTCCGAATAATCTCGCCCCTTTTTTATTTGTTCAGGATGTCACTGACAGTGGGCCCCTGGACCCACGTGTCATACACCAAACCCCCTTGATGCCACTTCCAAGTGGGATCCCAAGTCACATATTTGATTTTTTATTTTTTTTATTTTAGTAATTCCTTTTAGGGTATATTCCATTTTGGGTAGTGTCCATTTCAGGCAGCTTCCAAATAGGGCAAGTTCAAATCCCGACAACTCCATATATGGAATTAGCCATTTCTGTATATTCCCCTTTTATGCAGTATTTGACTTATATCTTTTGTGGCATTTTGCATCATGGAATATATGCCTAATATATGTGGTTTCAGGGTATAATAATTCAAGGAATTCATCCATGGCATTAGTTTTGATATTTGTGCAAGTTTTATGTGAAATTTTGCATCACTTTGCATTTTTTATTTTTGTTTGATTTAATCTATGCATTGTATGAATGAAGTTTGTACATGATCTAGGGATATTTTATGTCAACGTGCTTCTAGTATTTTATCCATGCCATGAATCCATGTTTATCTCAAGTTTTTATCATTTTAACATGCCTACGCATGTTGCTGTTTTAAGCTAGCTAAAAGTTTCTAAGTCTGGAATCTGTTTATCAACTTAGAATTTTGTCTTGTGTGTTGCCATGAAAGAACTTTCCATCATATTTATTTCTAGTCACTAACATGTCAACTTGTTAAAAAACTGTTGCTCATGACCGTCCTAATTTTCACTAAGTCTGAAATCTATAAATTTCAACCTTGCATATTGTGTGGATAATTGCCATGGTTCTGTGAATCTTATGCTCATGCTTATGTTGAATGAAATGAAGTACATGTTATATACACTCAAATGATGTGCAATTTCATGCCACGAAAAGTTCCACAGCTTATTTAAATCTTGCCATGAATATGCCCTCGTGTTAACTCTGTTTGTGAAAATCAGTGATTTTTACAAAGTTCTTATTTGCTATATTGTCTTCACGTGTTGGGCGGTTCATAGCCATTAATTGATGACTCTAATAATCATGATCCTTTTAGATGAACTGAAGTGTATATATTAATCTACATCCACATGTCTTGTTTGTGCATTTTAAGTTTTTGTAGCTTATTGTTTATTGGTTTGCAAAGTGCTATGTTGTTGTAGTTGATAGATTGCATTGCATTTGTGCTTTGATCATTTTGTGAGTGCTATGCATCGGTTTTCACCATTTTTATATCCATTTCATCTAAAATTGCATTTCCTATTTAGTGTAAAACTTGGGATGCCAAGATTTTGCCTCTATCCTTCCTCAAATCCTGATCTATCACCGTTTCCTTCCGTATCTTGTCGTGAGAGTCCGGAGAGATCCGTCGCTCGAAATTCGATGTTCTTTATATGATTTTGCACTGTTTTCATGTGTAGAATCCAGAATTGCCATGTGCATGCATGTACAAATAATTTAAATTGCTTTTATGTCTAGAATGATAAAGGTGAATAACCTGCATATGAAATGTGACTGTTGTGGGTTTGTCGTGCCATATTCACCAGATGATCATGCATAAAACTTGTTTGTGCATTATTCTATAGCTAAGTGTTTATTGGATGTTTGTCCTTTATTGTGGATAGCACTAGGTAACTATTCCAAGTTCGAGGAACCTATCGAGAAAGCTTACGAGGAGCAAGCTTACTATCCTACTAAAGAAGCACAAGGCAAGATCATCATTACCCTGGATACAGTTTCTAACTTTGTTATGCTAGTTGTCTCGTTTCTATCGCTATGTCTTGCTACATACCACTTGCTTGGCAAGCCTCTCAACATGCCATGATAAGCCTCTAACCCACCACATCCTAGCAAACCATTTTTTGGCTAAGTTACCGCTTGCTCATCCCCTCTTATAACATTTCTAGTTATAGGTGTAGGCTGATCCATGTAATAACATGGATAACTTGGAATATTATATTATTCTTGCTATTTGAATTAATGCACCTATATAGTTGGTAAAAGGTGGAAGGCTTGACATTTTTCTCGGTGTTTTGTTCCACCTTTGTCGCCTTAGTTTCCGTTTATTGGTGTGATGTTCCATATTGAGCGCTCCTAACATGCTTGGGGTTGTTATCGGAACACCCTTGACTATTTGTTTTGGGATAAAACTCTTCCCGCAAGGCCCAACATTGGTACTACATTTGTTAATAACTGATAAACTTGCATAGAGAGTAGCTATCCATGGATAATTAATCAAGAAAGCGGACCAGTGCTCCTCATGAGTGTTGGTCCAAACTAGGCGATGTCCGGTGCCTGTTGGTCACCCGAGGTCTCACCCAACCCGACATCTAGCCCATATTGTAGTGCCCCAAGAAAGAGATACACGTGGCTCCTACCTGGATCTAGAATGCCGGACGGTCTTGCTGGATTTGTTTTACCTTTAACAAATGTCTTGTGCACCAGGATTCTAAGGATACTTTGGGATATCTCGAGGTTGAGGTTTTCCACTCGAGCTTGTGGTTAGTTTCTGATGGATGAGTTCGAACACATTTGCAGGGTTAAATCTTTCGAAAAGCCATGCCCGCGGTTGTGTGGCAACTTGGAAATTTCTTAACACCCGGTTATAACAAACTTGAAGTAAACTCAAATAAAATACACCAACCGTGTCCGTGATTGTGATCATCTGTTTTCAAGGGAGCTCAGGAAGAGAACATGGTGGGGTTATGTTTGACTTGTAAGTAGGTGTTCCGATCACTTCTTTATCATAACTAGGTACCCTTTTTTTATGCGTAAAATTCTTATCTTATTCTTGTGCTCGTAAGTTAGCCACTTAAACATACTTAGTGCTTGTTACAACCTCACCACTTAACCATACAATACCTATAAGCTTAGTTAGACTCGGTACCTTGGTGATGAGATTGCTGAGTCCCTGTGGCACATAGATTACTACAACAAAATAGGTATAGGTACAGATGAGATTGAGCCAGATGATACTACCAGACTCTAGTGGGAGTATGATGAGGAACGTGGCCGCATGTACGTGATGTATCAAGACGAGTAGGAGGGATACCTTGGTCGGTAGCCTGGATTAGCAGGATAGATGTCATCTTATTTCATTTGATTTTGTCTGTAGTCGGACCCTGTTCTTTCGGATGATGCTTGTATTTGAATGTTGATGTTTTAGCTTGTGGCAAGTGTAAGACAACTCCATGGACTCATCTCTTCTTTACATGTACTTGTGACGATATCTATTTTGGCGAAAGGACAAGATGTGCTTCTATCCATATCGAGGTATTAAGGCGTGATGAGGATACTACCGCATATTGGGCTTTACATGATGTCTGGTCGATCTGGTTGGTTTTTGAAGGGTAGGAAAATTCTTGATTCTAGCAGGTGGCTGGGAATGGTTTATGTGATTTTTGGGATTGGCTACCTGCTTTATTTAGGCTGATGTTTTCCATGATGTGTGGCATTTTGTCTGGTGATATGGTGGTTCTTTATTTGGCCTGCTTTGGATCGATGTTCGGGCGTAATGTGCTTCTTCTTTGCCATAATGTATATCAATCCCCAAAATGTAATTCCAGTAACCCATGTGATTTCTATTGTTGCAGCTTCTCCTTCATCTATCCAATTACACAGACCGATAAAGATATGTGTGATGTACTTCAATTAATTCATATCAATGAAAATGCTAATTTTCAGATTTTCTGGTAATTGTAGGTTAATGAAATCAGATTGATTATGTCTCACCTAACTTAGATGATGCTAATATGGTTGCCTTTATTGGTATTTCAACAACCTACTATATGGTGTCACATACGATGAATCAAGGGACATGGTGTCCCAAGGAAGCTTTGATAGTCTAAGAGCGGAGGATCAACTTCCTGAAGATATGGAAGCTAGAAAAGTATTTCAAGGAACGATTGAAGGTTTGATAAAATTTCGTCACAATTACAATTTCCGAAAGCACTTGCCAGATTCTCCCCAGCAATGATCCACAAAAAAACTCTATTCAATAGAGGAAATATATAGCAATAGACAAAATTATATTAGGAATTGAAGATCATACTATCTTCCAAATTATGAGCAGTTGTGAAACAGAAACGTATCTCTCAAAATCATCTATGAAGGTCATCCAGTAATAATGATGATCGAACGAAATTACGGGTTTTGAGGATATCTTATTTCTTGTTTGGTGATGCTATTTTGTTAACTATCGTTAAAGATTTAGACTAAATGTAGGTTATTGCAGCAAGCTACAGCGACCATCTGATGTTGTCCATTATTACTCCATATATTTCCCGTTGAAGATTCTAAATACAAATCATGTAGACATTTGACCATATTTATTAATAATTAACCGTTGAACATTTTGCAAGTGTGAGTTACCATGAAAGAATAATTCTGAAGTATGGATTCCTTGGTGGTCAGAATCCATATTTTTGTTTATTCTAACTTGATATCCAATTTGCAATTTACGATGTCATGCGGATTAAATGAGGACAAACCATGGAGATTATAGTCCACCATGAAGAGTTCTACACACAAGAAAAATTGTGGATGACTCGAAGGGATAACACAAAACTTGTGGTGTGAGGACAACAATGTTGGGTTCGTCGCATGGGAGACCAAAAAAATTCTATGCTGACAAAGATTAATCTATGGAGTCTAACATCTACGAGAGGGGGAGTTCATCTACATACCCTTGTAGATCGCTAAGAGGAAGCGCATATAATGCGGTTGATGTAGTCGTACGTCTTCACCGTCGAATCGCAATCCGTCCCAATCTAGCGCCAAACGGACGACACCTCCACGTTCAGCACGTATCCTCCTTCTTGATCCAAGAAGAGAGGAAATAGAAATAGATTGTATCTCAACCAGCACGATGACATGGTGGGGATGATGTTGCAGCAGTGCCAGCAAGGCTTCGCCAAGCTCTGTCGAAATCAATCTAAGGAGAAAACCAAGTTATGAGAGAGGTAGGGCTGCCACCGGGCATGGCAATTGGTGTGTTCAGCCCCTCCCTCGCCCCCACTATATATAGGAGGCACGGGGGAGGGTTGGGTCGCAATTGTAGCCCCTCCTCCAAGGAGGGGGCATGGCCCTAGGGATGTTTCCTCCCTCCCCAAGGCACCTAGGAGGTGCCTTCCCCATTAGGGACTCTTCCCTCCCAACCGCATGGGCCTTTCGGGCTGGCCCAACATGGCTTCGACGCCCCTTATAGTCCATGCACGTCCTAGGGGTTGGAGAGACCCATCCGGACTCCCCCGGAACCCTCTAAAACCTTCCGGAAGCTTCCAAAAGCTTCCCGATACAATAACGATAAAACCCGAAACTTTTCCGGTAGCCAAAATATGACTTCCCATATATAAATCTTTACCTCGGGACCATTTAGGAGCTCCTTATGACATCCGGGATCTCATCCAGGTTAACATTTGGTCACCAACGTACATATCCCAATACTACTCTAGTGTCGCCGAACGTTAAGTGTGCAGACCGTGCGAGTTCAAGAACTATGCAGACATGACCGAGACACCTCTATGGTCAATAACCAATAGCGAGACCTGGATGCTAATCTTGGTTTCTACATATTCTATGAAGATCTTTATCAGTCGAACCACGATGTCAAGGATTCAATCAATCCCATATGGTGTTCCCTTTGTCCATCGCTATGTTACTTGCCCGAGATTAGATTTTGGTATGTACATACCTAGTTCAATCTCGTTATCGACAAGTTGTAAGTGCATCTAGTGCCCCTTAGTGATTTTGGTGGTTTGAAGACTTATAGGTTAAGTATCTAATGTGTTTGTGAGTGTACACAAGATCTATCAGTCATTGAGGAGTTTGAGATATTTGAAGAATATCGACCCCTAAAAATGTATGTCTTCAGTTGAAGAAATTGGTCTGAAGCTGAAGAAATGAATCGCAAGGAATCTGCGATGAAATTGATATTCCTCATGAAGATACTGATATTGAGAAGTCCGGTGTGTCCTGAAGAAAATCACTCTGAAGAATTTGAAGCATGAGGATTTACACTTTCTGTTTTATTTTCTTCGCATTTGAGTAATAGGAACACCGTACTGTTAAAGGGGGTCGAAGTTACACTATGGAATGAATTTCCTCATGATGCTCAACCCAAGACTAATCCTACCAAAAGCCTCAAGTGAGGAATACGAGTGACATGAGGACTCTCACAGTTGAGGGTTCCGACCATTTCGATAGCCACGCCAAGTCATTGGTCTTATCCACTCCAACGGTCATATTATTTAAGGGCATTAGTGTCAAATCATGTCGGGATGCTCCCAGGCTATAAATAGCCACCCCCACAACCACTAGATGGTTGGCTGCTCCGTTAGAAACTGACACTTGTCATAAGAGCAACCCAATTCCTCAGAGCCTTCGAGAGTAATTCATCGGTGAGGAAATACCCCATACACCGAAACCACAAACCAAACCTAGTGATTGAGCATCACTGAAGAAGTTGTTCCTGTGTGGGCCTGAAGCCTTTTACCTTTGAGGACTGTGCATCCTCCAGACAGTTAGGCGTCGTGGTCTAGAGCTTTCCAGCAGTCAATTGTGGATCATCGGGTGACCAAGTTTGTGAGGGTTTGGAAGTCTGCCCTGAAGACTTACCACGAGTGTTGGGCGAGGACTGTGTGTCCTTAGCTCAAGGAGAATACGGTAGGGACTGTGTGTCCCGGGACTGTGTGTCCTTTGGTTTCAATACCAAGCCGCTCCAAACCAGATGTATGACTGTCACAGCAGTTGGAACTGGGTCATCAACGACTGTCTTCACTGACAAACGGGTTCTAATTCCTCAACTCCTTACTTTCCTCGTATTATGTGTTGATGACTTTCACTGCGACTATTTGAAGAATTTGCTGAAGACTTTCTCTGAATTTCCTCAACCCCAAATTCTTCACGTCAGTTAATCCTCATCTGTATTCTGCGTGCCTGCTCACAATGCAATCTGTTTTTACATTCTTCACTCTGAAAATCTTCTATTGTGAAACTTTGCACTTTTGATCCTTTACTGTTTCCGCTATAAGTTAGTCATCAGTGAGGAATTTCATCAAAAGGAATTTCCTCAGTGATGAAATTCTAAAAATCTCCTATTCACCCCCCCTCTAGTCGATATAACGCACTTTCAATTGGTATCAGAGTGAGGTACTCCCTTGTTCTGTGATTGTGGTTTAACCACCTGGAGTTTTAGTTATGTCGACTACAGGCATGTTTAAGGTGACTACAGCATGTCCTACCTACGAAGGAAAGAACTTTCCCTTCTGGAAGAACAAAATGAAAATTCATCTACAAGCTATTGATAATGATCTCTGGTATATTATGGAACATGGCGTCCCCATCATCTCTGCCAGTGTCTCTGCTGCTGATGTGAAGAAATTCAAGCAACTCGATTCTCAAGCGAAGAACATCATCTGTGGCCATCTGAGCCCAGGCCAGTTTGGAAGAGTAAGTGCTTTAGGCTCTGCAACACTGATCTGGGAGAGACTGTGCAAGGTAAATGAAGGAGTATCAACCCAGCTTGACTCTCGTGTTGATATTCTTCGCAATCTCTTCAATCGCTTCAAGAGACATGACAATGAAATCTGCCAAGACACCTTTGATCGCCTCACTAACATATCAAATGAACTGCAAGCTCTGGGAGCTCGAGACATCACTGATCACGAAGTGTGAAGAAACTGCTGAGATCTTTGGATTCTTCATTTGATACTTTAGTTCTGATGATTCAAGAAAGACCAGACTACAAGATGCTTGATCCAGTTGATATACTTGAAAGGCTAAATACTCATGAATTCCAGCTAGAAGAAAAGAGAGATCTATATGGACCAAGCTATTCCAGACCACGTGCACTGAAGGCTAGAGCAATTTCCTCATCTGAAGACGAAGACACAGATGACAGCATTTGTGACCCTGAAGAATTTGGACAGGAGCTTGCAATACTCGTGAGGAAATTCCAGAGATTTACACGACGTGGCTAGTTCGTTAAATCTTCAAGAAGAGACATGAGGAAATCAAAATCTTCATCTGAGGACTACAAGAAACGAACCTGTCACAAGTGCAAGAAATCAGGTCATTACATTGCTGATTGTCCCCGTTGGGGAAAGGAATCAAAGAAGAAGAAATACAAGGATGATAGTTCTGATGACTCGAAGAAGAAGAAGAAATCTTCAAAATCCTCATCTTCAAAGCCCTCATCGCACAAGAAGACTAGTTTCAGAAAGGCTAAGGCACTTATTGGCAAGGAAATGGACTCCGAGGCAGAATCATAGGAATGTGATGAAGAAGAGGGTTCTGATGAAGACTCAGAATCCGGACAGGCTAGGCTTGCACTGGCAACCACTTTCGTCAGCAAGTCAATCTTCAATCTTGAAGAAAATGATTGCACCATCCATACCGATGACTATGCTGATGACTTCGCTCCAACCTATTGCTTCATGGCAAAAGGTTCAAAGGTACCAAATAATGCCTCCTCCTCTGATTCAAGTGACTGTGAACCTGATGATTATAAGAAACCAAGTTACAGTAAACTTTCTATCATTGCCACTAAACAACAAACTGCTCTGGAAAAGCTTCAGAAACTGCTAGATAAAAGTGATGATCTGTTGAATCATGAAATGAACCTTACCCAAATCCTCACTGAAGACGTGAAAACTCTTCAGTCTAGATTTTATAATCTTCAGGATCGTTATGATACACTCCTCACGGATCATGAGAAGCTTTCCTATGAATTTCTTCAAAGGAACCTTGATCTTGAGAAGCTGAGGATGTCTCATGATGATCTTCGTATGGAAAATGATTCATTACTAGCTCGACAGATCAGCGCTGGTCAAGTTGAATTCATTCCTCCATGTCTTAAATGCATTGAACGTGAAACAGCTAATTCCTCACGAGAATCATCAAATGCTACTAATGCTACAAATCCTTCAACTGCACCTGTTGTGTCTATTTCCTCACTTGAGGAAAACACAAATGTTACTGATGAAAATGCAGGGTTGAAGGAATTGTACGTGACAGGCATATACAAAAGCCTCAAATGACATCAAACCCTTTGTGATGTGCTCAAAAAGCAGATCTTGAACAGGAACCCGAGGAAAGAAGGAATTGCCTTTGAGAGGAAATTAAATGTTGATGGATCTTATATGAAACCTGAGAAGTATCCCAAAACCTCATGGGTTGCTGCTACTGGGCCTCCTTTTGATCCATCTAATATAACTGGCTTTTCATGTGAATTATCCTATTACTCAGATGAGTCATTTGACTCCAACTATAAACTGTTCAAAAATCAATCTAGTGAAGTATTTGCTCGATATGTTGGAACTAACTGCAGGAATGGCCCTCCCCTGAGGAAAATCTGGGTTCCAAAAAGATGTCTTGAAAATCTTCAGGTGAATGTCCTCATGACACCACCACTGAAGAATCTGAACCCCAGATCAAATTCCTCAGGAGGACGAAAGTCTTCAAGAGGATCAAAATCCTCAACTGGTCAAAACTATGCTCGTACCCGTGCTAATGCGTCTAACATGCAGGGAAACTACAAGGAATATGAATATGAGTGTTACTCCTCAAATCATTATGTTCATAAATCCTCAAATCAGTTCTCTAAATATTCATATGAGTACTTTAACCCTCCTACTGTTAAGAGAAGTGCATTGTCTTGAATGCCACCATTCTCATATGGTGGTCGCAGGATGATGAATGCTTTGCCACCCCTTCAGATGTGGGTGGTGAGGAAATCGAACTAATCACTTCTGCAGGTCAGGTCTCGAGATGAAAATCATCATCTGAAGAATTTGCTGGAGACCTGAGGAAATGCTTGTTAGGACGCAAGCTAATGATTGATGAAATAGGAATATTTCACACGTCCTTATATTTCTGTTATGATGAAATTCTGATCTGATAAAATTGATATCATATTCTTCAAATCTGAAGCATATGAGATGGTAAGCTGTACTAATTCATCTGCAGGATGACAAACCCAAGAATACTGAGTGGGTTCTTGATAGTGGCTGCACACATCACATGACTGGTGATAAAAGCTTACTGATGAATATGCCACTAACTCCATCCCCTCTGAAGCAAATCACATATGCTGACAAAGGTAAAAGCAAGGTATTGGGACTTGGCAAAGTGGCTATTTCCAAGGATAGGCATATGGACAAAGTGATGCTTGTTGAATCCCTTGGTTTTAACCTCATGTCAGTCTCGATGCTTTGTGATCTTGATATGATTGTTATCTTTGGTAGATATAGATGTGTAGTCATCATGGAATCTGACAGATCCAAAGTCTTCGAAGGTGTAAGAAGAGGGGATTTGTACATTGTTGATTTCTCTACAGGTCCTCAACCAGCCACTTGCTTACTAGCTAAAACCTCAGAAGGATGGTTGTGGCACCGAAGACTAGGTCATGCAGGCATGAGGAATTTGCACACGCTCGCGAAGAAGAAGCATGTCATCGGCATCGAATCAGTCAACTTCCTCAAGGATCATCTTTGCGGTGCTTGTGAATCTGGGAAAATGACCAGATCCAAGCATCCCTCGAAGACTATCATGACCACTACACGTCCATTTGAATTGCTTCATATGGATCTATTTGGACCTACTCACTATGCCACACTAACCAATGCAGCATCTTTATATGGCTTCGTCATAGTTGATGATTATTCCAGATATACTTGGGTGCATATCATAGTGTATAAAACTGAAGTGCAGGAAATCTTCAAACGATTTTCTTCAAGGGCCTCGACGAACTTTGGCATCAAGATCAAACATATCAGGAGTGATAATGGAACCGAGTTCAAAAACACTGGTCTTGATGAACTTGGTATTACTCACGAATTATCTGCTCCTTATACTCCTCAGCAGAATGGTGTCGTCGAAAGGAAGAACAGGACTCTGGTTGAAATGGCAAGAACTATGCTTGAAGAATATCAGACTCCTCGTCGCTTTTGGCCTGAAGCAATCAACACTGCATGCCATATCATCAACAGGGTATATCTTCACAAATTCCTTAAGAAAACCTCATATGAACTCCTGACTGACAAGAAACCCAATGTAAGTTATTTCAAAGCCTTCGGTGCAAAATGTTGGATTAGAGATCCTCACCATAGCTCAATATTTGCACCTAAGGCTCATGAAGGTTTTATGCTCGGTTATGGAAAGGACTCGCACACTTACAGAGTCTTCAACAACTATCACAACAAAGTTGTTGAGACTGTAGATGTACGGTCCGATGAAACTAATGGCTCGCAAAGAGAGCAATTGCCTTCTGATCCAGATAAACTGTCTCCTGAGGAAGCAATAAAGCTCAAACCTACTGAAGACATTGTCCCCACTGAGGAAATTGGTGAAGAAATGATTCCCATCACTCATGAAAATCAAGAAGATGCTCCTGAGGAAATTGCACCAGTACCACTTCCTCAGCCTAGACAAAGTCCTCAACCAGCTCATCCAAGGATTGCATACGAAGTAGAACTTGAAAAAATCCTCAACGACATCAACGCGCCAGGTCCTCTACCTCGCTCAAAAGCTTCACACTTAGTTAACTTTTCTAGGCATTTTTCCTTTGTATCCATCACAGAACCCTCAAAAGTTGCTGAGGCTTTTTTGGAACCGGAGTGAATCCAAGCTATGCAAGACGAACTTCTTCAATTCAAGCTGAATGACATATGGGAGCTCGTCAAATGACCAGATCCTCGCAAGCACAACATCATCGGCACCAAGTGGATTTTCCAAAACAAGCAAGATGAGGACGGTCAAGTGGTGAGGAACAAGGCACGACTTGTAGCCCAGGGCTACACCCAGGTTGAAGGAATAGATTTCGATGAAACTTTTGCACCTATTGCTAGACTTGAAGCTATTAGAATACTACTTGCTTATGCTAATCATCATAACATCATCTTATATCAAATGGATGTGAAAAGTGCATTCCTCAATGGTAAGCTTGAGGAAGAACTATATGTTGCTCAGCCCCCGGGTTTGGAGGATCCAAAGAATCCAGACAAAGTCTTTAGACTCAAAAAGGCTCTTTATGGTCTCAAGCAAGCCCCTTGGGCATGGTATGATACATTGAAGGAATTCCTCATGAAGAAAGGCTTCAAACCTGGTTCACTCGATCCAACTCGTTTCACTAAATCCAATGATAATGAGCTATTTGTGTGCCAAATATATTTCGATGATATCATATTTGGCTGTACTGACAAACGATACAGTGATGAATTTGCTTACATGATGAGTGAAGAATATCAGATGTCCATGATGGGGGAGCTGAAATTCTTCTTAGGTCTTAAAATTCATCAACAAAGCAATGGAATCTTCATATCACAGGAGAAATACCTCAAGGATGTTCTGAGGAAATTCGACATGCATGAATGCAAAGGTGCCAAGACTCCAATGCCTACCAACGGCCACCTCGGCACTGATGAAAATGGTAAAGATTTCGATCACCAGGTATATCGTTCTATGATTGGCTATTTATTGTATCTATGTGCATCTAGGCCAGATATAATGCTTAGTGTTTGCATGTGTGCACGTTTTCAAGCAAAACCGAAGGAATCACACCATAAGGCTGTGAAACATATTCTTCGATACTTAGCTCACACACCAACACTAGGATTCCCAAGGGCTCAAATCTTCATCTGGTAGGGTATTCTCGATTCTGACTATGCTGGTGACCATGTGGATCGCAAGTCAACCTCTGGCACATGCCATTTCCTCGGAGGATCACTAGTTTGCTGGTCCTCAAAGAAGCAGAACTGTGTATCACTCTCCACTGCCGAAGCTGAGTACATTGCTGTTGGATCTTGCTGTGCTCAATTACTATGGATGAAGCAAACCCTCAAGGACTACGGCATCAACATGAAGAACATGCCTCTCTACTTTGACAATGAGAGTGCTATTAAGATTGCATATAACCCAGTACAACCCTCGAAGACCAAGAACATCCAGATTCGTCATCATTTTCTTCGGGACCATGTCCTCAAGGGCAATATCCTCATCGACCATGTGAAGACCGATGATCAACTGGCAGATATCTTCACTAAGCCCTTGGATGAGAAAAGGTTTTGCAAGTTGCGGTGTGAGCTAAATATCTTAGAATCTTCAAATGTTTTGTAAAAACATGCACACATCCTAACACTTATGCAAAATTGATGACTTAGATGTGCAACACATGATGAATCGATTTTCTTCAACTGATGAAGAATGTCACTCTGAATGTGAAGAAATCAACGAAGAAATTGATTCTCAGGGCCCTACGACAATTGCACGCGGCGTCTGTAATCAACATTCCTATATGGTGGGTCACGCCACCGCCCCATGTGAAATTCCTCAAGTTGACTTTCTTCAAATGTTCTATTTCCTCAAAATGTGTTTTTCTTCAAAACAGTTGTTCTTCATTATGAGGATTTATCACAAAATCTTCAAAAACATTTGATGACTTTCATTTGACTAGATAGACTATGATTTCAAGTCCTCAACAGCATTCACCTATTGCTATTTCTTCAAGTTGATATTTCTGCTAAGTGAATGTGATCGGACCCTACTTTCCCTCTATGCTATACTCCTCCAGTCTATTCAATTCTTCATATGCGTTCTACTTGAAACTTTGTTCAAAATCCTCACTGCGTCCTTGTCAGCTGATGATTTTGTAATGAAAATCCTCAAATCTTCAAAAATTGTTTCTTTAATACACAGTAACTGAACCCCACTTCCCACGATCGGATAACCACGATCTCCACTATCTCCACCGCAGTGTTCGGGAGCTACACGTGTGCTGCCGAGACGTAGAGGCAGGGGCTGTTTGGTCCGAAGTTTTCGCGCCAACAGTAACTTTTGGCTATAAATATGTCCTTATCCCCCTCGACATACCCTTCTTCGCTCCATCACTCTTCTGCCACAGCAAACACCAAAGAACCCTAGCGCCATCGCTGGTAGTCTCGTCGTCGGTGAGGAAGAGCTTCACTGCCTCGACTTCTCCGTCGCCGGAACCACGCCGGAGTCGGACCATCTTCGTCCGCCGCCGCCGCAGACGTCCTCTGTCGCCGGGTTAGGGTGCATTGGATACGCGACCGAAGAGCTTCTCCACACACACCTTTCTGTGTTCTTCGTGCGCACCTTCCAGGGTAAATAAATCCCATTTTTAACGCAAGTTAGATCTAAAATTTTACATCTTCCATGTGAAATCTGTTTTTCCTCAAGAATCGATAAGCACTTGATTCCTCAAACACTGCCTATCACCACATCATTGATGAACCATGCTAAGCATCTAAGATTTTCACGAGATTCCTCAATTGTGCGAATTTTTGGATCTGTACAACTCTCGAACCCAAGAGCAGTATGCTTAGGCAAATTCCTCAACCACTGGTTATATTCCTCAACTGTCAAACTTTTTCATTTTCTTCAAATTTGAGAACGCATATGACCTCTCCAAATTCCTCGCAACTATACTCTGTTCATAGGTACACACATGTCAGCTGATGAATCTCTCGGTTCTCATCATATTAACTCATTTGCAGCATTTCTGGAAGAAAATCTTCAAGTCTCATCAGAATCCTCAAGAGTTCAATCTCATCAGCAAAATCCTCAACTGAAGAAAATGGAGGATGACAGAAAACAGAAGGGAGGAAAGAAACTTGAGCAAAACACAGCTGCGGATATCCCTGAGGATATTTACTTGGACTATTGCACGCCTGATGAAAATGAGACAATGGGCAAGAGAAAGATACGGCTGCAGAAGATAGAACGCCGATGGGCGAAGGAATGGAAGGAATACAGGTTTGTGACTCCCAAGTATGCGAAGAAATTCGCTCTGAAGCCCCCTGGCAAACGGGCCCCACTTGAGGATCATCAAGTAGCACATCCCTCAAGCCGCATGACCATTGATGACTATCCAGATGAGAAGGAAAAGCATCTGGCTAAGCTCAAGAAGCAGGCAGAAGTTGCAGTGAGGAAATTCAATGAATCCTCAGCTGCTGCCACCTCCTCTGCCGCTGAGACTTCTGGTTCAGAAATTCCTCAAATGCAGTCTGTACCGTCAAAGCCAAGGGCTCCAAAGCCTCAAGAGAAGTCTGCTCAGGCTTCGGCCACAAAACCTTCAGCACCAAAACCATCAGCGCCAAAACCCTCTGTGCCAATCTCCTCAGCTCCAAAATCCTCAGCTCCACCTCCAAAGCCTCAAGAGAAACCAGTACAGAAGAAAGTCATGAAGCCTATGACCGCCAACTCCAACTCCTCACTCCCAGATGCAACCAGCTCGGAGACAAAGTCTTCAACACCTCCTGCGAAGACTCTGGTAACTGCTGAACGTGCAACTCTGCCAATCCCCAACAAAATCATCACCGTCCCGTCTGCATTAGAGGGAAGTGATGAATTTGATGATCAAACCCTGCAAGCAATCATCAGAAACAAGCAGGAAAAAGTAGCTCAAGCATCAGGCAGTGCCATTCCTCTGGCAATGGACTCCAAGGTCCTCCTTGACTACATCAACATCTGGTATGAGGACCCAAACACTCCACTTGATGATTTGAAGCTTCCCCCTGGCATCAGCCACATGGTGACCACTTTCATCAATGAAGCCAGGTGGAAAGAACAGCAGGCCAGGCAGGCCAAAGTTGCAAAGCTTAAAAAGGAGAAATTCCTCAAGCAGAATCTCCTCAAGTTGACTCCTGATGCACTGGTATCAACACAGGCAGAGCTGAAGAAATTCACTGACAAGTACTCCAAGCTGTCAGATCGAAAGAGTCTCAAAAGCAATTTCATCAAGCTGGCCACTAGTGCTGTTGATGATTACAATAAGAAGGCTGCACCCCCAGCACCAACTTCTCAGCCCCTGATTGAGGAGCCAGCAGATGAATCTCCTCATGATGAGGAAACTCCTCGAGCTGAGGAAGTACACCAAGAACGCCATGTGGATGAACCGGCTATTGAAGAAATCATCATGGAAACTCCTGCTGATGAATTTGCTGCAGCTGATGAGACTGCCCCTGACCCAGCTGCTTCGTCAAAGCAAGCTGATTACTCTGTTCCAGCTGGTTCCTCAATACCAGCGGAAGAATCTGTCAAGAGAACCCCTTAACCAAAAGCTTCGACGGTGAAGAAGATGACTCCGTCTGCATCAGACATGAAGAAAACCAGGGCTGCTGAGAAGGAAGCTAAAAAGAGAAAGATCTCCTCAGCAGAAGAAGAAACAGAGGCCAAGCGCCTCAAAGCACTTGAAGAAACTGCTCCTCTGGACCTTGTGCCCCTGAATGTCGCTCCTTCCTATGAAATGATCATCATTGATGATCCAGCAAAAAAGGCAGATGGGGAAATGAAGGATGCCGCCTCTGAGAAACACACTGACGAGGAAATTCATATAGACGACAGTCCTCAGCCTTTCATTCCTCAAAAAGACATTGTTCAAGCATCAGCTGCACCAGCTGATGAAACGGCATCTGCCACCAAGCCAGCTGAGGAAGAACAAACTGAAAATCCTCAAGCTGATGAAATTCAACGCTCTGAGCAGAATCCTCAAGATGAGGAATAGGCTGACCCAACTCCTCGAACTGAGCAAGAAGAAGCTATTCCTCAGCCTCATGCACAGCTAGAGCAAGCCCCTCAGCCTAACGCCCAGCCAGCACCATCTCCTCAGCCTCAAGTACCAGCTGCTGAAATTCCTCACCCTAAGGAAAATGCTGAAGAAAATGCACCGGACCAAGACAATGCATTCGTCGTGCTCAACCCAGAGACAGCCATTCTTGTCTCCCCTCCTATTCCTCTGCAAAATCTTAAGCCAGTTCAGCGTCAGCCATTCTCCAAGCATCCTAAGTTTCAAAAGGAAAATTTCTTTGAAGAACGCATGTACTGACAAGCCTCAAATGAGGCATCTAATGTTTTGGACTAGGACTCAGATGAATTACTATGCCTCTGTGCTGTGTGGACGAAACAAGATATTCCAGCACAGGCATATTCCTCATGTTGAACTTGAAGCAATACCGTGCCTGGAGCCAGTCCTCAGTGTACTCCATGATGCTGGTTTACTACCAATGTGCTCCGACATCTCTGACTGGAACAGCGAGCTAATTCTTCAGTTCTATGCCACTCTTCACATATCCGGCAACCCTGAAGACATTAACACTTGGGTGTTTGATTGGATGACACAAAACACTCACTACAAGGCTCCTACTACTGAACTCCTGCGTGAACTGCCTGTACCAATTCCCTCAAATGAGGCTGTGAAGCTTTATGGTGAGCGTGAGCTGCCCAATGGGATGATGGAAGTCCTCATGAAGCCTTTGGCTGAAGGAAAACCTCCGAGAACAACCTTCCTTGTCCACGAGCTCAAGTACACACCCAGATCTGTTTACAGAATCCTCTGCAGTGTGCTCGCTGAAAGGATCGATATGGTTGGCTAGAGGGGGGGGTGAATAGACAACGACCACTTTTTAATTAATCTTAACAAGTTAAGGTAAACACTATACGGGTTCACAAATAATATGACAAAGAGGTGACCCCTATAGATGCTACCAACAAGACCTATTAAGGCAAGTAAGATATAGTCACAAGTAAAAGCAAATACAAAGTAAAGGGTAGAGATAACCACAAGTGGAACCGATGGAGACGAGGATGTGTTACCGAAGTTCCTTCCCTTTGATAGGAAGTACGTCTCCGTTGGAGCGGTGTGGAGGCACAATGCTCCCCAAATAGCCACTAAGGCCACCGTATTCTCCTCACGCCCTCGCACGATGCAAGGTACCGTGATTCCACTATAGGTGCCCTTGAAGGCGGCGACCGAACCTTTACAAACAAGGTTGGGGCAACTCCACACAAAGCTTGGAGGCTCCCAACAAGACCACGAAGCTTCACCACAATGGAATATGGCTTCGAGGTGACCTCAACCGTCTAGGATGCTCAAACACCCAAGAGTAACAAGATCCGCAAGGGATAGGTGGGGGGATCAACTTTTCTCTTTGTGGAAGTGTGGATCTAGGCCTTCTCAACCAATCCCTAAAGAATCAACAAGTTTGATTGGCTAGGGAGAGAGATCGGGCACTTTTAAGCTTGTGGAGCAACAATGGAGCTTAGAGAGGTGAGAGATAGGGTTCCTCAGCTAGAAGAACCCTTTATATAGTGGGGGGGGGGAATCAGACCGTTTTCCCACTCTCTGCCCGAGATCCAGCGGTACTACCGCTGGGAAGGAGCGGTACTACCGCTGCCTCGCGGTACTACCGCTGGATGCAGCGGTACTACCGCTGGGGCTTCCAGCGGTACTACCGCTGGCCCCTTGGTAGTGCATAAGCACTACTACCGCCGGGAAAGTCTTCGCAAAAGGGTCCGTCCACGAACTACCGCTAGGTAGGTGGAACAATGCACCTGGAGCGGTACTACCGCAGACTAGGGGGCGGTACTACCGCTGGCTAGCGGTACTACCGCTGTCAAGTGGCGGTACTACCGCCAGACAGCGGTACTACCACTGACTGCAGCGGTACTACCGCTGGCAGTCCAGCGGTACTACCGCTGGCACCAGTGGTACTACCGCTGGGGACTATTTTGCAGAGATGCTCAAGACGAAATAGGCGAGGGCCGCTCCAAACAAAGAAGGGGAGAATTGTGAAGAGTGTGTGTGTAAAGATAGATTCCACCCAAACCTTTCCACTACGGATCCCCTCTTAATAGTACGGCTTTCCTATGACTCAAATAAAGAGAATCGTACAGAGCGCCGTGTTTCCGTTCCAGAAGAGAGGAGACGAGTTGTCTTGTGCCGTTGACGAGTGTTACCTGAAACCTTGACACACATGATTAGTCCTGTACGGTACTGTCATCAATCACCAAAATTACTTAGGCATAAACTATGCCTCAACAATCTCCCCCTTTTTGGTGGATTAATGACAATACCGGATTTGCACAGATAATAATATGAGAATAAAAAGATAGAGATATATGACATATGACTCACAGCATATGATGGAAATAAATCTAATCTCACATAAGAAAGATCATGTCTCACACAAGATAGCAAACGAATCAAACCAAGTTCAAAGCAAACCATACGAGATAAAGCAAAGCAATGCAAAGTTCGAAGTGAAAGCAAATCCTAGACTCTCTCCCCCTTTGGCACAAGACACCAAAAAGGGCACACCTAATGCCACAGGTAACTACTCCTCGTCTTCAGGATCACCAGACTCGTCTGTCCCCTCCTGGTCGGTCTGCTCCTCCTCTGCTGCCTCATCGCCAGACCACTGGTACCCCTGAGCCTGCATCCAAGTGGCCTCCGGAGTGATGTCGTCCTCGGAGCCGCTGGAGATGTCCACATCCAAGGTCCTGAGAACACGCTTATGCCTCTGGCGGCTCTGCTTCTGAGCCACATGTGTCTGGTACTGTCCCTTGGCCTGCATACAGAAAAGTGTCTTCATCTTGTCCTGCAGTTTGATAGCCCAAGATGGCATGGCAGACGAGCGGGGCTGAGAGGCAGGTCCTCTGCCAGCAGCGGTCTCTGTATCAGTGTCCATGTGCTGAGAAGATGAAGATGGGTTGGCCCACTTGTCCTTGACGCGCAGCTTGATTGGGTCATGCACAATGTAATCAGACTGTGCGTAGAGCACCTCATCCAGAAACGCCTGTTGCCACTTATGGCTGATGTATGCGAACAGGTAAGGCCCGTAGATAGGAACCTTACGGTTGATGATGCAGGTCCAGAGCTCTGTGAACATCACATCTGCAATATCCAGTGGAGCAGACTCCTGAGACATAGCTTCCTCACACAGTAACAGCATCTCAGCCAAGTAGCCATGGACCTCATCGAAGTTACCACTCCGAGGGAAGAGGGTGTTGCGAAAGATGCGATGCATGATGTCCAGGTGCTGGGGAAGCACCCCCTTCCTCAGATACAGTGACTGCAGTCTGTCCTTTGCGAGAGCCCTATCAGTGGGGGCTAGAGCATGAGGACGCAGCCCAAGAGGAGTGTCAGCACCCTGAAAGTCAATGTGAAGGAACTGCATGAACTCTGCCCAAGAACCGGTCATCTTCTTTGACCCAGTCATCCATATCATGGAGCGTTGTTCATCATGGGAGAAATGGACTGTGACATAAAACTGAGCAACTGTCGTGGGATCAAAATCCGTCTTGAAGGAGATGATGTTTTTGATGCCCAGCTTGTCAATCAAAGTGAGGGCATCACCAAAGTACTCCATGTTCCGCTGAACATGTGCCAGATCAATCCACTGGACAGAGACAAAGTTCTTCTTGAAGTTGGCAATAACATCTTGATAGATCCTGCAATGGTCCTTTACCCAGACATGGTCAACACCATCAATCTCCTCCCTCTCCTGGAGATAGTGGTTCTTGGTGCGAAATCGCAGAAAGTCCTTGGGGGACATTGTACGGACATTCACCCTCTTATGAGCGACCTTCTTGAAGGACTTCTTCTTGGGAGGCAGGCCAGACGTGGCAGACCCCTCGGGCGCCTCTGGGTTGCGAAACTATTTGGATTGCGTTTCCCGTGGGGGGTTCGAACGGCGAGCAGAGCCACCTGTGACACAGACCACAAAGCAAGAAAGAGGCGACAAGAAGAGTCAAGGCAATGAATCTTGAAAACGCGAAACAAGTAAACACGGATTGCTAAGCAAAAACAAGTAGAAAATACACGTGAATGCTCTGGCGGTAGTACCGCCACCCCTGGCGGTAGTACCGCTGGGTCCTGGCGGTAGTACCGCTGGGGGTCATAGCGGTAGTACCGCTACCCCTGGCGGTAGTACCGCTGGGGTTCAGCGGTAGTACCGCTACCTCCAGGCGGTAGTACCGCTGGAGGTTTGACTTTCGGATCTGCACATATAGAACTCGTTTTCGATGGCATGGACTGAATATGAATACTAAGACGTACACCCTAGCCCTACTGTCATGAGAAACACATAGTAACACGAGGTACAAACATGCCTAGGCAAGAGAGAGCACGTTTTAGATCTAATCCAAAAGTTCAAGTATTTGATCTAAGACGATGAAATCCTAAACCATGGCAGCAATCATAGCAACAAACCATTGGACCTATACTCCCCTCAAATATTTCGTTCATGCCATCCAATAACTAGCCATAGGATCAACAAGATGAATCCAATCACCAATGCTCCTAACCCTAGAACACGAAGAACAACCAAATAGAAGAAGGGAGGAGCTTTTGTTACCGGGATTCATGGCTTTGGAGGAGAAGGAAGAAGTGCAGCAGCCCTTCCACACCAACGGGGAGAAGGAGCTCCACGAAGTGAGATCCAATCGGGGGGTTTTCGGTCTAGGGGATGGAGGAGCCACGAGGAAGAAGAAACAGATGGGAAAATCGGGCTCCCCCTCCCTTTATATAGCCCAAGGGGTACGGACAGCGGTAGTACCGCTGGGGGGCAGCGGTAGTACCGCTGGGCTGGCGGTAGTACCGCTGGGGTGCAGCGGTAGTACCGCCGGGGTCCTGGCGGTAGTACCGCTCGCCCTGGCGGTAGTACCGCTCCCCCTTGAAACCCTAGAAATTTTCTAGCTGGCCGTGGTAGATTTTGAATCCTGGCGGTAGTACCGCTACCCCTGGCGGTAGTACCGCTGGGGTCCTGGCGATAGTACCGCTACCCTGGCGGTAGTACCGCTGCACATGTTTCAACACGGCTAGGAAAACGGGAAAGTTGGGCACATGACAAGTGAGTAAAAAGGGATGACTTCCAAGAAAATGTACTGACTTGTCATTGTATATCTTCTCCTTTATACGCAAGAGAGGATGGAGGGGCGGTGGCCGTGGCCACCTATGTTTGAGACAATGGTATGACACCGCGAAGAATTATCCTTGGGTTCATGACCAATGCTCGTCTTTGAAGCACAAGTACCATTTGACAATGGCTAAAGTGAAAGACTAGATTGATTTACGCATAATGGGGGGAGGGAGAGTTCATTGAGAGAACAACACTCCCCCTATGTCCATGCCTACATCTAGACCAAGATGAAATGTGAAGTGAGGTGCAATATGCCTAGTTTCAATCCACATTACTTGAATCAATGATATTTAGCTCATGCCTTAACTCCCGGAACCTTGCTTCATCTAGTGTCTTGGTGAAAATATCTGCAAGTTGCTCTTCAATGTGGATGAAGTGAACCTCAATATCACCTAGCTTGATATGTTCACGGATGAAGTGATGACGAATATCAATATGTTTGGTTTTGCTATGTTGCACTGGGTTGAGGGAAATCTTGATGGCGCTTTGATTGTCACATAGAAGAGGCACTTTGTCACAAGTGACACCATAATCCTTTAAAGTTTGCCTCATCCATAGCAATTGAGCACAACAACTTGGAGCCGCCACATACTCAGCCTCGGTGGATGATAAGGACACGCAGTTCTCCTTCTTTGAAGACCAGCTTACCAAAGAGCGACCAAGGAATTGGCATCCTCCAGACGTTGACTTCCTCTCCACACAATCTCCAGCCCAATCTGAGTCAGAGTAGCCAACTAGATTGAAGTTTGCTCCTTTGGGATACCAGAGGCCAAAGTTTGGGGTATGAGCCAAATATCTAAAGATTCGTTTGACAGCCATGTAATGGCTTTCTTTTGGTGCGGATTGAAACCGTGCACATATCCCTACACTCAACATAATATCCGGTCTAGATGCACAGAGGTAAAGGAGGGATCCAATCATGGAGCGGTATACCTTTTGATCCACAGCTTTACCATTGGGATCACTGTCTAGCTTGCATCTGGTTGGCATGGGAAACTTGACCGGTTTGACATCTTCGAGCTCGAACCGCTTGAGCATGTCTTGAGTGTATTTGGCTTGTTTGATGAATGTCCCTTCTAGACCTTGGTTAATATCGAACCCGAGGAAAAACTTCAACTCTCCCATCATGGACATCTCAAACTTCTCAGTCATTAGTGCAGCAAATTCTTCATTGAATGAAATGTTAGGAGAGCCAAAGATAATATCATCAACATATAGTTGGCATATGAACAAATCCCCTTTAACCCTCTTAGTAAAAAGAGTGGGATCAATCTTCCCAATTTCAAACCCACGATCTTCTAACAACTCAGTAAGGTACGCATACCACGCGCGTGGGGCTTGTTTAAGGCCATAGAGTGCCTTATTGAGTTTGTACACATGATTGGGGAGCTTGGGATGTTCGAATCCCGGGGGTTGTTTGACATATACTAACTCATTCAAGGGACCATTAAGAAATGCACTTTTCACATCCATTTGCTGTAATTTGAAGTTATGATGAGAAGCAAATGCAAGTAACATGCGGATAGATTCTAGACGAGCAACAGGAGCAAAGGTTTCACCGTAGTCGATACCCTCGACTTGGGAGTAGCCTTGAGCCACCAATCTTGCCTTGTTTCGAATCACAATTCCATTCGCATCTTGCTTGTTCTTAAATATCCATTTGGTCCCAATGACATTATGTTCCTTCGTTGGTCCAGGCACTAAATCCCATACTTGGTTGCGCTCGAAGTTGTTAAGTTCTTCGTGCATGGCCATAAGCCAATCCTCATCATCGAGCGCTTCCTGTACCTGTTGAGGTTCACAATACGAGACAAACGCGTGATGCTCACAATAATTCCAAAGCTGTTGACGAGTCGATACTCCCTTCTTAAACTGCCAAGAACATTCTTCATAAGGTGTGATTTGACTCTCAGCTTGTTTGCATTCTTGGCTGCTCGACGCTCCAAGAGTTCTTCATTAGATAACGGAGGTGCGTCGCCTTGTTTCGCTTGTTTGCTCTTGCGTCTTGAGCCGGTTGTTGGAGCTCCAGACGGGAATTGTGAGGCAGTCTCCTGATCATCTTGTCCTTCGACTTGAGCAAGTTCACTGGTTTGGTCTTGTATTAGTGGTTGCTCTTGATCTTGATCTCGTGTTGGTTCAAGGTCTTGGGGTAGTGCTTGAGTGGGCATATCACCATTGTTAGGCAATTGATCTTGACCGAGAGCTTGGTCAACTTGTTGAGAGTCTTCTCTTTGTTCATCAGAAGCGTGTGGGGCTTGTGGGGGTGATGGCTCCACTTGAGTAGAGCATTGTCCTTCTCCTTCGGCCACAAGGGGTTCCTCAATGGGGAGTATTTGACCAATCCCCATTCTTCTTATGGCTTCGGGAGGAATTTCATCACCTATATCACAAAGACCACTTTGCTCCACTTGGGAGCCATTATTTTCGTCAAACTCCACGTTACACGTCTCCTCAATTAGTCCGGTGGACTTGTTGAGGACACGGTAAGCATGAGAGTTTGTAGCATAACCAACAAAGATACCCTCATGTGCTCTAGAATCAAATTTAGCTAACCGAGCTCCCTTTTTAAGAATGAAACACTTACAACCGAATACCCGGAAGTACTTGAGATTGGGTTTGTTTCCAGTTAGAATCTCATACGGAGTCTTGTTCAAGCCTTTGCGGATGTAGAGCCGATTGGACGCATGACATGCTGTGTTGATGGCCTCTGCCCAGAAGTTGTATGGAGATTTGAATTCTGCCATCATTGTTCTTGCAGCGTCTATCAAGGTCCGGTTCTTCCTTTCTGCCACGCCGTTTTGCTGAGGGGTATATGGTGCAGAATATTGGTGCTTTATTCCCTCATCACCTAGAAACTCATCTAGGGTGTAGTTCTTGAACTCGGTGCCGTTGTCACTCCTAATCATCAAGATCTTTGCTTCATGTTGACGTTGCGCTTCATTGGCAAAGTTGATGACCGTTTGTTGAGTTTCACTCTTCCTTTTGAAGAAATATACCTTGAGTAATCGTCAACAATGACTAAGCAATACTTTCTGCCTCCAAGACTATCAAATGTTGGAGGACCAAACAGATCCATTTGAAGAAGTTCCAATGGCCTCTTAGTGTAGATAAGAGTTATTGGACGATGAGCAGTTTCATGAATCTTTCCTTCAATGCAAGCACTGCAAACACAATCTTTAGCAAAGCTCACATTTGTTAGTCCACGAACATGGTCCCCTGTCAGAAGACTTTGCAAAGATCTCATATTGACATGAGCTAAACGGCGATGCCAAAGCCAGCCCACGTCAACTTTAGCCATTAAACATGTCGCAGTCTTAGTGGGTCGCTTTGAAAAGTTTACCACATAGAGACCATTTTCGACATGTCCAACATAGGCTACTTTAAGAGTCTTGCTCCTTAGGAGGACCACAGTGTCAATATTAAAGAATGTGGAAAAACCCATGATTGCAAGTTGACGAACGGAAAGTAAATTGTAGGCAAGAGACTCAACAAGCATGACCTTCTCAATAGACAAATCTTGAGAGACGACCACCTTACCAAATCCCAATACCTTTGACGAGGATGCATCGGCGAATTGGACATGGGTGGGCATAGATGGAGAAGGATGCACATCCACCACTAAGTCCTTGCTTCCGGTCATATGATTTTTTGCTCCACTATCGAGCAACCATGACACCCCACCGGAAGCAAACTCCTGCAATAGATCAAGGCTTGGTTTTAGGTACCCATTTTTTAATGGGTCCTTTCATGTTAGAGACAAGGGTCTTTGGAACCCAGATAGCCCATTCAATATCTTCATCGTAGGAACCAATAAATCTGGCATAAACATGCCCATCACTAGCACAACATAACACATAAGAGGAATTGAGTTTGCCGGCTGTGTTAGTACGAGCGGCTTTGCCCTTCTTGAGGTTCCCATAGTCCACCTTGTTCCTGTTCACCTTCTGAGTCCCCTCACCCTCCTTGACAAAAATGTCCATGAGGGTGAGAGATCGTTTGTTCTTGTTCTTCCTTTTACCTTTTGACTTGGAGGTAAGTCCAAGTCCTTCCTTTCCTACAACACCCTTTTGAGTGCTCAAGAGATCGTTCAGACTCTTCTCACCTTGTCTGCATGACACAAGGCCCTTCTCAAGTTTCTCCTTTAACTTGGCATTTTCCTCCACAAGATGAACATGCTCACAACAGGGGTTAGTTGCACAAGTATTATCAATTAACACAAAGGGAGGACAAATAGAGATCTCCTTGGTAAGCTTTGCTTGGAGTTGATCATGGGACTCTTTCAGAGCGAAATGAGCACCTTTCAAGGCTTTGTGGGCCTTGTCAAGTATGTCAAACTCTTCTTTGAGTCTGTCACGGCCAACCTCAAGAGCATACTTTTCAGATTTAAGCATGCGAGTAAGAACAACATCATGATCTAGTTTCTTTTGCATTTTAGTGCAGTCATCGTTATATGACTCCTAAAGAGCCAAACGAAGAGTGCGCTCTTCTTCTAGAGTACTAGATAATTTGGCAATTTCATCGGCATGGTCACGGCTATGTCCATGAAGCTCGGAGATGATCTCCTCATGAGACTCAATGAGGTCAGTGGCCTCACCCAGTTGTTCCAAGAGGGCAACAAAATGCTTCTTGGTTTCTCCCTTAATAGTGCATAGAAACTTATCAAGATCATGCTCATTAAGTTCTCCAACATCACTATCTTCTACACAATTTAACAATGAAGGAGCAGAAGCAATGTTGGTCTTAATGATAGGAGTTACCTGATTGGTACCTTTTGCCATGAGGCACTTGGTGATGTGGTTCTCGTTGGGGGCGTTGAAGAGAGACACCTTCTGGGAAGGGGTAGTGGCTATAGCAACAGTTGCCGTTGCCACTGTATCATCATCATCATCATCATCAGAAGGATACTCCTCCAGGGCCACCATTCCTTTTGGGTGAGGTTTCTTCACAAAGTTGTTCTTGATTGGAAATGATTTGGTT
Source organism: Hordeum vulgare subsp. vulgare (assembly GCF_904849725.1). Taxonomy (NCBI): domain Eukaryota; kingdom Viridiplantae; phylum Streptophyta; class Magnoliopsida; order Poales; family Poaceae; genus Hordeum; species Hordeum vulgare. The sequence continues at coordinate 219,322,113 of NC_058520.1, forward strand.
TTGTCTTTGCGAATGAGCTTGCCTCCGTTGTCTTCTCTCTTCTCATAGGGGCATTCTGCCACGAAGTGACTCACGTTGCCACAGTTATAACATGTCCTTACTCGTTGTTTGGGTTTGAATCCACTTGAGTTGTTCTTGTTGAAGGTTGGTCTTGAGTTCCTTTTATTTCCCCAGAATTGCCTTGATGCAAGAGCCATGTGCTCATGATAGGCATACTTTGTGTCTTCCGGGCAGCTCTCCTCTTCCTCATCTTCTTCTTCTTCTTCAAGCATTGCTCTTGCTTTCAACGCAAGTTTGGGTGAAGTGATTTTTGATCGGACACGAGCAAGTGCATTGTCGGCTGTTTCGTTCATGATTGACATTGCAATGAAGTCATCCAACACTTCACTGGAAGACAAGGAGTGGAAGTCTGGCCGCTGACGAATGGCAGATGACATGGCTTTATTGAAAGGCATGATGGCTTTGAGAAACTTGCGCTTGACCCAAGTGTCATCCACATCCTTACTCCCATGGTCCTTTAGTGCCACAGCAATAGCCGTCACCCTCCGATAGAGATCACGAGGGTCCTCTTCTTCCATCATCACAAACTCATCAGCCTGATCAAGTATCACTTCATAGTTGGATCGTTGAATACTTGAGCTTCCCTTGTACAACACCATAATATGCTCCCAACAATCCTTGGCCAATGTGAAGGGACGTAAGTGGGGAAGATCTTCAGGTGGCACAGCAGACTGGAGAATAAACAGCGCAGAGTGATTGTATTGATTGTCTGCATCTTCTCTTGGAGTGAGGTTGCTTGGGTCATGGGCGTAATATCCTTGCTCGATAATTCTCCACAAGTTTGTTGAGCTGTGATTCAAATGAGACTTAATAGAAAATACCCAGTTAGCAAAGTCACCTTTTACAAGTTTAGGAGGAGGACCAACAGGATTAAGACGAGGTGCGAGAACGGGTCCTCCATATGTCATGGGAGGTGGAACCGAAGAATGTGTTCCCGTTCCATCTTTTTCGTGAGGTGAAGCAGGTTGCATACCTTTAGCCGCTTCCTTAGAGGAGTTGGCCTCCGAATCGGAAATGGTGGGTTTAACCACTAAAGCCGGTTCGGGTGAACTTTTAAGACCATCAATTAATTCCTTAAGCATGGTTTTGACTTCGCTCGTCAAGGACGTCTTGAGGGCGGCCATAGCCGTATTCAAGTCGTCCCTTGTGACCGAAGTCAAGTCCATGTCCTCGGGTTGCCCACGGTTAACTTCCTCTCCGCCTTCCATACACTTCGGGTGGTTAAACCCTTAATAAAGAGACGTGGCTCTGATACCAATTGAAAGGATCGATATGGTTGGCTAGAGGGGGGTGAATAGACAACAACCACTTTTTAATTAATCTTAACAAGTTAAGGTAAACACTATACGGGTTCACAAATAATATGACAAAGAGGTGACCCCTATAGATGCTACCAACAAGACCTATTAAGGCAAGTAAGATATAGTCACAAGTAAAAGCAAATACAAAGTAAAGGGTAGAGATAACCACAAGTGGAACCGATGGAGACGAGGATGTGTTACCGAAGTTCCTTCCCTTTGACAGGAAGTACGTCTCCGTTGGAGCGGTGTGGAGGCACAATGCTCCCCAAATAGCCACTAAGGCCACCGTATTCTCCTCACGCCCTCGCACGATGCAAGGTACCGTGATTCCACTATAGGTGCCCTTGAAGGCGGCGACCGAACCTTTACAAACAAGGTTGGGGCAACTCCACACAAAGCTTGGAGGCTCCCAACAAGACCACGAAGCTTCACCACAATGGAATATGGCTTCGAGGTGACCTCAACCGTCTAGGATTCTCAAACACCCAAGAGTAACAAGATCCGCAAGGGATAGGTGGGGGAATCAACTTTTCTCTTGGTGGAACTGTGGATCTAGGCCTTCTCAACCAATCCCTAAAGAATCAACAAGTTTGATTGGCTAGGGAGAGAGATCGGGCACTTTTAAGCTTGTGGAGCAACAACGGAGCTTAGAGAGGTGAGAGATAGGGTTCCTCAGCTAGAAGTACCATTTATATAGTGGGGGGGGAATCAGACCGTTTTCCCACTCTTTGCCCGAGATCCAGCGGTACTACCGCTGGGAAGGAGCGGTACTACCGTTGCCTGGCGGTACTACCGCTGGATGCAGCGGTACTACCGCTGGCTCCTTGGTAGTGCATAAGCACTACTACCGCCGGGAAAGTCTTCGCAAAAGGGTCCGTCCACGAACTACCGCTAGGTAGGTGGAACAAGGCACCTGGAGCGGTACTACCGCTGACCAGGGGGCGGTACTACCGTTGGCTAGTGGTACTACCGCTGTCAAGTGGTGGTACTACCGCCAGACAGTGGTACTACCGCTGACTGCAGCGGTACTACCGCTGGCAGTCCAGAGGTACTACCGCTGGCACCAGCGGTACTACCGCTGGGGACCATTTTGCAGAGATGCTCAAGACGAAATAGGCGAGGGCCGCTCCAAACAAAGAAGGGGAGAATTGTGAAGAGTGCATGTGTAAAGATAGATTCCACCCAAACCTTTCCACTACGGATCCCCTCTTAATAGTACGGCTTTCCTATGACTCAAATAAAGAGAATCATAGAGAGCGCCATGTTTCCGTTCCAGAAGAGAGGAGACGAGTTGTCTTGTGCCGTTGACGAGTGTTACCTGAAACCTTGACACACACGATTAGTCCTGTACGGTACTGTCATCAATCACCAATATTACTTAGGCATAAACTATGCCTCAACACTCGCGCCGATCAAAGGCCATGACGATGAAGAAGATGTTGTAGGCCTCATGAAGAATATGCTCTACAACATCATTCATGGTATTCCTATCAACATCCATGATTTCTTCTTGAGGACTTTGGCCGACAATGCTATGTGTCCTTTTGATCACAAAATATATGCCCCATGGATCATGAGATTCATCAGGACAAGGACAGGCATCAACTTCCACGCTCATTTCCAAAACCATGTTGGTTATATGCCTCCTATCCGGGTCAACAAGAAGACTTTCGAGCCCATTGAAGGAAAAGGCAAATCAGTGATTGAAGAAGGCAGAAGGCCCCTTGATGGCCAGTTCAGAGAGCCAGAAGCTTATTCTTCATGGGATGATACTGAGACTCGTTCGGCAAGCCCTGTTCCTCCTCGCGTGATGAATACAAGAGAGCTCCTCCTCAGTCTTCACCAGAAGGTGGATCGCAATTACAAGTGGGTCAAACGCCAGTTTGGCGCCATTGTCAAAACCATCACTGAAACACAGAATTCTGTGAAACTAAACCATCACTATCTGCATGAGGTTTTTGATCGCACCTGGGCTACACTTGCACATCTGAAGACTCAGACTGAGCTTGAAGAAATGGACTTCGAGCAAGACTTTGAATGGTCGTGGCCTCCCATGAAGAATTTCAGGCCTATTCCAGTGCCGGACCTTGAAGATAGCTCCTTTTCTTCATTCCGCACTGCTGAAACTGATGAAGAACAGCTCGACACTGCGACAGGTCCAAGGAAGAAGACTACTCCCAAGAAGCATCACGGCTCTTCCTCAACTGCCACGAAGTGAAGTCTTCACGGACGTTAGTCCTCAGTTTGTCCCTTTTTGTCACTTGATGACAGAGGGGAGAAACTTGAGAGTTAGTCTTCAAGCGGCATATTTTTGGGGCTTATGAACTATATATTTATAAGCCCCAAAAATATCCCGCTTGAAGACTAACTCTCAAGCGGGATATTTTTGGGGCTTATGAACTATATATTGAAGTTACAAACTCTTGGCTCTTCTGAAGTTTTTATGTAATGAGTTGTAACTTAAGCCCGATGGTACTCTGACGCTTTCGAATATTTTTCTTCGCATGCTTACTCTTCAAGTGTTAATGCACGCATGCCGGAATTCATCAGATACCATTTGTCATCATGCATTTTCATTTTCTTCATATGATATGTTACATGTATGCATGATTTACAAGACTCAGGGGGAGATCACCTTGATATAAATCATCAATGTGCATTTGCTGTGAAAAGCAAAATCCTCAAGATATGCACATCTTCAGGGGGAGTCTCTCTGAATCTTGATTTCAAATTCCTCAAATGAGTATTTACACTTCATATTTTTGATCCCTGTTGAAGACTTAACCTAATTGTCATCAACTACCAAAAAGGGGGGGATTGTAAGTGCATCTAGTGCCCCTTAGTGATTTTAGTGGTTTGAAGACTTATAGGTTAAGTATCTAATGTGTTTGTGAGTGTACACAGGATCTATAAGTCATTGAGAAGTTTGAGATATTTGAAGAATATCGACCCCTAAAAATGTATGTCTTCAGTTGAAGAAATTGGTCTGAAGCTGAAGAAATGAATCGCGAGGAATCTGCGATGAAACTGATATTCCTCATGAAGATACTGATATTGAGAAGTCTGGTGTGTCCTGAAGAAAATCACTCCGAAGAATTTGAAGCATGAAGATTTACACTTTCTGTTTTATTTTCTTCGCATTTGAGTAATAGGAACACCGTATTGTTAAAGGGGGTCGAAGTTACATTATGGAATTAATTTCCTCATGATGCTCAACCCAAGCCTAATCCTACCAAAAGCCTCGAGTGAGGAATGCGACCGTTTCGATAGCCACGCCAAGTCATTGGTCTTATCCACTCCAACGGTCATATTATTTAAGGGCATTAGTGTCAAATCATGCCGGGATGCTCCCAGGCTATAAATAGCCACCCCCCACAACCACTAGCTGGTTGGCTGCTCCGTTAGAAACTGACACTTGTCATAAGAGCAACCCAATTCCTCGGAGCCTTCGAGAGTAATTCATGAGTGAGGAAATACCCCATACACCGAAACCACAAACCAAACCTAGTGATTGAGCATCACTGAAGAAGTTCTTCCTGTGTGGGACTGAAGCCTTTTACCTTTGAGGACTGTGCATCCTCCAGACGGTTAGGCGTCATGGTCTAGAGCACTCCAGTAGTCAATTGTGGATCACCGGGTGACCAAGTTTGTGAGGGTTTGGAAGTCTGCCCTGAAGACTTACCACGAGTGTTGGGCGAGGACTGTGTGTCCTTAGCTCAAGGAGAATACGGTAGGGACTGTGTGTCCTTTGGTTTCAATACCAAGCCGCTCCAAACCAGATGTACGACTGTCATAGCAGTTGGAACTGAGTCATCAACGACTGTCTTCACTGAGAAACGGGTTCTAATTCCTCAGCTCCTTACTTTCCTCGTATTATGTGTTGATGACTTTCACTGTGACTGTTTGAAGAATTTGCCGAAGATTTTCTCTGAATTTCCTCAACCCCAAATTCTTCACGTCAATTAATCCTCATCTGTATTCTACGTGCCTGCTCACAGTGCAATCTGTTTCTACATTCTTCACTCTGAAAAACTGTTGTTGTGAAACTTTGCACTTTTGATCCTTTAGTGTTTCCGCTGTAAGTTAGTCATCAGTGAGGAATTTCCTCAAAAGGAATTTTCTCACTGATGAAATTCTAAAAATCTCCTATTCACCCCCCTCTAGTCGATATAACGCACTTTCACAAGTCTCTTTACTTGTTACATAATACAAGATCTCGTGACTAACTCCTTAGTCACATTGCTTGCAAGCTTCTTGTGATGTTGTATTATCCAGTGGGCCCCGAGATACCTCTCCGTCATACGGAGTGACAAATCCCAGTCTTGATCCATGCCAACTCAAGAAACACCCTTAGAGATACCTACAGAGCATCCTTATAGTCACTTAGTTACGTTGCGACATTTCACACACACAAGGTAATCCTCCGGTGTCAATGAGTTGCATGATCTGATGGTCATATGAACACATACTTGCCATGAAGAAAACAATAGCAATAAAGTGACACGATCATAAGCTACGTTCATAGTTTGGGTCATTTCCATCACATCATTCTCCTAATGATGTGATCCTGTTATCAAATGACAACCCATGTCTATGGGTAGGAAACTTTAGCCATCTTTCATCAACGAGCTAGTCTAGTATAGTCTCACTAGGGACACGGTATTGTCAATGCATCCGCACATGTATTTGAGTTTCCAATAAATAAAATTATAGCATGTATAATAAACGATTATCATGAACAAGGAAATATGATAATAAGTAATTTATTATTGCCTCTAGGGAAAATTTCCAACAATCAAGGACAAGGAAGTTATTCAGATAGTAGATATAACTTGTAGCACCTCAAATGAAAACAAGACTAACACGATCAGTGTCCGGCATCACTTTCCAACAATAAGGCCCCCCAACACGCAGATAGAGATGTTTAGCAAATACAATGCATTGTCCCGTCAACAATAGAAGCCTAGAGGAACATGGTTAGTGACAAATGCATTGTCCCGAAGCCATGTACAAAGGTGTACAATCAATATTATGACTATGTGTAAGGAGATAGGGGGTCATGGAAGTCTTGGACCTCTCACATAGACCAGTAATGGAAGGCTGTAGAATCCGAATTATGTCTAGAGGGGGATGATTAGACTACTTTACCAAACAAAAACTAATCCTTTTCCCAATTTAATTGTTGGAAAATTTTAGTGATTTTATCAAGTCTAGCAAATCCTACCCATGAAAATCTAAGAGTCTAGCAGCGGAAAGTGAAGATGTGCAAGTGTAAGTAGAGGGAAGGGATAGGAAGGTCAAATTCAATTGGGACTCAAAGATTTTTCCCGTGGTTCTGATAGGTGGTGCTATCGTATGTCCACATTGATGGAAACTTCAACCCATGAAGGGCAGCGGTTGCGCGAGTCCATGGATGTCTCCACCCATGAAAGGTCCGCGAAGTAACAACCTCGTCTATTCCAACATGGCTTACATACACGAAGCACTAGACTCAATCGACGTAGATATTCACAAAGTAGGCGATATCCTTTCCCTTACAAACTTATTGGTTCAACTCCATAGGAAGTGGACGCTCCCAAGCCACACCTGACCAATCTAGGAGACACCACTATCCGAAAGGTAATAGATGTAGTATGGATGGTAAACTCCTTGCTTTTATGCTTCAAAAGTTATCTCCTCAACACTCAATCACTCTTTCGTTGAATTTGTCTAGGTAGAATAGATTGATTGTGTCGAAAGCAACTTGGGCAGGCTAGAAATCAAGATTCATATGGTTGGAGTGTAAGATCTTGATCTCAACACATGACTAGATTGTTCTCCCTCAGAAAATGCATGGTCGAAGTGTTTTCTTGTTCTCGGTGCTCTCTCTTAGAACTAGAAGGAGTTGGATGGGTATATATATAGTCATCTCCAAAAATTCAACCGTTACAACATTATGGCCCATCTCGGTGGAACCGAGGTAAAATCTCGGTTCCAGCGACTAGTGCAAAATATCCTAATTTTTGTGCTTTCAGTGAGACCAATACAAAGCATCTTGGTGAGACTCATTCGGTTAGCCTAGGAACTTTCACTAACTCAGTGGCACTGAACTAAAAAACTCATAAATTACAATTTTTGTTAATTAGATACGAGTGAGTTGGTCATTGTTTTTGGTTGTACCAAGATGGGACTTGGTTACACCGACTTGGTAGGGATTGGATTTGGTTGTGTCTAAGGGAAAACTCGGTATGGACGATTGTGTAAAGTTGGTGGCACCAAATTCGACTATTTGGAATTTGATAGAATATATTGTGGGAGAATTCTTGAGGGTTTTTGGTGGCAAATCTCTAAGCAGTTGACCAACGAGATCATCATAGATACCTCATCCCCTTTTAATAATATAGGATTTCCTATGTACTCAATTGTAATTTCTCACATAAATGCAAAAAGGTAGAGTCTTGAAGCTTTTGCTAATTAATGTTCCAAGCATCTAGGGAATCTCCTTCACAATCCTAGCCAATCCATTTATAGAACTTTTCCTGAAATATACTTGGTAGATGCATTAGTCCAATGAAGTATGCGTTGTTATTAATTACCAAAACTACATAGGGAGAAGTTGTGCTTTCAAAGCCGTTGATCCAGTTCTATGCATAGGCTTTACTTATACCTCTATGGGATGCCAAACTCTATCTTGATCAAGCAAGCGATCAGAGGTCATGCCACCTCTAAACAAATTAATTTTTTCCTCCTGGTATTTAATTGAAATTTTTCTTGCTTTTGGCAATGAACTTCTGGTATAATTGTTAGTCACAACATAGATCCCGACTAGGAAAATGCTTATATTTTTCCAACATTTGAGAAATTCAAGTTTCTGTCTTGCAATTATTTACAGTAGGTCGTAAGTCATGGGGATTTGACAAATTGCAGATACCATAAAATTGAGCAAACATTATAACGGTTGAACAGTAATAGTTACTATAAAATTGTTCTGTCGCAAAATTGTTAAGATAATCTTTAATGGCATGTATATATGGTATTCATCAGTTGGAGGTCGAGCGCGACAGTGTGCGGTAAAGAGCCACTTGAGGCATGGAAGCTAAGCCCAATGACGCTCTCTACTCAAGCCCAATCGCTCATCGAGCTCATCCCTCGACTAGGTTAACTTCCAAGATTCTATTCAATAATACTCTTCGTCGTGGCATAATTTTCTGACGTTATCTCCTATTAATATACATTAAAACTGAGCACTTTTCCAACCCTCTCGCCGCATCAGCGCTCCAAGCTGTCTGATCGTTAGTTTCAAGATTCTTGGAGATTGTATAAGCTCTGAATCGCTCCTAATCCAGTTATGTTCGCTAATAATGATCTCTAACCATCTTGGGCCACTGCTCTAGTTGCTTTTTTGGGCACAATGGGTAAGTTGGGCATAATGGTCCTTTAGCAACCTCCTTACAAACCTGCATAGAGCAAATTGATGCTTTGCAGACAAAAGAGTGTACGAGACAAGGACGCGTAAAAAAGATTACTAGAGAAGGAGGCACAATGATGTGGGTCTTCTAGGTACACTACTGCCACCTCCGTGGATATCCTCTCCGGTGGAGAAGACAAGTGGGCGAGTAGGGGCCTACCCCCTCCCTTATTGATCTAGAAAAGATTGAGTATTCCATAGATAATTAGCGGTATGATTAAGGTACTGAAGTACTATGCCCCCTAATTCAATCTGATTTGTAAAGACTGGGGGAAAGGGCCAATGTAAAAGCCCACGAGCAATCATTTACAAGCCCATGACAAGGCCATATTTATTAACTCGCCACTATTAAAATTCTCCTAGGCACTGGGAATTATGTCCCATGATTAGCGTTGCATTGTTTTCGTCGTGCGCCTCTCCGCCGCCTGCCTCTACTCTCCCTTCTCATGATCCGATTTGTACGGCAACACAAGCTGATTCACTTGCGAATTATTCATGTCGCATCCAATGATCTACCCAAGGCTAATCCAACACACTCTATACTAATGTTTCTCTCAATTCTATCGGAAGCACAGAGCATTCATGAGAAACCATACAATACAATACAATCAAACAAACAACAAGTGTTGTGCACAGTGTTAGTGCCATTGGGTTGTGAGATCATGTGGGTAACCCCCTGGGTTATCAGCTATAGTAACCTAGGTGATCAAGCTACAATGATCACCAGGTTAAGCTAATGTTTTTGCTAATCAATCTTTGATCAAAAATGCAATCATATCTCATTTCAAATTCCTTTTGAAAATCAAGACTCGTTAAATAAGTGGTTTAAATAGTTTTGCAAACTTGAAAACTAAAATCATGGATGGGTTGCAAATATTCCCTAAGAATTTCTAAAAGTGTAAACCAACTTTTTATCAGGTATTTTAGTGAATCTAAAACAATTTAAGCGAGTCCACAACATTTATTTAAATGCATTTGGAATTACATAAATTCCTAAAATTTTCAGAATGCCGCCAAACCTTTTGTTGCTCTACCATTTATTGCAATACTAATATTTCGCCAAGTGGCAATTTTTTACAAATGTTATTTTGGCTTTGAAGTTATTTCAAATTAGAGCCTTTTATAAAATCAGAAGGTTTTATAAAAGAAAAATCCCCCCTCACCATTTTCTCCCTCAGCCTTATCCCATTAGCTCCACCAGCCGGCCCACTTGTGCCCCCCATCCCTAACATCGCTACTCGAGGCAGGGGGATTTGTCTCAAAAAAGGCGGCAGGGGGATCGTGGCGGACATCGGCCGGCCTTCGCCGCACCAAATTGTCGTGGTGGCCATCCCTCTGTCACCCTCCTTTAAAAACACCGACGATGCCCACAGCCCTAACCCCAACCACTTCCTCCTCACGCCATCGTCCCCTTCCCTACGAGCTCGAGCTCGACTCGCCCACAAAGCCGCCCTGACTCCGACACCACGGACGCTGGCGTCGTCTCCGCCCTCCCCCTCGTTACTCCCCTCGAGCCTCGCCGGCCCCGCCTCCCAACACCACTTGTGAGGCTCCGGCCTCCTTACCGCCCTCTCCCCGCTGCTCCACCCTATTTGTTCCTCCCCTTGGCCGCTAACGACCACAATCGCTTTTCCGTGCCCATGCTAGTGTAACATCCAAGATGCGAATCTTTCCTTATTTCGGGGCGGGGCCTCAAAAGGGGAAAGGGGCACATCTAAGCGTTTCACAAGAACGGCAAACATTGCAACATGTACAAGAGGGATGGTAAATAAGATTTGGCTTACATTCGCCACAAATTGAGTTACTAGGTCCACACAACATTTATTCAAATCATTCAGAAGGCAGGGTCCGATTACGGACAAGATAAACAGCAAAAGCAATGTTACCGCCTCACTAGGCCCAGGATCACGACCAAGGACCTCTAGTCATCTGGGTATGTCACGTACATACGACCACTGACCTCGTCAACCTCCCACTTCAGCTGTGTAGCGTCGAAAGCATATGGATCTACTTCACCTATACCCGTGGGATGGTTGTAGTAATCTGTGAGACACAAGGACTCGGCAATCTCATGAGGGTGAAAGCCAGTCTAACTAAGTTATTCAGAAATGATGGTGTATGTGCTTGAGTTTGCAACAACACAAAGCATTAATGGTGGCTGACATACGATAACATGAAGTAGTTTAAGTGGCATACACTTGACGGTCGTCAACTACGAATAATCACTAAGTGACCCTGAACACCTACTTACGTCAGTCATAACCCCACCATGTTCTCCATCAGAGAAGGAACTCCGAAGGAAATAATCACGGTTATGCACACAGTTGGCAGGTTTTAATTAAGTTACTTCAAGTTATCTAGAACCGGATGTTAACAAAGTTTCCATGGTTGTCACATAACCGCGGGCACGTCTTTCCGAAAGATTTAACCCTGCAGGAGTGTTGTAACTAATCCATTACAAATTACGACAGGCCGCATAGTAATCCTTGAACACGAATCTCGTGATCTCGTCTGATTCCTTAGTGGAAAACCTCAACTTCGAGATAACCCAAACTATCACCGGAATCCCAATGCACAAGATATTTCATAAAAGGTAACACTATTCCAGCAAGGCTTCCCAGCGTGCCGACAAACCCGATAGGAGCCGCGTATCTCGTTCTCAGGGCATGATTGGATGGGCAACACGTTGGGTTGGCTGAAACCCCGGGTGACCAGGGGGCGTCGCACATCGCCCGGTTTGGACCAACACTCATGAGGAGCACATGCCTAGGTTGCTGATTAATTTCCTCAGGGTAGCCATTCCCTATGCTTTTTATTAAGTTGTTAGCAAATATAGTACCAAAGTTGGGCCTTTCCGGAAAATCTTTACACTAAAACAAATTATCAAGGGGGTCCCCATAACAACCACGAACATGTTAGGAGCGCTCAATTATGGAATGGAACACTGGTAGCCGAAAGTAGGGCTGCAAAAGCGGAACAAATCACTGGGCATAAGGCGAGGCCTTCTGCCTTTTACCAAGTATACATGTGCATTAATTAAATAGCATTAAAATAATATGATAATCAAATTTCCCATGTTATCGCATGGACCAGCTTGCACCTGCAACTAGAAATTCTATTAAGTGGTTGAGAAAGCACTAATTAAGCCAATCAATGTTTGCTAGGAGGTGAAGGGTTAGAGGTTTCATGGGAATGTTTGGAGGCTTAATTATTAGGTGGTAGACAACGGTAAACAACGATGGAAATGATTCAGACTGGAGCTGTTCTTGATCTTCCTGAACGTACTCAAGGAAATCATCGAACTAGTTCTGCGCACCTGTTGCTACCAAAAAAATCCAATCAACACTAGCAAGTGACAATACTACAAGCAATATGATGCATGTGTGGCATGAAAGGAAGCATGGGATTGATATACTAGTCATATTTCATGCATTACTTGAGTTATTAACATTATGGACATAACCTCCAGTTAACTTATTTATACATGCATGATCATGGAATAAATGAATGCACCACAAGAAAACGGTGCAACAACATATAAAGAACGTCGCGAACCGAGTTACGAAGCTCCCGAAAACTAGAAAATCAGATACGAAAGCCTACGGAGACAAAACAGGAATATTCCAGATGCTATGGGCATCCACTTGGAATTCCAAGGTTGCCACTGGACTAAGAACAAAAATTCCATGTGGAATAGAGCTAAATATCATGCAAATCCATCAAGCACAACTTACACAACGACCAAAACAAAATAGCACACAATATGTCCACTAACAGCACCTTACCACTTTACTCATAGAAATTAAAGTAGCTACAGCCATTCAACTATTTCAACCAAGGCATGAAATCAAATCTATCAAAAAGTAATACAACACCCAACCAATAGCAAATTCACTAGGATCAAGAGTCAGTGGCTACCAAGCTCGAAACATGGAAAAAATAATAACAGATCATGACTTAGTGAAAATCACCGATTTTCACTGTAGATTATAACCTGAAGCATTTTGACAGCAACAAAATAGTATTCTACAGCCAACCTCATGGCATGAAATTCACAGAGTGATAGAGGATCCCAAATTTTACGTATCACTAGTTAGTAGCTTGGGCTAAATCCACACAGGAAACTTACTAGCATCAAAGTAACAGGGCAAGAAAATAATCATAGAACCTCAGACTTTGTCAAAATCAGGGATATTGACTAGATGCAATTTCCAGCAAAATAACAACTTTCACAATGAATAAAACTATGATGCAAGGTCCTATTGACAAACTTGTGGCACCAAGTTGTAGAGGAGTTCAATCACTACAATTCTTGTCATTGGTGCAAACCACAAGGATCAACACATCCATGGGAACTATCAACACAAGAGGGGAATAAAATTAATAACTCCAACACTAAAATTCTAAAATGTGAATCTGCAACGATTCCTTAGCTTTTTAACAGCAAAGTATCCACTCATCTACAAGACTATCATGGCAAAAAAAGTACCAGGGCCTAGTACCCACAAAATTCTAGCACTTTCTTGTTGACACAAACTGCAAAGCATGCACAGAATGAATACTACAAAAATGACAAAATGCCACTTCATCACAAAATTAAAGTTTTGCAAACTTCCTCAAAAGTGACATGCAATGCCATCATTGGATTCCTTGCATTTTTCTACCCCAAAATCATGTATCACACTTATATCTACGCATGAATAAAATTACCAGAAAACAAAACTGAAAATACCCTACCAATCCTATTTTACTTAAGTGTAAAATCAGAGCCCAAAACAGAATATGCCAGATCTGGCAATTTCCAATTCTGGACATATTCCAAAATTGGAAATATATACAACATCGAAATAATATCACAAATAAAAAACAATTTAGCAGGGGGGAGGTCCCACTGGCATAGAGCTAGGGCTCCAAGTGCATTACATGTGGGCCACACGGCCCACTGTTCGTAGTTGCCACAGTGCAAAAATAGGGGAAATAAACCAGCTAGACGGGGGGATCTAACCCGGGTCTACGGGTGGTGCCGTGGCTAACCTGAGGGTCCAGCCCCTCTAGTATTGTCTGCACAGCTGCGGCTACAGCTACCGACGCAACGCAAAAAAGGGGGAGTTAATATGCTCCCATGTCGATTCGAACCCGCGCCTCCCCGGAGCAAGCACAAGGCCACGACCACTCTACTACTGTGTTGCGTGCCGGTGTCGATTCGAACCCGCGCCTTCCCGGAGCAAGCACAAGGACACGACCTTCTCGGTATACATGCTCGTCTAAGAATCTATACTATTAAAGGGGGATCTGTCGTCCTGATGGTTCGACCTCCAGCGATCCCCCCTCGTACCGCTAGCCTTTCCACCGTTTCACCGATTTTTTTGAATCCCTCCATGAACCAGGCGATAAACCAGCCGATTAGTTCTAGAACTTCCCCTCCCATTCGTACGTGCGAGTTTCACGCGGCATAAAAAAGAACTCCTATCCACACCTCCATGGACGACAGGGAAAAGGAACGAGAAAAATACCCAAGTACCCACGTCTCACCCCCATCCCTGAATCCATCGCTCCCGATCCCGCGTCTCCCCCAATGGAATCGCCGCCGCCGACCTCTTCCTTCGCCGCCGCTTCGACCGGAACGCTCGCTCCGCGTCAAACCGCCGCCGCCGCCGAGCGCCCGGCGTGCTTCATGGCGACCTCCCGCCGGTCGGGGAGCTTCGCAAGGTACACGGACCCGAAACTGCCGCTCCCGATCTTGGCCTCCTCCACCAACCCGTTGGTCAACCACGAGAGATCCTTGAGCGTGAACTCCTCGCACCCGAGCGGTCGCGCAAACTGCAACCCCGAGCGCTCCGGCGGCGGCATGACCATGTTCTCGACGTCGCGGGCGTCGCGGCAGAGCCGCCTAGACGACGACCCCCCAAGCCGGATGCTGTCGTGCGCCTTCTTGTGCGGTAGAACGTCAGCCCTGCCACGATGATCACCACGACGCCGGCGCTGGCCACGCCGAGCGCCATCGCTAGCACCTTCTTCTTCTTCTTCCCATCACCACCGTCGTCACCGAGCTGGGCCGTATTCCCATTGCTGACGACGATCCTGGACGCGTTCAGTGCCTGACTGCACGGGCTACACACTACGAGTTCTTCGCCGGCCAATCCGCCGCCGGTGCCGCAGAGCATCCCCGAGTCGGGTAGGAATAGGATGTTGCAGGAGCAGTTACTCTTAGGGGTGCAGGCTCCCGGCATGGTGTCGTTGTAGACGAGGTGCCTCCCGTCGAAGCGGTAGTCGTTCCCCCACCAGACGACGGAGTAGTTGATGGTCATGACGGCGCACACCGTATCGCCATTGGCCTCAATGGAGACGAAGGTGGTGTGCTTGTACTCCTCCGGCACCTCCACGCCACAGCACCTCACCGTACCGTTCCCGACGAATATGCACGTGGTATTGCGGCCGAGTGCCATAGCCATCATGTCGGCGGGCAGCTGGTTGACACGGACCGTCGGGTTCCCGTCGCCCTGTTGGGGAACGTCGCATGGGAAACAAAAAATTTCCTACGCACACGAAGACCTATCACGGTGATGTCCATCTACGAGAGGGGATTTCCGATCTACGTACCCTTGTAGATCGCACAGCAGAAGTGTTAAGAAACGCGGTTGATGTAGTGGAACGTCCTCACGTCCCTCGATCCGCCCCCGCGAACCGTCCCGTGATCCGTCCCATGATCTAGTGCTGAACGGACAGCACCTCCGCGTTCAGCACACGTACAGCTCGACAATGATCTCGGCCTTCTTGATCCAGCAAGAGAGACAGAGAGGTAGAAGAGTTCCCTGGCAGCGTGACGGCGCTCCGGAGGTTGGTGATGATCTAATCTCGGCAGAGCTCCGCCCGAGCTCCGTAGAAACGCGATCTAGAGGAAAAACCGTGGAGGTATGTGGTCGGGCTGCCGTGGCAAAAGCTGTCTCAAATCAGCCCTAAAACCTCCGTATATATAGGGGGAAGAGGGGGGGCCTTGCCTTGGGGCTCAAGGAGCCCCAAGGGGGTCGTCCGAGCCAAGGGGGGCAACCCTCCCCTTACAAAATGAGTCCAACTAGGTTTGGAAGGAGGAGGCCTTCCCCCTTTTCCCACCTCCTCTTTTTTCTTTATTTTTCTCTTTGATTTTCTTCCTATGGAGCATAGGGCCTTCTTGGGCTGTCCAACCAGCCCACTAAGGGCTGGTGTGCCACCCCCAAGGCCTATGGTCTTCCCCGGGGTGGGTTGCCCCCCCCCCCGGTGAACTCCCGGAACCCATTCGTCATTCCCGGTACATTCCCGGTATCTCCGAAAACCTTCCGGTAATCAAATGAGGTCATCCTATATATCAATCTTCGTTTCCGGACCATTCCGGAAACCCTCGTGACGTCTGTGATCTCATCCGGGACTCTGAACAACATTCGGTAACCAACCATATAACTCAAATACGCATAAGACAACGTCGAACCTTAAGTGTGCAGACCCTGCGGGTTCGAGAACTATGTAGACATGACCCGAGAGACTCCTCGGTCAATATCCAATAGCGGGACCTGGATGCCCATATTGGATCCTACATATTCTATGAAGATCTTATCGTTTGAACCTCAGTGCCAAGGATTCATATAATCCCGTATGTCATTCCCTTTGTCCTTCGGTATGTTACTTGCCCGAGATTCGATCGTCAGTATCCGTATACCTATTTCAATCTCGTTTACCGGCAAGTCTCTTTAGTCGTTCCGTAATACAAGATCCCGCAACTTACACTAAGTCACATTGCTTGCAAGGCTTGTGTGTGATGTTGTATTACCGAGTGGGCCCCGAGATACCTCTCCGTCACATGGAGTGACAAATCCCAGCCTCGATCCATACTAACTCAACGAACACCTTCGGAGATACCTGTAGAGCATCTTTATAGTCACCCAGTTACGTTGCGACGTTTGATACACATAAAGCATTCCTCCGGTGTTAGTGAGTTATATGATCTCATGGTCATAGGAACAAATACTTGACACGTAGAAAACAGTAGCAACAAAATGACACGATCAACATGCTACGTCTATTAGTTTGGGTCTAGTCCATCACATGATTCTCCAAATGATGTGATCCCGTTATCAAGTAACAACACTTGCCTATGGCCGGGAAACCTTGGCCATCTTTGATCAACGAGCTAGTCAACTAGAGGCTTACTAGGGACAGTGTTTTGTCTATGTATCCACACAAGTATTGTGTTTCCAATCAATACAATTATAGCATGGATAATAAACGATTATCATGAACAAAGAAATATAATAATAACTAATTTAGTATTGTGTCTCCCACTTGCACTAGAGTCAATAATCTAGTTCACATCACCATGTGATTCCATCGAATCGAACACCCATATAGTTATGGGGTCTGATCACGTCTTGCTCATGAGAGAGGTTTTAGTCAACGGTTCTGAAATTTTCAGATCCGTGTGTTCTTTACAAATCTTTATGTCATCTTATAGATGCTGCTACTATGTGCTATTCGGAAATACTCCAAATATCTACTCTACTATACGAATCTGTTTCACTACTCATAGTTATTATCATTAGTGTCAAAGCTTACATCGACGTAACCCTTTACGATGAACTCTTTAACCACCTACATAATCGAGAAAAATTCCATAGTCCATCAGTTACTAAGGATAAATTTTGACCGCTGCTAGTGATTCAATCATGGATCACTCTTTGTACCTCTCAACAGACTTGCTGCAAGGCACACATCAGGTGCGGTACTCAGCATGGCATACTTTAGAGTCTACGGCTAAGGCATAGAAGACGACCTTCGTCTATTCTCTTTATTCTGCCGTGGTCGGGTTTTGAGTCTTACTCAAATTCACACCTTACAACGCAACCAAGAACTCCTTCTTTGCTGATCTATTTTGAACTTCTTCAAAACTTGTCAAGGCATGCATCTTGTTGAAACTTCCATTAAGCGCTTTCGATCTATCTCCATAGATCTTTGATGCTCAACGTTCAAGTAGCGCAATCCAGGTACTCCTTTGAAAACTCCTTTCAAACAACCTTGTATGCTTTACAGAAATTCTACATTACTTCTGATCCACAATATGTCAACCACATATACTCATCAGAAATTCTATAGTGCTCCCACTCACTTCTTTGGAAATACAAGTTTCTCATAAACCTTGTACAAACCCAAAATCTTTGATCATCTCATCAAAGTGTATATTCCAACTCCGAGATGCTTGCACCAGTCCATTGAAGGATCGCTGGAGCTTGCATACTTGCTAGTATCTTTAGGATCGACAAAACCTCCTGGTTGTATCACATACAATGTTTTCTCAAGGAAACCATCAAGGAAACAATGTTTTGACATCCGATGTGCAATATTTCATAAATAATGCAGCAACTACTAACATAATTCTAACAGACTTTTAGCATCGCTACGAGTGAGAAAGTCTCATCATAGTCAACTGTTTGATCTTGTCGGAAACATCTTTGCGACAAGTCGAGCTTTTCTTAATAGTGACTTATCACCATCATCGTCTGTCTTCCTTTTAAAGATCCATCGTTACTCAATAGTCCTATGACCATCAAGTAGTTCTTCCAAAGTCTACACTTTGTTTTCATACATGGATCCTCTCTCGGATTTCATGGCCTCCAGCCATTTGTCGGAATCCGGGCCCACCATTGCTTTCTTCATAACTCGTAGGTTCACTGTTGCTCAACAACATGGCCTCCAAGATAGGGTTACCGTACCACTCTGCAGTAGTACGCGACCTTGTCAACCTACGAGGTTTGTAGTAACTTGATCCGGTGCTCGATGATCACCATCATCAGCTTTCACTTCAATTGTTGTAGGCGCCACAGGAACAACTTCCTGCGCCCTGCTACCCACTGGTCGAAGTGACGGTTCAATAACCTCATCAAGTTCTACCACCCTCTCACTCAATTATTTTGAGAGAAACCTTTCCTCGAGAAAGGATCCGTTTCTAGAAACAAACACTTTGCTTTCGGATCTGAGATAGGAGATGTACCCAACTGTTTTGGATATCCTATGAAGATGCATTTATCCGCTTTGGGT
Source organism: Hordeum vulgare subsp. vulgare (assembly GCF_904849725.1). Classification (NCBI taxonomy): domain Eukaryota; kingdom Viridiplantae; phylum Streptophyta; class Magnoliopsida; order Poales; family Poaceae; genus Hordeum; species Hordeum vulgare. The sequence goes on from NC_058520.1 coordinate 219,340,983, forward strand.
TCGAGCTTATCAGACTGAAACTTTTTCACATAAGTGTTGAATCCCCAAACTTTCAAGAAACGACCGTTTAGATTTCTCTAAACCTTAGTCTATACTGTGTCATCTCAACGGAAATACGTGGTGCCCTATTTAAAGTGAATGCGGTTGTCTCTAATGCTTAACCCATAAACGATAGTGGTAATTCGATAAGAGACATCATAGCATGCACCATACCAAATAGTGTGTGGCTATGATGTTCAGACACATCATCACACTATGATGTTCTAGGTGGCATGAACTGTGAAAAAATTTGCACATTGTCTTAACTGCATACCAAAACTCGTAACTCAGATATTCGTTTCTATGATCATATCGTAGACAGTTTATCCTCTTGTTACGACAAACTTCACTCCGAAACAGAATTGAACTTTTCAATATTTCAGACTTGTGATTCATTAAGCAAATACTCTAGTATCTACTCAAATCGTCATTGAAGCAAGAACATAATGATATCCACTGCGTGCCTCAGCACCCATTGGACTGCATACATCAAAATATATCACTTCCAACAAGTTACTATCTTATTTCATCTCAATGAAAACAAGGCCTTGCTCATGTGGTATGATTTGCATGTCACCAGTGATTGAAAATCAAATGAGTATAAAGATCCATCAACATGGAGCCTCTTTATGCAACTTATACCAACATGACTCAAGCGGAAGTGCCACAAGTAAGTGGTACTATCATCATTACCTCGTATCTTTTGGCACCAATATCATGAACATGTGTAACACTACGATCGAGATTCAATAAACCATTGAAGGTGATTATTCAAGAAAATAGAGTAACCATTATTCTCTTTAAATGAATAATCGTATTGCAATAAACACGATCCAATCATGTTCATGCTTAACGCAAGCACCAAATAACAATTATTTAGGTTTAACACCAATCCCGATGGTAGAGGGAGCGTGCGACGTTTGATCATATCAACCTTGGAAACACTTCCAACACGTATCGTCACCTCGCCTTTAGCTAGTCTCCGTTTATGCCGTAGCTTTCATTTCGTGCTACTAATCACTTAGCAACCGAACCGGTATCCAATACCCTCATGCTACTAGGAGTACTAGTAAAGTACACATCAACATCATGTATATCAAATATACTTCTTTCGAATTTTGCCAGCCTTCTTATCTACCAAGTATCTAGAGTTGCTCCGCCTTAGTGACTGTTCCCCTCATTACAGAAGCACTTAGTCTCGGGTTTGGGTTTAATCTTGGGTCTCTTCATTAGTGCAGCAACTGTTTTGCCGTTTCACGAAGTATCCCTTCTAGCCCTTGCCTTTCTTGAAACTTAGTGGTTTTACAAACCATCAACTATTGATGCTCCTTCTTGATTTCTACATTCACAGTGTCAAACATCGCGAATCGCTCAAGGATCATTGTATCTATCCTTGATATGTTATAGTTCATCACGAAGCTCTCACAGCTTGGTGGCAGTGACTTTGGAGAACCATCACTATCTCATCTAGAAGATTAACTCCCACTTGATTCAAGTGATTGTCGTACTCAGACAATCTGAGCACACGCTCAACGATTGAGCTTTTCTCCTTTACTTTGTGGACAAAGAATCTTGTCGAAGGTCTCGTACCTCTCAACAAGGGCACGAACATGAAATCACAATTTCATCTCTTTAGAACATCACTTATGTTCCGTGACGTTTCAAAACGTCTTCGGTGCCTTGCTTCTAAGCCATTAAGTATTTTGCACTGAACTATCGTGTAGTCATCAGAAACGTGTATGTCGGATGTTCACATCATCCACAGACGACGCTCGAGGTGCAGCACACCGAGTGGTGCATTAAGGACATAAGGCTTCTGCGCAGCAACGAGGACAATCCTCTTCAAAGTTTGCTACTATCAACTTTCAAGTAAATTTTCTCTAGGAACATATAAAACAGTAGAGCTATAGCGCAAGCTACATCGTAATTCGCAAAGACCATTAGACTATGTTCATGACAATTAGTTCAATTAATCATATTACTTAAGAACTCCCACTCAAAAAGTACATCTCTCTAGTCATTTGAGTGGTACATGATCCAAATCCACTATCTCAAGTCCGATCATCACGTGAGTCGAGAATAGTTTCAGTGGTAAGCATCTCTATGCTAATCATATCAACTATACGATTCATGCTCAACCTTTCGGTCTCATGTGTTCCGAGGCCATGTCTGCACATGCTAGGCTCGTCAAGCTTAACCCGAGTGTTCTGCATGTGCAACTGTTTTGCACCCGTTGTATGTGAACGTTGAGTCTATCACACCCGATCATCACGTGGTGTCTCGAAACGAAGAACTGTCGCAATGGTGCATAGTCGGGGAGAACACAATTTCGTCTTGAAATTTTAGTGAGAGATCACCTCATAATGCTACCATCGTTCTAAGCAAGATAAGGTGCAAAAAGGATTAACATCACATGCAATTCATAAGTGACATGATATGGCCATCATCATGTGCTTCTTGATCTCCATCACCAAAGCACCGGCACGATCTTCTTGTCACCGGCGTCACACCATGATCTCCATCATCATGATCTCCATCAACATGTCGCCATCGGGGTTGTCGTGCTACTCATGCTATTTCTACTAAAGCTACGTCCTAGCAATATAGTAAACGCATCTGCAAGCACAAACGTTAGTTTAAAGACAACCCTATGGCTCCTGCCGGTTGCCGTACCATCGACGTGCAAGTCGATATTAACTATTACAACATGATCATTTCATACATCCAATATATCACATCACATCATTGGCCATATCACATCACAAGCATACCCTGCAAAAACAAGTTAGACGTCCTCTAATTTTGTTGTTGCATGCTTTACGTGGTGACCATGGGTATCTAGTAGGATCGCATCTTACTTACGTAAACACCACAATGGAGATATATGAATTGCTATTTAACCTCATCCAAGGACCTCCTCAGTCAATTCCGATTCAACTAAAGTTGGAGAAACTGACACCCGCCAGTCATCTTTGAGCAACGGAGTTACTCGTAGCGATGAAACCAGTCTCTCGTAAGCGTACGAGTAATGTCGGTCCGAGCCGCTTCGATCCAACAATACCGCGGAATCAAGAAAAGACTAAGGAGGGCAGCAAAACGCACATCACCGCCCACAAAAACTTTTGTGTTCTACTCGAGAAGACATCTACGCATGAACCTAGCTCATGATGCCACTGTTGGGGAACGTCGCATGGGAAACAACAATTTTCCTACGCGCACGAAGACCTATCATGGTGATGTCCATCTACGAGAGGGGAATTCTGATCTACGTACCCTTGTAGATCGCACATCAGAAGCGTTAAGAAACGCGGTTGATGTAGTGGAACATCCTCACGTCCCTCGATCCGCCCCCGCGAACCGTCCCACGAACCGTCACGCGATCCGTCCCACGATCTAGTGCTGAACAGACAGCAGCTCCGCGTTCAGCACACGTACAGCTCGACGATGATCTCGGCCTTCTTGATCCAGCAAGAGAGACAGAGAGGTAGAAGAGTTCTCTAGCAGCGTGACAGTGCTCCGGAGGTTGGTGATGATCTAATCTCGGCAGGGCTCCGCCCGAGCTCCGCAGAAACGCGATCTAGAGGAAAAACCGTGGAGGTATGTAGTCGGGCTGCCGTGGCAAAAGCTGTCTCAAATCAGCCCTAAAACCTCCGTATATATAGGGAGAAGAGGGGGGCCTTGCCTTAGGGCTCAAGGAGCCCCAAGGGGGTCGGCCAAGCCAAGGGGGGCAACCCTCCCCTTACAAACCGAGTCCAACTAGGTTTGGAAGGAGGAGGCCTTCCCCCTTTTCCCACCTCCTCTTTTTTCTTTCCTTTTCTCTTTGATTTTCTTCCTATGGTGCATAGGGCCTTCTTGGGCTGTCCCACCAGCCCACTAAGGACTGGTGTGCCACCCCCAAGGCCTATGGGCTTCCCCGGGGTGGGTTGCCCCCCGGTGAACTCCCGGAACCCATTCGTCATTCCCGGTACATTCCCGGTATCTCCGAAAACCTTCAGGTAATCAAATGAGGTCATCCTATATATCAATCTTCATTTCCGGACCATTCCGGAAACCCTCGTGACGTCGGTGATCTCATTCGGGACTCCGAACAACATTCGGTAACCAACCATATAACTCAAATACGCATAAGACAACGTCGAACCTTAAGTGTGCAGACCCTGCGGGTTCGAGAACTATGTAGACATGACCCGAGAGACTCCTCGGTCAATATCCAATAGCGGGACCTGGATGCCCATATTGGATCCTACATATGCTACGAAGATCTTATCGTTTGAACCTCAGTGCCAAGGATTCATATAATCCGGTATGTCATTCCCTTTGTCCTTCGGTATGTTACTTGCCCGAGATTCGATCGTCAGTATCCGTATACCTATTTCAATCTCGTTTACCGGCAAGTCTCTTTACTCGTTCCGTAATACAAGATCCCGCAACTTACACTAAGTCACATTGCTTGCAAGGCTTGTGTGTGATGTTGTATTACCGAGTGGGCCCCGAGATACCTCTCCGTCACACGGAGTGACAAATCCCAGTCTCGATCCATACTAACTCAACGAACACCTTCGGAGATACCTGTAGAGCATCTTTATAGTCACCCAGTTACGTTGCGACGTTTGATACACACAAAGCATTCCTCCGGTGTCAGTGAGTTATATGATCTCATGGTCATAGGAACAAATACTTGCCACGCAGAAAACAGTAGCAACAAAATGACACGATCAACATGCTACGTCTATTAGTTTGGGTCTAGTCCATCACATGATTCTCCAAATGATGTGATCCCGTTATCAAGTAACAACACTTGCCTATGGCCGGGAAACCTTGGCCATTTTTGATCAACGAGCTAGTCAACTAGAGGCTTACTAGGGACAGTGTTTTGTCTATGTATCCACACAAGTATTGTGTTTCCAATCAATACAATTATAGCATGGATAATAAACAATTATCATGAACAAAGAAATATAATAATAACTAATTTATTATTGCCTCTAGGGCATATTTCCAACACGCCCCAGCACACAAGGCCACCCAACTTGTCGACGGCGCAAGCGTGGCGGTGCCCTGCGTCGACCCTCTGGAACGGGACGGCAACCCCGTCGCCCGACGGCTGCAGCATGCCACCACCATAGGAGCTCATGGCGTTGTCGTTGCCCTTGACGATGCCGCAGAGGAAGTACTGGACAAGGGCGATGAGGGAGAAGTCGAGGCCCTTGGGGAGGGAGAGGCCGGTCTACTCCCAGCAGGTTGGGGCGTGGTCGTCGGAGAGGCCGCAGACGTGCGGGCCTCCGGCGGACATGGCGCGGAGCGACGTGACCCAGTAGAAGGACCACCAGCGCATGGCGGTGTGCCCGCCGACGGGCGCCATGAGGCCGTAGTGGAAGTCCCTGCAGGCGGCGATGGCCTTCAAGGGGATGTGTGCGGAGGCGTAGGAGGTGAGGCGGTCGTCGGGCATCGACTTGCACTGGAGCTTGGAGTTGCCGCCGCCATCCTCGTTAACCCTGTCGATGATGAGCGTGCAGACGAGCGTGCTGTTGGTGGTGTTCTCGATGGCAACGGTGGAGAACTGGCGCGGAGACGATGGCGTGGCGGCGCCCGCGGAGACGGCGAGGAGGACGGCGACGAAGAGGAGGAGAAGTGGCGTTGTGTTGATCGCGAGGCCGAGGCGACGCGGCGACATTAGCATTGAGAGGGAGAGGGAGGAGGCGACATGGATGTATGGGTGGAGGGAGCTTGGCTTTGGTAGTTTGGTTTGCTTGGGTTTGATTTCTCGCTTGGTGGCTTGGCTTTCTGAATGAGTTGAGGACACCGCATCCGCGTCGGGTTGGGTTGGGTTGGGTTGGGTTGGTTATACTTTTATATTATTTTTTCATATTCATACTGTATTTTATGTGCTTGTGTGTAAAAAAATATGTGCATGTGTGTGAGAGTTTTCATGTTGTCTTAGAAAGAGCACTTTTCATTTTTCAAAGAGGTTCACTAACATTGGAGCTGTAGTCAACGCATAGAGTCGTGCTATTGAAGTTTAATTATTATTTTTTCCAAGTTATATTCATCCAGTTATTAACCTCTTAAAAACATTTCTTTTCATTTTCTCCTTTACTCCCAGGAACACCGGTTCAAGATCCACGCCAATTTAATAGAAGGAAGTTGCAGGCAACATATTGACATAAACACGTAATCACCTTGCTCTGAGATGGGTTCCGCCTAGACGTGGAAGTCGGAAACCTCAGGTTCATGTCTCGGTCACACTTGCCAGACCCATAGTGGGGGCCAAGGCTAGGTATATTTCTGAATTTGATTGGATTCAATACTACTAGCTTAACATCTGCAGGAATCAGACGACCATAGGCAGGGTGACCAGCTCCATCTCCACTACCTCATCCCGCCGTCACCATTGTTGGCCATGCAACCATGCTAGCTTCCGCCGGATCTGTGATGGACGTGAACTATCTGGAGCAAGGTTACCTCCCTCGCAGACGACGGTGCCTGTGGCCAGGGCTTGTGTGGGTGTGGCCAGGAAGATCCATATGTGTGGAAGGCCAACAACTCAAAGGAACATACTGTCACAGGTGCGTCGATCTTGATGTCTCCTTCATTGTTGTCGTGGTCATTTCCATGCATGTTGTTCACATTCCAGAATTCTCAGTAAGATGTGTGATTCTTTCCTGTTAGGCAGATCTTCATTGCCTTGTCTTAGCATGACCACGATTCATTCGGCGTTATGACTTCCAAGTTGTGTTGTGACATTAATTTCATACATATTGCAATGTCAATAGAGAACAAATGAATTTTTAGATCAAGTGGAGAATGAATGACCTTCATAAGGGCCCCGACGGACAATTATTGTTTTTTTATTAATTCAATTTTCTACTTCCTGGACATAGTGTTGTGAAACATGTTCATGTTAGCTGAAATGCGTGCAAGTTGTGAAGTGACCCCGTCATCTATGAAGAAATAGGTGGATCATTTGTTCCTCTTACAAGCAGGGTCATGTCAGATAATCAGAAGAACATTGATCAAGATATATAAACCAATAGCAGATACACATTTGTGAAAATCAATATTTTCACTTAGTCGGTGCCTTTAGCAGATGGCAGTACGTGTATGCATCAAACCCTACTTGCGTTGAGATGTATTGATTCTCCAGGTAGCTGCGTACCTAGCCAAAGCTAGGTCAAATTGGTGGATTGACTGATTAGCAACACATGCACAAACAAAAACCGATTGGATAGTCACTGTCAGGTAATGTTTGTTGTCTATATTTCCTCATGATGGTTACAAACTATGTTTAAATTTCTTCTACTCGCAGTCATCACAAACTTGCGGCACATGACTAAGTAGAATTAGGATTTCTATAATGTGACATACCTGCTTAGATCTGACATTGAGTGAGATCTCCAGGAAAACAAAAGAGAGGACAAGCTAGCCTGTGATTTCACTATTTTATCCAGATTCATTAGGAAAATTGAAGAAGTACTCAGCTATCATCTAACATAGACATTACAAATTTATTGATAATGGTTTGCTTTTCCATGGTTAGTCGGTGGAGTGGATTCTCAAATCTCCTTCAATTAGTTTTTGGTTGGCCAGCTTGGATAGATATTCTTTCTATTGTTCTTCTTGTTATTTCATATATGTTAACGTGCTATCCTGTATAAAATATTTCATATAGGTGGTCAACGATGAAGACTGTAGAATTATCAAGAACCATGTCAATTGAGTCGCCATGATATTTCCTCTGCTTCAAAATTCTCCCTAAAATGTTAGTTAACATGCCTCTAAATGTTATTTTTCTTATTATGAACTTGACTTAAAGTCTTAATGATCACCCTTTCCAGCATGCAAAACTTGCGATGTGCTGAATCATGCCTTTTTGGGTCCTTCTTTTGGCAATGTGTTTTCAACTCAGATATTTTATGGTTTAGTGCAAGAAAAGACTTAAACGCATTGCTTTGTGGGACGTTGATGTGGACACTTTGCATGTTAAAAGTATTGGGACCAATTTTTTTAATAATGTAAGATAAGGAAGACCATTGATATTCAATGCAAGTAAGTGGATGCATGCATTGCTTAAAATATCATTTTACTAATATCTATATCGTCTATATTGAGGCGTGGCAACGCACGGGCATTCAACTAGTATAAAAGAAAAGGGCCATCGAGGCGCTGTGTGCCGGTTCAACAACGGCAGAAAAGCACGACGTGCATCTGGGCTAACGCGATGCATCCGCGTCTACGGGGCGGTAACGCACAGGCAACAAGCTATAGGGTGGAGCTGCAACCACATGGAGGCGGCTACGCGCGGCGAGGAGCTAGGGCTAGCTCCGGCTAGCCCTACCGGTGAAACTATCCTAGCGGCAGCACTAAACGACGACAACACATGCATGCACATCGAGAGGGTGAAAGGTTGAAGCTGCTCACTACGGATCGGAGGCGGCCTTGCGATGAGAATGATGATGACGATGACGACAACATGGAGGTGATCGGCTACGCACTCGAGCCACCGACGTCGGGGAGGAAGAAGATGACACGTAGCTTGGAACCTTGTCAAAGACGGCAATGAAGCGGTAGGGGACGACGTCCACGACGACCCCGAGAAGGCCCCGCGGCTACTCCTTCACGGTAACGGCAGCGACGAGCTGTCGTCGGTCATGACGATGACGGCAGCAAGCACTCTCTCTACCAGCGGCGGAAGATGGAGGAGCGGAGGAAAACGGGACTGGGGGGATGCGATGGCTTCGGCCATGGCTTTATAGGGCGCGGGGCGGCCTGGTGGCCATCAACTCGGCCATCTGCCGATGTGGCGGTTCCGGATGCTCGACCATACTGCGAGGAGGAATAAAGGATGAGCGCACTGCTACTGCTGGGCTAGCTAAGGGAGGGAAAATAGGGAGGGAGAGGCCTAGGTGGGCTTGGCCACAGCTAGCTTACCTCCCCTCTCACAAATGGACAAAATGAATTCTTTTGGTTTTGTTTTAAAAACTGTTGCTAGTAAAATGTTATCCCCACTGATTTGAAAGAGGTGAGGGAAAGTAAAATACTTTGCACTCCTATAAATGCCCCCTATATGTATAAAACATAGTAGTAGGATTTTAGAGCAAAAACAATAAACACCTATAAATACCACAAGGCATTGGTTTTGCAATAACCACCAAAAGAAAAAAACCACAAAAGACTAAGTGATACGTCCAGTATTCCTAACAGAATATAAGGGGAAGATCCAGCCTTTTTATTTGTCCAAAACAAAAAGTTTTATCACAACTCCCTATAAATGAAGAAGAGGTTTTTTTACCCTTTGAAAGACAAGGTTTTTTAAAAGGAGAAAGGAAGAAGGTGAAGCCACTCACACAAGCAACCACATAGCACAACAAACCAACATAGCACTCACCAAATAAGATGCAACACATAGATGATATGATGATAATGCCATGATGCCATGATGCAACAAGATGAAGGCAAGGCTTAACTCTTTATTTCATACTAAACATGCCAAATTGGAAGGTGCCATACATGGAAAGGTTATAGAAAAGGAAAGGGGTGCACTGGGGCTGTTACAACTCTCCCACACTACAATAGGATCTCCACCCGAGATCTAGGACTCGAAGAACCCTGGAAATTCGGAATGGAGAAGATCCTCGCATTCCCAGGTGGCTTCTTTGTCGCATTGATGTGACCATTGAACTTTGAGAAACTTGATTGACTTGGTGCGGGTCTTGCACTCAGTCTCTTCAAGAATTGCTACTGGATGCTCATGGTAGGAGAGGTCTGGCTGGAGATCAATATCTTGGAGGTCAACTATTCGCTCGGTGGTCTTGAAACACCTCCATAGCTGAGAGACGTGAAACAGATCATGCACATTGGAGAAATTGGATGGAAGCTCTAACTGGTAAGCAAGGTCACCTCTCTTTCCAACAATGTTGAAAGGACCAACAAAGCGAAAAGCAAGCTTTACTTTGATGCCAAAGCATTGAGTGCCCTTCATGGGAGACACTTTGAGATACACAAAATCATCGAGCTGAAAAGTCATATCATGATGCTTGCTATCGTCGTAGCTCTTCTGACAGGACTGATCTGCTTTGAGATTATCCCAAATGACACAACACATATCTTCTGCTTCGGCGATCATGTCATTCCCAAGAATCTGACGCTCACCAGTCTGAAACCAATTGAGCGGGCTACGACACTTCATGCCATATAGAATCTCGAATGGGCCCTTGCCTGAGCTTGCTTGAAAGTAGTTGTTGTATGAGATCGCGGCAAATGGAAGGCAGTCTTCCCACTTCATGCCAAAACAAATCACACAACTCTAAGCATATCTTCAAGGATTTGATTGACTCTCTCCACTTGACCACCAGTCTAAGGATGGAAGGCTATACTGAAATGGACCTTAATGCCCATCGAAGTATGAAAGGAATCCCAGAACTTGGAAGTAAAGAGGCTTCCACGATCTGAATAAATGAGCATTGGAACACCGTGCAAAGAAACTATCCTTTACGTGTACAGCTCTGCTAGCTGAGCTGCCAAGATAGATTCTTTGACTCAGAGGAAATGAGAAACTTTAGTCAATTGTCGATGATGACAAAGATGGCATCGTTGCCTCTCTTGGACTTCGGAAACCCTTTGACAAAATCCATCTCCACATGATAGAATTTCAACTCGGGTATAGGCAAAGGATGGAGGAGGCCTGCTGGATGTTGATGTTCCGCCTTCCCTCTACGACACACATCACACTCGTTCACGAAATGAGCAATTTCACGTTTCATCCGTGTCCACCAGAAGGTCTCCTTCAGATGACAAGGCGGTCCTCGAGGAACAAGATATCTTTGTTATCAACACGGAAGCACTTATAATTTGCAATGCTCTTTGCCAAGCCAATCTTCACATTCTGCACCATTGCATCAAGAAGTTGAGCTTGGCAGACTTGGTCTTGCAAGGTAGGAGAAATCTGGAGGTTTGCAAGAAATCTGTGAGGTACTATTCGAAGGTTGAGCTTCTTGAAAGATTCGCAAAGATCAAGCTGGATTGGCTTTAGAATGAGACTGTTGCAGTAAGCCTTTCTGGTCAAAGCATCCGCAATGACATTTTCTTTGCCTGGAGTATAGCCAATGCTTGGATTATAATCTTGGACCATTTCCACCCAACGAGTTTGACGAAGATTGAGATTTGGCTGAGTGAATATGTATTGAGGCTCTTGTGATTGGTGTAGACTTCAACACGTGTTCCCAACAAGAGGTGTCTCCAAGTCATCAAAGCATGGAACACTGCCGCCAACTCAAGATCATGAGATGGATAGTTTTACTCACTTCGCTTCAACTACATCGATTTATAATCTACCACTTTCTTCTCTTGCATCAGAACTACACCAAGACCTTGGAGCGATGCATCACAGAACACTTGGAACATCTTGGAATCATCAGGAGCAGTCAGAAATGGAGTTGACGATAGCTTGTCCTTGAGTGTATTTAATGCCAATTCACACTCTAGAGACGAGACATATTTCACACTGTTTTGAAGAAGGCTGGACATAGGCTTAGCAATCTTGGATAAGTTCTCAATGAACCTTCTGCAATAGCTTGCAAGCCCGAGAAAGCTAAGAAGTTGCTTCACATTCTGAGGAGGTTCCCACTGAACAATGGCCTGAACCTTTTCAGGGTCAACCTTGATGCCCTTGGCACAGATGATGTGTGAAAGGTACACCACTTCCTTGAGCCAGAATTCACATTTTCATAACTTCGCATATAACTTATGCTCTCTGAGCTTATCAAGCACAAGTCGGAGATGTTTTTCATGCTATTCCTCAGTTTCGCAAAAGATGAGAATGTCATCAAGATACACCAAAAAAATTCATTCTTGAAGGGAGAGAAGATATAATTCATCATCCGAGAGAAAGTCGGAGGAGCATTTGTGAGATCAAGAGACATCACTGTGTACTCATAAGAGCCGAAGCTTTTCCTGAAAGCAGTCTTGGGAATATCTTCTTCGCGAATGCGGATCTGATGATAGCCCATCTGGAGATCAGGCTTAGAGAAAATTTTGGTGCCTTTCAATTGGTCGAACAATTCATTGATGTTGGGAAGTGAATACTAGTTCATGATTGTCTTCTTATTCAATGAACAGTAATCGACACAGTCAGTCCACATCATTCTTCTTAACAAATAGAAAACTACAACCCCAAGGCGACGAACTTGGTCTGATCAGACCCAAGCATTCTTGCTCATCAAGCTGCTTCTTCAACTCTTTCAGCTCTTCGGGACCAAGCATATAAGGACATTTGCAGACTGGTTTTAGTTCCAGGCTCGAGTTCAATCACAAACTCTACTGGACGGTGAGGAGGCATTCGTGGCAATTCTTCTGGAAATATATCTTCATACTCACAGACAACCGGAACTTGAGAAATGGGTGAGATCTCACCCTTCTCATTGAGAGAAAAGAGACATATCGTGTCATCATGAGCAACGAGAATGATCACGCCCTCCTAAGGAAACAACCGGAGCTACCATCTTTGCATGCATAAATAAACCCAAAGAAACCACTCACAAAGGTCTAGGCAACTTGTCATAATGCAAATGATGCTTGGATGCAAAATGATTGCAAATGAACAAATGCGATGCACCAGTGTCAAATAAAACCTTGGTGGGAATAGAATTAACCAAGAGATTACCATGATCACGTTTGATGATTCTTGAGATTCAACTGAATTAATCATGTTCACTTTTGCTGACTTTGGATTATGCTTCACCATTACATTGCCCGGGGGCCTAATTGTAGGAGAAGGTGGAAGACGCTGCTGACTGGTACACTTGTTAGAGTAGTGACACTTCTGACCACACTTGTGACAAGTCACCTCTAATAGCGGACGGAATTGATCTTGAGGATTTCCTGACTTCTGCAGCTGAAACTTTTGCTGGAAGGCTGGGTTGGGTCGGTGGGAAGATCCACAAATCACCAGACTACTTGAAGTACTGAGGCTGCCGAGGACGAGGAGAAACCCAATATTTCTGCTGCTTTCGAACAATCTGAGCTGAGGATGAGGAAGATCTGGAGTCCGTGAAACACTTCCTTGAGTTTTCAACCTTGAGCAAAGTTGACTCAGCTCTCTGAGAGCCAAGTTGTAGAATTGGTCGAACTCAATGGGATTTTGTAAGGCAAGGGAGAGCTGCAATTCTTATTTGAGACCACCATGGAACTGATAAATCTTGCTCGTCTGATCTGGAACATCTTGCTTGGCATATCGTGCAAGGTTCTGCAACTGGACGTTGTAATCATACACTGAAGAGTTCCCTTGCTTCAAGCGCCTGAACTTTTCACGCATGTCTTCCACAAAGCTAGTTATAATGTAATGAGCCCTGAAGTATCGGCAGAAATCATCCCAACTGATCACTCTCTCGCCTCTGGAATTCGTCAACTGCTGCCACCATTCTGCTACATGACCCTTCAGCTAGGAGGTCGCAAATCTGAGAAATTCCTCGGGTCTGACATCAGTGCACTCAAAGTGTTTGTTCATGTCATGGAGCCAGTCTTCCGCATTGAATGGCTGGTCAAAAGAGGTGAAAGACTTAGACTGATTTGCAAGAAATTGATTCAGAGAAGCATACTGCTGACCATAATTGTTGAAATTACCCTGCTGGCCTTGGGTCCTTTCTTGCAACAACTGGAGCAACATTTGAGTGTTTGCATTGGTCGCAGTCATCACAGCTTGCCATGTCTCATGAGGAGGAAGCGGTGGCGTAGTGGGTGGTAGAGGGTTTCACAACTCACCCTCATGACCCGGGTTTCGCGAGTTGGTGGAGCCATCCTATAGACGGACAACAACATTAGACCATAGTTGAAAGTTTAAAGATGAAGCTAAATCAATGGACAAAAAAATCTCAAAAAGAATTCTTAGCAATTGCACTCGAATGAGAATTAGTAAGAATGCTTCCAGAACATTACCGTCGACAACATCTGATTCAAAAGCCACTTCCTATCGTCAAGTATGAGCTAGAATTGCTCGGAACGAATGTACATCCCAACATACATCCAAAGAAAGAAGTTCCTAAGTTACTAATGGAATTCCCACCTAATAACTTCCAAAAACTTCTTTAATTGTGCAATCCAGTTGCGGGTCCAAGAACGTACTCAGTGTAATTAGCTACACCTTTCCCGCAACTTTTTAGAACACAACCGAGAAGATTCGCAAATTCATCTATCTCGGATTCTCGAAAACACAACGATACTTAGTATGGCAGTACATCCGGACCCCCTCATTAGTACTGGGGATGCCGGCCTCATCTCACCACTACTAGTATTGAAGCAATTTCATACATTCTCCGTTGTTAGATAATAAGAAATCTGAACGATAACGATGTGCACAAGAATCCCCTGGAGCTCAACTCCCCGGAAGAAATCAAGTCAGACATGAGGCACCAAGACAGAACTCCATCACATCGGTATCATATAGATTTCAAAATATCCGCGTGATCCTACAAAAAAATGTGCGAGAAGAGGAGTAGAATTAAAATTTCCTAAGTTGTGAACCTCACCAGAGCAAGGAAGAGGAATAAAAACAAACCCACTCTATGATATAACTAAGACTCAAAATATCTTATACTAGATTCGACTCGGCCATGTTTGATCACCCAAAGGCTCCTATGGTTTTAAGGCTCTGATTACCAACTTGTAACCTCCAGGATGCAACTCTTTCCTTACTTGGGGCGAGGCCTCAAAAGTGAAAAGGGGAGCATCTAAACGTTTTGCAAGAACGGTAAACATTGCAATACATACAAGATAGATGAGTTATAAAATTTGGCTTACACTCGCCACAAATTAAGTTACAAGATCCAAACAACATTTATTCAATTCATTCAGAAGGCATGGTCCTACTGCGGACAAGATAAACAGCAAAAGCAATGTTCCCGCCTCACTAGTCTAACGATCACGACAAAGGACCTCTAGTCATCCGGGTACGTCACGTACATATGACCACTACCCTCGATGAACTACCACTTCAGATGTGTAGCATCGAGAGCGTCTCGATATACTTCACCTGTACCTGTGGGGTGGTTGTAGTAATCTATGAGCCACAAGGACTCAACAATCTCAAGACCATGATAGTGAGTCTAACTAAGTTATTGGCTAATTATGGGGTATGTGTTTGAGTTTGCAAAACACTAAGCATTTATGGTGGCTAACTTACAATAACATGAAGTAGTTTGAGTGTCCTATGCTTGACGGTCGTGAACTACAAATAATCACTAAGTGATCCTAAACACCTACTTACGTCAGTCATAATACCACCGTGTTCTCGATCGGAGAAGGAACTCCGAAGGAAACAATCAAGGTTACGCACACAGTTGGCAGCTTTCAATTAAGTTACTTCAAGTTATGTAGAACCAGATGTTACCAAAGTTTCCATGATTGCTACATAACCGCGGGGATGGCTTTCTGAAAGATTTCACCCTACAGGGGTGCTCCAACTAATCCATCACAAATTATCACAGGGCGCATTGAAATCCTCGATCATGAAACTCGTGATCTCGTCGGATTCCTTAGTGGAAAACCTCAAATTCTAGATAACCAAAAGTATCACCGGAATCCCAATGCACAAGATATTTCGTAAGAGGTAAAACTAATCTAGCAAGGCCGCCCAGCATGCCGACAGACCCGATAGGAGCCGAGTATCACATTCTCACGGCACGACTGGATGGGCAAGATGTCGGGTTGGCTGAAACCTCGTGAGGAGCACTGGCCCGGGTTGTTGATTAATTTCCTCTAGGTAGCTATTCCCTATGCTTATTATTAAGTTGTTAGCAAATATAGTACCAAAGTTGGGCCTTGCCAGAAAAGCCTTACACTAAAATCAATTATCAAGGGGGTCCCCATAATAACCCCGAACATGTTAGGAGCGCTCAATTATGGAATAAAACATCGGTAGCCGAAACTAGGGCAGCAAAAGTGGAACAAATCACTGATCATAAGGCCAGTCCTTCTGCCTTTTTCCAAGTATATAGGTGCATTAATTAAATATCTAAAAATAATATGATAATCAAATTGCCCATGTTATCGCATGGACCAACTTGCACCTGCAACTAACAATTCTATCAAGTGGTTGAGCAAGCATTAACTAAGCCAATCAATGTCTGCTAGGAGGTGAAGGGTTAGAGGTTTCATGGCAATGTTTGAAGGCTTAATTATTAGGTGGTTGGAAGTGGAAAATAATGATGGAAACTATTCAACTAGGCATAATACGGCTAGAAATAGTGTTAAGGTCACGATCATCTTGCCTCTGAGATCTTCAGACTGGAATTGCTCTTGATCTTCCTGAACATACTCAAGGAGTCCTAGAACTCTTCTCCGCACCTATTGCTAGCCAAAAGAAATAAGCAGCCAAGAAACACCAGCAAGTGACAATACTACAAGCAATATGAAGCATGTGTGGCTTGAAAGGGAGCATGTCATTGTTATACTAGTCACCTTTCATGCATTAGTTGAGTTATTAACATTCTGTATAGAACCTCAAGTTAACTTATATAGACATGCATTATCATGGCATAAAAGGATGAATCACGAGAAAATGGTGCAAAAATCAAATAAAGAACTTCGCAAACCGAGTTACGGAACTCCCGGAAACTACAAAACAAGATAGGGAAGCTTACGGAGATAAAACATCAATATACCAGATGCTATGGGCATCCACTTGGAATTCAAGGTTTCCACTAGACTAAGCACAAAATTTCACGTGGAATAGAGCTAAATATCATGCAAATCCATCAAACACAACTCACACAAAGACAAAATAAAATAACACACAATCTATCCACTAACATCACCTTACCACTTTACTTACAAGAATTAAAGTAGCTACAGTCGTCAAATTATTTTAACCAAGGCATGAAATGAAACATATTAAACAGTAATACAACAACCAACCAATAGATAATTCACTAGGAGCAAGAATCAGTGGCTACCAAGATCTCAACATGACAAAAACACATAACATTTCGTGACTTAGCGAAAATCACAAATTTTCACTCACAGGTTATAACCTGAAGCATTTTGATAGCAACCAAATAGTATGCTACAGCCAACGTCATGGCATGAAATTTAACAGAGTAATAGAGGATCGCAAATGCTACAAATCATTAGTTCGTAGCTTGGGCTAAATCCACACAGGAAACTTACTAGCATCAAAATAAAAAGGCAAGAAAATAATCACAGAATCTTAGACTTCGTCAAAATCACAGATTTTGACTATATGCAATTTCCAGCAACACATCAACTTTAACAGTGAATAAAACTATGATGCAAGGTCCTATTGACAAACTTGTGGCACCAAGCTCTAGAGGAGTTCAATCACTACAATTCATGCCATTGGTACAAACCCCAAAGATCAACACATCCATGGGAAGTATCAACACAAGAGGGGATGAAAATTAACACCTCCATCACTTCATAAAATTCTAGCATGTGAATCTGCAACAATTCCTTAGCTACTTAACTGCAAAGTATCCACTCATCTACAAGACTATCATGGCAAACAAAATTACCAGGGCCTGGTACCCAAAACATTCTAGCACTTTTTCTTGTTGACACAAACTCCAAAGCATGCATAGAATGAATATTAAAAAATGACAAAATGCCACCTCATCACGAAATGAAAGTTTTGCAAACTTTCTCAAAAGTTAAATACAATGTCACCATTGGATTCCTTGGGTTTTTCTACCACAAAATCATATATCACACTTATATCTACACATGAATAAAACTATGAGAAAACAGAATTGAAAATACATTACCAATCCTATTTGACTTAAGTGTCAAATCAGAGCCCAAAAGAGAATACGCCAGATCTGGCAATTTCCAATTCTGGACCTTTTCCAAAATTGGAAATATTTACAGCACCAAAATAATATCACAAAAAAAAACAATTTTGCAGGGGGGTCCCACTAGCATAGAGCCAGGGGCCCAAGTGTCGTAAGTGGCTGCCAAAGTGCAAAAATAGGGGGGGGGAATCAGCTCGAGGGGCATCAAACCAGGGTCTGCGTGGGGGGGGTCTGAACCCTTTAATATGCTCCCGCGCAGATTCGAACCCATGCCTCCATAGAGTGAGCGGAAGGACAAGACCACTCTGCTACTGCGCTTGACCTACTCGGTATACACGCTCATATAAGAAGATAATAGGAAAGGGCCACCTTGCCCTGCAGCATGGAGGCGCTGCGCGCCGGTGCAACAACGGCGGAAAGCACAACATGCATGCGGGCTAACCCGATGCATCTGCGTATGCAGGGCAGCGACGCACAGGCACCAAGCTATGGGGTGGTGCTGCGACTACATGCAAGCAGCTACACGTGGCAAGGACCTAGGGCTAGCTCCGGCTAGCCCTACCTTCGAAACTACTCTAGCAGCAGCACTATCGACGATGGTGCATGCATGCACAACGAGAGGGGGAAAAGGAGGCGGCTTCTCACTTCGGATTGGACCCGGCCTTGCGACGAGCACGGCAATGACGACAACGACGGCGTGGAGGTGAGCGGCTGCGCACCCGAGCCACCGGCGTAAGGGAGGAAGAATATTATGGGCGGCTCGGCTCCTTGTCGTAGACAGCGATGAAGCGGTCGAGGACGACGTCCACGACGACCCCGAGGATGCCCCGCGGCTGCTCCTTCACGGTGACGGCGGCGACAGCTGCTGTCGGTTATGGCGATGGAGGCGGTGAGCACTCTCTCTACCGGCGGCGGAAGAGGGAGGAGAGGAGGAAAACAGGACTATGGTGATGCTAGGGCTTCATCCATGGCTTTGTAGGGTGCGGGGCAGCCTGGTGGCCGTCAAATTAGCCACCTGCCCACGTGGTGGCTTCGGATGCTCGGCCGTACTGTGAGGAGGAAGAAAGGATCGGTGCACGGGCTGCTGCTGGGCTAGCTGCATGAAGGAATGGAGTGAGGGAGAGGCCCAGGTGGGCTGGGTTGCAGCTAGCTCACCTCCCCTCTCACGAATGCACAAAAGGAATTCCTTTTGGTTTTGTTTTAAAAATTGTTTATCCCCACTGATCTGAAAGAGGTGAGGGAAAGTAAAATACTTTGCACTCCTATAAATGCCCCCTATATTTATAAAAAATAGAAGTAGGATTTTAGAGGAAAAAAATAAATACCGATAAATACCATAAGGCATTGGTTTTGCAATAACAACCAAAAGGAAAAACCCCACAAAACACTAATTGATACATCCACAATTCCTAACAGAATATATGGGGAAGATCTAACATTTTTATTTGGCCAAAATAGAAACTTTTATCACAGCTCCCCATAAAAGAAGAAGAGGTTTTTTTCCCTTTTAAAGGCAAGGTTTTTGAAAAGCAGAAAGGAAGAAGGTGAAGCCACTCACACAAGCAACCACATAGCACAACAAACCCGCATAACACTCACCAAATAAGATGCAACACATAGATGAGATGATGATGATGCCATGATGTCATGATGCAACAAGATGATGGGAAGGCTTAACTCTTTATTTCAAACTCAACATCCCAAATTGGAAGGTTCCATACATGGAATGGTTACACAAAAGGAAAGGAGTGCAGTAGAGTTGTTACGGCTGGCCAACCACTATGCCTCACCATGCCATGGTCGTGCCTTGTCGCGCGCCCCAACACGCCGACCCGCCTCCACACGCGCATCGGTCATGCCCTGGTTGCACGCCCGTCACCGCATTGATTTGCCTCCGTCGCACCGTCAGTGTGTGCACACTCGCCGCTGCTGCCCATGCACAGCATCTCCGCACCGCGGTGCCCGCCGCGGTCGTCGCCGCTCACTACCACCGGCCACTCCCCACCCTCACCCCCGCTGCCGGTGGCCACTACGGTTGAGGGACGACCCGAACGTAGTGTGTGTGTGTGTGTGTGTGTGTGTGTGTGTGTGTGTGTGTGTGTTTGTGCTTAGTGCGTGTCTTAGGCCACTACCAAGTGGGGCCTGACCCCTTGTAATAGCCCGGAACTGACGCGCCATAAGATTCCTGTTTTATTCTATTGTCTTCGTATGCCTTATTTGCTTGTCGCATTCATCACTGCATCATGGGCATCACCCGTATTGGATCGACACTCCATTGTTGTCATCTTCTCAAAACTAGCATCTGTTATTAGTTGTGGGTCCTCTCTCTTATATTGTTGTTAACCGTTGCGAGACCGACCACACACGCACGTGCTTGCAGCATCATTAAATATTGTTTTTTAAAATGTGTATAAAACTTTCTTGGAATGGGTCAAAAGTTGGCGTACGGTGTGAATATAGTGTAGGTAGACCACCTACGAATTTCGTCGCATTCAGAGTCTGTTTCATACCCAAACTGTTAAAGATGTAGTGGCACTATAGTCGGTCTAATCACAAACATTTTTCGTATATAAAACCTTGTTGTCGGTCTACCCGTTTTCTCTCTCATCTTTGCGTAGCCTCTCTGCATAGTGCACCGACCTGCTCGCAACCTAGTGCAAAAACTCCCCAAACCCGAAACATACGGTCATGACTGTTAGGTCTGGATCATCCCCATAATACCACAAACCATCATCGGTTTTTCAATTGGACCCTGATGGGGTTGTACATTAGGGGGTAGTACCATAGACCTGCATCCCAGGGCCAACCTAAGACCAAACTGGACATCAATGTTCCGAAAGCTATGAGTGCACTCACAGCCTCACTCAGACAAACTTGTTCCCACTTTGTTTGCACAAGGTCACTCGGATCGTCTTCTGTTAGTTAGAGGTGTCCCCGGGCTTGGACTACAGCAAGGCATGCACGACGAAGAGACTGCAACGGCTATAGACTTAAAATACCACATATAGTGCAGTGAATATGAGCGTTACCAGTAACGTCAGAGTTAGAGCTGTTGTTACTAGTAACTTCCATAGTTATTAGCATTAACTCACCCTTGTGATGGCGCTCGGTCGTTCATACTGCACTCTATATAAGCGTCACCGAGCTCCTGAGCATTCAGTAATCTTACACCGCCCGTGAGCAAACACTAGCCTCCGGGATCGAGACGTAGGGTCGTTACCACTCCCGAGTGGGGCCCGGACTCATACATTCGAGTGTATCCACTACGCCGTAGCTAGGCTCCGATCCTCATTCGTACCCCTAGTACTATTGTCAAGATCATTCCCATGACACATGGCACCCACTGTGGGGAAACGCGTTTAGCAAATCCGATGTGGTTGGAGTTTTCACCCTTTTCGTCATCATGATGACACTCGGTAGAGATATCCTCTTTGGTTCCCTCAGCTTCGTCGTCAACGACTCAGCATGGTTTTAGGACGTGCCACTAGACACATACGCCCTTCCTGCTCGAGGTACCTCGCACTTCACCATGGATGCACATGGGGCCATGATCCGGTAGCAATCGGGACTGTATCACTCGGTGCCCCCACTTCCTATTGTGGTTCATCACAAGTTCTCCGGAATCTCATGACTGTAGCGGTGGATCAACCATGCGGTGGCCCACCAGGCCACATCTGGGCAGGTGGCTATGCTCAATTCGAACGAGCCCACCATCAGCCTCTTCCCTTCATCGTGCGATGGATCATTCGACTATTCCGATTGCGAAAGTTGCGGAGACGCTCTCGAGATATTGAGTGCTGACACGGCGAGGGGAAGAGCCCCTGGATTCACACAGGAGAACTCTGACGGACACAACGGCGGCGAGCGTCATCATGACAACAACAACCGCCATGTCTCGCAGCCACTCACGGAACAACACCGGGAGGAACTTCAACGGATGAGCGATCAAGCTCTTCGTACTCCCATAATCGGGAACACCCTGAAGGAAATAGTGTTGGGGAACACGCACCAGGCCACTCTGGTTGAACGCGAGCGACTCCAACTGCTTCAGCAATCACTCAACGCTCGAGTCGCTAAGGACCAGCCATGTTAAGTTGCAGTCGCCGGTAGTTGTTTCCGAACAACCGCAAGTGCAACATCGAGGTGATGTGGACACTCTTGCAGAACCTGACCACCACTATTCGGATCACTGATTCCATTAAGCTGAGTGATTCTGCAGCCGGGGATGGCATTCGGCAGATCCACACTCTGCTGAGGACTGCCTTGCAGCAAATCTCTCTTTATCGTAATTGTGGTATCGCATCCACAGGAGGTCCATCCAAGCGGACATGATGCAGTCGACTCACAACCCTCATGCACCCAAAAGACGTCAAAGATCTCCTCCTCCTTTGAGCGGCCCGCATGGGGATCGGAGGCATGATTTTCGGGTTCGTAGCAGGACACCTCCTCGGAGCAGTAGTTCACTCAGACAAAGACCCCAGGACCGCAGGCAAAGCCCCAATCGGCATTGGGGTTATGGGGACTACAGCTACCGAGCTCCCCAGTTTAACAGGAGGTATATAATCTTGCAGAGTGTGGTTGACCGATCGCGAGCAGGCCGAGAGGTATCTGGCCTCGAGTGCGTCGGCACACACATCCGTCAAGAGGAAATCCCCTCCAACTACTGATTAGTTACGAGGATTGGTAAGTTCAAAGGTGAGTCTAAGGCGGAAACTTGGATCGAAGACTACCGAGTGGCCGTCCAGATAGGCGATGGTGATGAATTTATCACGATGAAGCACCTTCCCCTCATGCTGGATGGATCGGTGAAGCTGTGGCTCAATCAGCTTCCCTCCAGTAGCATCCACAGCTAGGGAGACCTTGCCCGAGTGTTCATCAAAACAATCGAAGGAACCTATAAGCGCACAGGTGGCTTAACAAAGCTGCAACACTGCGTCCAGCAGAGCAACGAGACTCTCCGAGAGTACATCCAGTAATGGACCATGTTGCAGAACACTGTGGGAAATACCGCCGAGCATCAGGTCGTGTGCCCTTTCAAAGCAGGCACTCTGTATCGGGAGCTCATCCTCAAGTTTGTTCGATTGGGGGATCTATCCCTCAGTCGGGAAATGGAGATCGCCAATCAGTACATGAATAGCGAAGAAGAAGACTGCCTCTGTAGCTGCAAAGGTCGAGCGAGCAAAGTCGTGTAGTCCGGCAATGCCGGAAAAAAGCAGAAGTGAAAGGGCGACCCATCAGGCAAAGCAGAAGTAGTTGTTGTTCTGGGGCAAGGTCAAAGCAATTCCAAACAAAAGAAGAAGAAAGATTGGCCTGGAAAAAAGTAAACTGAGTCCATGAGCAACCTTTTGGACCAACCGTGTACGATTGTGGGGACCCCGACTTAAGAGTCGACATCGCCGAATGAACGTGCTAAGTGATCCAAGAGATCAATGCTCATTAATACTCTATTGAGCTTACCTGTTTAAATTCAAAACTCAAGTCCAATAAGAACTCTCACTCGATACTCCAAGGCATTATGGTAAAAGCATCAAACCATGTCAACTACTTGATAAAGTCAATTATACCACCAAGCATTATTGCTCATGATCATAATCGTCCTACTGAATCCAAACTTTCTCCGGGAACATGTAGGTTATGCTACTTATCTTGCTCCACCAAGTTCACCTACCTTTATAAGGGTCTTACAATCCACCAAGTTAGTCTAGATATATACTGAAGACACCTATCATCATCACAACAAACCATAGTCTAATATTCTTATATCCGAGAACGATCCTTCTTACGGAATCAGGGTTATGGTGCTAGCTTAAGAATAAAGGATACTTGGTCACCATGATCACTTGTTCCGTAAAGAGCCCGGTGCTAAGAGGGTGTTTATTGGGGCTCGACGGGTGTTCTGGCAAATCCGTGTATTAGACACGTGACCAGAAATTTGAGCCGGAAAGGCTTGTGGAGGTTAGGCTGGCCTAGGGAGGGATCTCCATTCTCGAGGAAAAGCATAACCTCTATAGGTTGTGCCTGGTTGAGCATGGTGTATCCCGCGTCTTTGGTGTCAGTCGCTTGTCGAAGTGGATCCTTGGTACATCTTGTCTTGCTGGTCTCCACTTGTCGAGAGGGGTCAGAGATAGATAGATAGAGAGAGAGAGTAGCACAAAGGGGAGTGCAGAAGAGAGCGTTATAGTGCAAGTGCAATCAAACAAGTGTTGAAAAGTCAACTTAAACATCAAGATAAGGAAGGTGATACAACCACGTGCGTATTGCCTAGAGCAGAAGCGCGAATTATATCAAGGCACAAACAACAAAAAGAAACAACACACAACATGGCTCCATCCGAACCATTTCACGGACTCGACTTCGTATAGGGGATTCACGACTCATCCTACCTTAGGGTTCTCACACTCGACAGTCGTGCTTGCTTCGTGCTCGAGAGAGGAGCCCGCTCAGTCTTTTGGACCTTCTCATGGTGTTGCCACGCCTCTTGTTGTTGCTTGCCGAAACGACTTGGGTTAAGCTGGAAAGAAATCTTGATGACTTCTCGTCTGGTGAGCTGCCGACGAGGATGGTTCTTCATTGCTGTTCTTGACAGGATCTTCTGTTGTCTTTATAATCTTGCCATTGTCTTCTTGCCTTCCAAGGCTCCGAGAGTTCCAAGTGGACAACTTTTATGCAATGACATTAGCAAGGCATGATAGAGTTCCGACCTATCAGTCACACTGATCACGATATCGACACTTAGAGCGGGGGATGAAGAGAACCGTTTTCCTTCTCACTAAAGTAAGGCGGAGGAAATGGCGAGGTTCTCATCCACCGGTGGTGGTCGACACGACCTTGATGTTGACAGCGTCGGTCTATTAGCGATGCAGATCAGGGTCTTGCACATAGTATGTCCAGATCATCGTAGGTGAAGGTGGCATCACTTCGGAACAGTGCCGAGGTTGTCGCCATCTTTTGGGCCTCTATGTCCGTGTTCCTCATGGAGGTACTTCTGTTGGTGTCGTCTGGTCATAGCGTTTTCATCCTTGTCCTCCAAGTTTGTGGGTGGTCGCTTGGAAAGGTTGCTTCCTTCCGAGTTACCCACGAACAGTTTTGGTAATCCCGTGGTCAGGCATAACGGTGCTAGCGGTCATTTGCAAGTTTTGAAAAAGCAGACCAGGAGTGTCAAGAAAAGAAGAGTGGAAGTGCTAAGCCAAAAACCTTGCTTCCTTTGAAAATCAAGAGAGGTGAAAAAGATACAGGTTTTGCAAGCACTTTTGAAAGGTCTGGAAAACAGTTTATCCTAATTAACGTCTGTGCTAACTAAGGGCTTCCTACAGTCGGTATGGCCCTGATACCAGCTCTGTGGGGACCCCGACTTACGAGTCGAGATCGCCGAATGAACGTGCTCAGTGATCCCAGAGATCAATGCTCACCAAACACACAGAAATTGAATAACAAGAGTCTTACATCCCTACATACCGTTTGATACAATAAATGTCCATTGTGGTCAACTCTTACATATATAGGTCCTTGAAGGCCAGCACACCAAACTTGACCAATAGCGGAAATATTGGTCGAAAGCGTGAACCCATGCCATCAACCTTAACCTACATGCATTCTGACTGGGAAGCATCCTAGCTTGCAGGAACGTCACCATGGTACTCTTCACCATTTCCTGTTCTCTCATACCTAGTCAATGAAATAAACAGTGGCAATCCAATGAATACTTTGAATGTACTCGCAAACAGCCCACGATATGGAAAATGCAGTTGGTATGATAATAAGTGATATGCAGCATTTGCGGAGAGCAAGCTTGAATGTAAATAAACATGATCATAGACGGGTATGGATATGCATTATAGGCTAGATGGTATTCAGAAGAACAGGTTACAGATATCAACATATCTGCTGACGGCTAAACACTTCGGGTTCGCCTGGTATGCCAATTCACCAAACTTGTCATATCCTCTTACTTAGATAACACCTTTGAACACACACACACACACTTGATTTATGCAAAAACGACTTGATGCAGTTTAAGCAGCACCACCCAGCTGTCCTTGACCATGGACACGACTATTCGAATAGTTTTACACTCTGCAGAGGTTGTACGCTGTACCCACGAGATCCGAGAAACTTCCTTGTCATCCACGACTCACGGTATATAGCATACCCGAGGTAAGTACCCGACCATTGCCTTTCCCCTGACGATACTAGACAAATTGTCCACTCGATTGGTACCCATCCCACATGATGTACGTCTTACGACCACAGACTCTGGACCGTATCATCCATGCAGGGACCAACGGTGTGCCCGGAACACGTACAAATGGCATAGTCGACCTACCTGGTACGACCCCCTTATGAGAGTGACCAAAGTAATCAACAAAGCCCCGTCGCATAAAGGGGTAACGTTGTTGCACATGTAAGTTTGGGATGGTCTACACATCATAAATCTAATCCAATTTCTGAAACCACTCACACAAAATATTCCTGGTGCACCACTCCTTTCAAAAGTGGTCACCTAACTCATCATCACCCTCGGGCATTAGTGGCACTCGACGGGGTTTTTGGAAAACCTTTGATATCAACTCTATGTTACCATCATCATGCACATGCTCTTTCTAAGCATAGCACTACTGTCTACTTGTCAACATCTTATCAGCGTGACCCTCATAGATTGTAAGGTCATGTTCTATGCAAGTGCTCCGGAGGAGACATCGGTGACACCATGCTGGGGTGCACCGGATAACCTTAACTATATGCATCGGAATAAAATATTC
This sequence comes from Hordeum vulgare subsp. vulgare, assembly GCF_904849725.1. Classification (NCBI taxonomy): domain Eukaryota; kingdom Viridiplantae; phylum Streptophyta; class Magnoliopsida; order Poales; family Poaceae; genus Hordeum; species Hordeum vulgare. The sequence goes on from NC_058520.1 coordinate 219,367,579, forward strand.
AACTTGGCATGCATGAAAATGTTTTCTCATACATGGTCAAAGGGCTGCTTGCCTTTGCTCAGATAAGTCCTCGGGTTTGCGAGGTCTTCTGGTCCAACTCCGAATACTCAGTCTACTCCATCAACTATCATCGGAATCAACCACGGTAACCCACACATCAAGCAGAAACAAAAGTGCTATATAAATAGGAGTTTATTTTTCTTGGATCTCTTTGTCATAAGAAAAATACCTCAAACTTGCTCTAGGACATTTGAACCATCAGGGATTTTTGAATGGACAAAAGGAGGAATCGTTGATCCTTTAAGAAGCCTACAGAAAACATTCTACTAAAAATGAGTGGAGGCACTCATTTTATAGAGCATGATTTTAGAACCATTTAGGAAGTTGTTTCACTCGATTTGGAGATGATATGAATTACCTATAGATTCTTCAACAGGGAATAAATAGCAAAAAAGGAGCTACTTATTTAATGCAACAGAAACATGCCAGATATAGATGTTGACTAAGGCTTCAAAAATAGTGCAAGATATAAGAAGGCTTTGGAAATAGGAATCACTCCATTTGGAGTTGATTTTGACCCCATAGTATTTTTGCAAGGGGGGCTAAATATATTCAAATTTGCTTTTGAATATTAATACCACAGAAAGGTTTTCTTGAAAAAATATGTCAAGCAAATATATGGATAGGACATGATTTTAGGGACCTGCAGAAATTTGAATCGTCAAATTTGGGGCTCAAATGAATTTACTATAGATTTTACAAGATTGACAAAAACAGAAATGGAAATAGAAGGGGCTTCACCCAAGGGCTATTCGGCGCACAAACGCATCCTAGTGGTTGGGCCGGCCCAACACCACCACTTCGCCAGCCAAAGGAACTACTGAAGGCGCGATCGAGCAAAGCCCGTCTTCGCAACGGGGACGCCGGAACACGGAAGGGTGCCTTCACTTTTTTGCTGGACCCGGCCGCCGTGCCGCTTACAGGCGGGCCCTGCTGGGATCCTTTCTCTCTCTCTCCTCCCCGTCTTCTACCTCCCAACGGGAGGCCGTGGGTGGTGCCAACCGCTGTGGCCGGCTTCCTGGCTGCACCGGAGGCCACGTCAGGGGCCTGGGAAGGCTCCTCGTCGCACGCCGCGCTCGGGGGTTGGGGTGCAACACCGTTGGCTAGAGGCGACCGGGGCGAAGGGTTCACCAAGGGGAGGCAGATGACGGCACCGGTTGAACCTGGGCATGGCACGGTCCTGCGAAGGGAGCCCTGGTTGCCTAGGCATTTACTATCGTCTCTGGCAAGCTCCAAGAGCTCTTGGCCCAGGCGACAGAGGGTCGTTTGGCTCAGGCTCGAGCGGAGCCGAGCGGTGGCAATGCCGGTCACGGGGAGAGGCGGAGGGCACGGAAGCTCCAACGGCTAGGCAGGGGTGGTTCCTGGGAGTGCAAGGAAGGGAATGGGGTAGCAAGGGATCGGGGAGTGGCTAAAACGGAGGGGCTCCGAGGAGGACCTCGGATGCCTTCGGTGCTCTCAGGGCACGGGGGAGACACGTGTCCCTAGGGCATTTGGAGGCTAGCTAGTGTTGGGGAGTGGTTGGACCAGTCATGGAGACGTATGTGGCGTGATGAGACAAGTTATGGCTGCATGGTTCGAGATGTAGGGCATGGTTAAGGTGCAGAGTACCAGTTTTGTATGCAAGTGGCATTGTCACCATGACACTACGCATTGAGGAACACTGATAACCCTCAAGTATAGGGGACCGCAACAGTTTTCGAGGGTAGAGTATTCAACCCAAATTTATTGATTCGACTCAAGGGGAAGCCAAAGAATATTCTCAAGTATTAGCAGTTGAGTTGTCATTTCAACCACACCTGAAAGATTTAGTATCTGCAGCATAGTATGAGTAGCAAAGTAGGGTGATAGCAGAACCAGTAGCAGCAGAGTAACAACAGTTCCAACAGAGTAATAGCAGCAGCGACAAAGTAATGTAGCAAGGACCAGTAGTAAAAGACTCGTAGGCATTGGATCGGTGATGGATGATTATGCCGATGTGATTCATCATGCAACAGTTATAACACGGAGAGATATGTAACTAGCTCCAGTTCGTCAATCTAGTGTAGGCATGTATTCTGTATGTAGTCAAACGTGTTTAGGGAAAAGAACTTGCATGACATCTATTGTCCATCCCTCCCGTGACAGCGGGGTCCTAATGGAAACTACGGGATATTAAGGTTCTCCTTTTAATAAAGAACCGGACCAACGCATTAACACTTGGTGAATACATGAACTCCTCATACTATGGTCATCTCCGGGAGTGGTTCTGGCTATTGTCACTCCGGGGTTGCAGGGTCATAACACATAGTAGGTGACTACAACTTGCAAGATAGGATCTAAAACACACATATATTGGCGACAACATAATAGGTTCAGATCTGAAATCATGGCACTCAGGCCATAGTGACAAGCATGAAGCATGGCAAAGTAGTAGCAACATCAATCTCAGAACATAGTGGATACTAGGGATCAATCCCCGTCAAAACTAACTCGATTACTTGATAGATCTCATGCAACCCATCACTGTCTAGCAAGCCTACGATGAGATTACTCACGAACGGTGAAGAGCATCATGGAATTGGCGATGAAGGAAGGTTGATGATGACGATGGCAACCATCTCCCCTCTCCGGAGCCTAGAAGGGACTCCATATCTGCCCTCCAGATGAAGAACAGGAGGTGGCGGCTCCTCCATAACGTAAAACGCGATGAACTCTTCTCCTCGATTTTTTTCCGGGCGAGACAGACTAAATAGAGCTGAGATTGGAGGCGGTGGAGCGTCGTGGGCTCCACTAGCTTGCCAAGGGCGGCCAGGGGGGCCCGCGCCTGGTGGGCTTGTGGGCTCCATGCTCCACATCCTCCACTGATTCTTGCGCCAGTATTTTTCATAAATTCCAGAAAAATTCTGTGTAAATTTCAGGTCATTCCGAGAACATTCATTTCTGTGCAAAACAACACCATGGCAATTCTGCTGAAAACAACGTTATTCCGGGTTAGTTCCATTCAAATCATGCAAATTACACTCCAAAACAAGGGCAAAAGAGTTTGGAAAAGTAGATACAACCGAGACGTATCAACTCCCCCAAGCTTAAAGGCTTGCTTGTCCTCAAGCAATTCAGTTGACAAACTGAAAGAGACAAAAGAAAAACTTTTACGAACTCTGTTTTATCTTGTTGTTGCAATTATGCCTAACTCATATCCAGAATTTCAGCAAGATCACAAGTAAACCACATAAGCAATGACATCTAGGTCTCATGGTAAACTCGTATCAATGGCATAATAAGTTTCAAACGTCAACACTTCAATCAAAACAATCATGAAGCAGTTCGAACAGATGGTATCTCGCAAGCTCTTTCTGAGACCACAAAACATAAATGCAGAGCACCTTCAAAGACCAACGGCTGACTAAACATTGTAATTCATGGCAAAGAAGATCCAGTCACAGTCATACTCAACACAGTTAAAAGCAAAGCATAAAAATGACAGAGGTGCTCTCTAATTGGTGCTTTTGTAAGAGGAGGATGACTCAACAGGAACATAAATAGACAGGCCCTTCGCAGAGGGAAGCATTGATTTGCAGAGGTGCCAGAGCTCAAGCTTTGAAAACAGAGATGATAATTTTGGTGGCATGCTTTCATTGTCAACGCAGTGACAAGAGTTCTCAATATATTCCATGCTACACATGCTATAGGCGGTTCCCAAAAAGAAAAGTAAAGTTTTTACTCCCCCACCACCAATCAATCACACTCCACGGCTAGCCGAATCCTTGGGTACAGTCCATAATAACATCAATCCATGGGGAGTTTTGTTTGCAATTATCTTTTCGATTTGAGCATGGAACTGGGAATTCCAATTACCGGCCCATTTCTCGTGAATGATATTGAATAAACACATATCGAGGATAACACGCCTAGCATGGAAGATACTGATAGCCCCCTATCACCACATGAGCGGTTCGGGCATGCAAAACAGATTATTTCTTGAAGGTTTAGAGAGTGGCACATGCAAATTTACTTGGAACGGCAGGTAGATACCGCATATAGGTAGGTATGGTGGACTCATATGAAACAACTTTGGGTTTATGGAAGTCGATGCACAAGCAGTATTCTCGCTTAGTACAAGTGAAGGCTAGCAAAAGACTGGGAACCGACCAACTAGAGAGTGACAACAGTCATCAAAATGCATTGAGATTAACTAACATTGAGTGCAAGCATGAGTAGGACATAAATCACCATGAACATGAATATCATAGAGGCTATGTTGATTTTGTTTCAACTACATGCGTGAACATGCGCCAAGTCAAGCCACTTGAATCATTCAAAGGAGGATACTATCCGATCATACTACATCATAGTCATCTCAAAATTCATGTGGGCAACCAATACAAACCATTATAAGATCCTAGCTAATTAAGCATGGCATCGGCAACTATGATCTCTAAGTTGTCATTGCAAACATGTTTCTCTCACAATAAAGTTGAACTAGGAACAGTGAGCTAGTCATATTTACAAAAACAAAATAGATCGAGTTCATACCAGCTTTTCCAGGCTCAGTCACTTCATCATATATCGTCATTATTGCCTTTCACTTGCACGACCGGACGATGTGAACAATAATAAGTGTGTTCGTGCATTAAACTAAAGCTGGAATCTGCAGGCAAACACAAATGAGAAGACAAAGTAATATGACTCTTTGACAGCTAAACAGGTATGCATGCGAGAGCCACTAAACAGCGCAACCATGGTCTTCTACCTTGACCCAAAGAAAAAGAAAACTATCTACACGGGAAAGCTCCCAACAAGCAAAAAGAAGAACAAGAAAATCTTTTTGTGTTTTGTCAAACTAGACAGACACACGAAAAGAAAACGAGAAAAAGAAAATAAATTAGCATGGATGATACAGTTGCAAAGTGTGAACACCGACGAACAATGTGAAAGCATTAGCAAGAATATAAAGTCGGTGAGAAACACGTACTCCCCCAAGATTAGGCTTTTGGCCTAAGTTGGTCTCCTCCCAAGCAGGGAAATAACTAGCTCCGGTGTACTCCGCAGTGCACTGAGGATGACACTGCTGTCTGAGCTCCTCTTGCTCCCATTGATAAACCGACGTTTGGTACTCGACTGGTAGTTCGGGCACGGGCGCCTGTGGTTGGGCTAAGCCCAATATGCGTAGATGTCCGAGGGCATAATAATGTACCTGTCTACATGAAGATTGAACAAAGAAGGAGCAGGAAAAGTAATAGTCTCACGAGTACCCTGACTAAATACCAGCTTATAAATCATCCTTCTATTTATATCTCTATCAAGAAAGTCATGGCGAACCATGCTATCATAATCTAGATATCTCTCGGGAAGAAGAATCTCTTCTTCCTCGTCGAATCTAATGGGTATCTAAAAATGTCTATCAAGTCGGGTAGCATAGATACCTCCATAGACAACGCCTTTAGAACGGTTCGTGTTCAACCGTTGAGCTACTATTGCGCCCAAGCTATAAGTTTTATCATTATAAAGGGCTTCGTGCAAGACCGCAAGATCTGGGGAGCTAAGGGACCCAGCTTTCCCATGGCCAATCAAACATTTTCCCACAAATAGTGAGAAGTACCGAAGCACGGGAAAATGTATGCTAGCAGCTCTAGCGCAAGACACTGCTCTCTCCTCTCCTACATCAATTGTATCGATGAAAGCCTCCAAGTCCCGTGGACGAGGTTCATGAATAACTCCAACGTATGGTAATTTGCAAACATTGCAAAAATCCTGGAGTGACATGCGCTGGGGGATATCATAAAGTTTGAACTCAACCATAGGAGGATTCTTCCTCGGATAGAAGTTAAAGCTTTGTACGAAGATATTAGTGAGAAGGAGGTGTTGTGGACACTTATCTTTAACGAAGGCGGTAAGGCCTACGTTCTCCACCAAGTGATAAAAGTTCTCATAAAGTCCGGCGGCGCGTAAGAACACATCGCTTGGCCACTCGCACGCTCGAACTTCTGCGACTCGAGGGACTGGATATTTGGGCTTCTTCTCACTTCCATCATCCTAGGGGTCACGGCTTGAAGAGCCTCTTAAGAACCTCCTCATCTTTTCCCTTTTCTATCTCTGAAAATTTCTGAAATTTTGAGCGACTCTAAGGAAAAATGAACAAGGCTCAACAAAACTCATAGCAACTACTCCCGCGAATGCCTAGGGACCATATTATGCATCAAAACTACTTGGGACCAGCTAAAATTCGCATCCAAAGCTCAAGAACAGGGTCACCAAAGCAGAAAAAATACACGAAGTATAAGGCACCAGAGCAAAAACTAATTGGACCAATGGAGGAGTCACTTACCAAGGAGTAATTTCCCCAAAACAGTTGAGAGAATGGTGAGCAAGGAGATCGAAAATCGTAGGAAGAAGAGAAAGAACATGGGTTTGAGCTACGAAACGATTTTTTCTGGAGGTAGGAGAAGCATATGGGAGCTAGAATGAGTGGAGGGGTGCACGTGGGCCCCACAAGCCAGGTAGGCGCGGCCAGGGGTTGCCCGCACCTCCACGGCTTGTGGCCCACTGGTGCAGCCCCCAGACTAGCTCTTCGTCTGAGTATTTTTCAAAAATTCAAGAAAAAATCATATTTGATATTCAGGACGTTCAGAAAAAATTTATTTTCGGGGTACTTTTCCACGGGACGCTAAAACAGAAAACAAGGAAAAGTAAACTAAATCTATCATTTTTCTTCTAAGCAACCTAAGGTGAAAGCTTGGAACAGAGGTTTGTGACTCCTCGATTCATCCATCTCCTGGTCATCGAAAGAAATCCGTCAATGAGGTTGATCAAGTCTCCTTGACAAACTTTTCCGAACCGCGAAAGAAGACGGAGAATTTTTGAATAGTCATTATGTTACCGATAACCCACAGGTGTAGGGGATCGCAACAGTTTTTGAGGGTAGAGTATTCAACCCAAATTTGTTGGATCGCACAAGGGAAGCGAAAGAATATTCTCAAGTATTAGCAGCTGAGTTTGTCAGATTCGACCACACCTGAAAGATTAGTGTCTGCAAGCAAAGTATCAGTAGGAAAGTGGTATGATAGCAACGATGCGAGAAACGATCTGTTGACGGCACACTATTCCTAACTGTTGTATCAATGGCGCTAGTAAGTTGCCTGTGGATGGAGAACTATTCTTCCCCGACAATGTTGACGAAAAAGGATCTTGCAACAAGTAACAGTGAAGTAGCAAGGAACAACAGTAGCAGCAGTAGCAACAGATTAACAACAGTAGCAACAGAGTGACAACAGCAGCGACAGAGTGGCCCAATCCCTTTTGTAGCAAGGGACAAGCCTAGACAACGTAACATAGCAAGGACCAGTAGTAAAAGACTCGTAGGCAGTGGATTGGATATGGATGAGTATGACGGATGTGATTCATCATGTAACAGCAATAACACAGAGACATATGTGACTAGCTCCCGTTCGTCAATCTAATGCACTCATGAATTCTGTATGTAGTCATACGTGCTTAAGGAAAAGAACTTGCATGACATCTATTGTCCATCCCTCCCGTGGCAGCGGGGCCCTAATGGAAACTACGAGATATTAAGGTTCTCCTTTTAATAAAGAACCAGACCAACGCATTAACACGCGGTGAATACATGAACTCCTCATATTATGGTCATCTCCGGGAGTGGTTCCGGCTATTGTCACTCCGGGGTTGCCGGGTGATAACACATAGTAGGTGACTACAACATGCAAGATAGGATCTAAAACACACATATATTGGCGACAACATAATAGGTTCACATCTGAAATCATGGCACTCGGGCCCTAGTGACAAGCATTAAGCATAGCCAACTAGTAGCAATATCAATCTAGAACATCGTGGATACTAGGGATCAATCCCCGTCAAAAACTAACTCAATTCCATGATAGATCTCATCCAACTCATCACCGTCCAGCAAGCCTACGATGAGATTACTCACGAACGATGAAGAGCATCATGGAATTATCGATGGAGAAAGGTTGATATTGACGATGGCCATGATTTCCCCTCTCCGGAGCCTGAAACGGACTCCAGATCTGCCCTCCAGATGAAGAACAGGATGTGGCGGTGCCTCCGTATCGTAAAACGCGACGAAACCTTCTCTCTGATTTTTTCCGGGCGAGACGGAAGATATAGAGCTGAGTTTGGGGGCGGTGGAGCCACGTGGGCCCCACAAGCCCTCACGGCGCGGCCACGGGGGTGGTCGCGGCCTGTGGGCTTGTGGCCCACTGGTCCACCTCCTCCGATGGATCTTTACGCAGGTATTTTTCTTTTATTCCAGAAAAAATCTCCGTAAATTTTCAGGACATTCCGAGAAATTTATTTCTGCACAAAAACAACACCATGGCAATTCTGCTGAAAACAGCGTCAGTCCGGGTTAGTTCCATTCAAATCATGCAAATTAGAGTCCAAAACAAGGGCAAAAGAGTTCGGAAAAGTAGATACGACGGAGACGTATCAACTCCCCCAAGCTTAAAGTCTTGCTTGTCCTCAAGCAATTCCGTTGACAAACTGAAAGAGACAAAAGAAAAACTTTGACGAACTCTGTTTGATCTTGTTGTTGCAACTATGTCTAACTCATATCCAGAGTTTCAGCAAGATCACAAGCAAACCACATAAGCAACTGACATATAGGTCTCACGGTAAACTCATATCAATCGCATAATCAGCTAGCGAGCAAATAATAATAAGCCTCAAACGTCAACACTTCAATTCAAACAACATGAAGCAGTAAGACCAGATGGTATCTCGCTAGATCTTCCTGAGATCGCAAAACATAAATGCAGAGCACCTTCAAAGACCAAGGGCTGACTAAACATTGTAATTCAGGGCAATGAATATCCAGTCATAGTCATACTCAACACAGTTAAAAGCAAAGCATAAAAATGACAAAGGTGCTCTCTAATTGGTGCTTTTATAAGAGGAGGATGACTCAACAATAACATAAATAGACAGGCCCTTCGCAAAGGGAAGCATTGATTTGTAGAGGTGCCAGAGCTCAAGCTTTGAAAACAAAGATAATAATTTTGGGTGGCATGCTTTCACTGTCAACGCAATGACTAAGAGTTCTCAAGATCTTCCACGCTACACATGCTATAGGCGGTTCCCAAACAGAAAAGTAAAGTTTGGACTCCCCCACCACTAATCAATCACACTCCACGGCTAGCCGAATCCTCGCGTACCGTCCATACCAACATCAATCCCAGGGGAGTTTTGTTTGCAATTATCTTTTTGATTTCAGTATGGAACTGGGAATTCCAATTGTCGCCCCTTTCTCGTGAATGATAGTGAATAAATACATATCGAGGATAACACGCCTAGCATGGAAGATACCAATAGCCCCCTGTCACCACATGAGCGGTTCGGGCATGCAAAATAGATTATTTCTTAAAGGTTTAGAGAGTGGCACATGCAATTTACTTGGAACGGTAGGTAGATACCGCACATAGGTAGGTATGGTGGACTCATATGGAACAACTTTGGGTTAATGGGAGTGGATGCACAAGAAGTATTCCCGCTTAGTACAAGTGAAGGCTAGCAAAAGACTGCGAAGCCACCAACTAGAGAGCGACAACAGTCATCAAAATGCATTGAGATTAACTAACATTGAGTGCAAGCATGGGTAGGACATAAATCACCATGAACATGAACATCATAGAGGCCAAGTCAAGCCACTTGAATCATTCAAAGGAGGATACCATCCTATCATACTACATCATAGTCATCTCAACATTCATGTTGGCAACCAAGACAAACCATTATAAGCCCCTAGCTAAGTAAGCATGGCATAAGAAACTATGATCTCTAAGTTGTCATTGCAAACATGTTTCTCTCACAACAAAGTTGAATCAGGCATGATGAGCTAGTCATATTTACAAAAACAAAATAGATCAAGTTCATACCAGCTTTTCGAGGCTCAATCACTTCATCATATTTCGTCATTATTGCCTTTCACTTGCACAACCGAACGATGTGAACAATAATAAGAGTGCTCATGCATTGGACTAAAGCTGGAATCCGCAGGCAAACACAAAGGAGAAGACAAAGTAATATGGCTCTTTGAAAGCTAAACAGGTATGCATGCAAGAGCCACTAAACATTGTAACCAATATCTTCTACCTTGACCCAAAGAAAAATAAAACTATCTACACGGGAAAGCTCCCAACAAGCGAAAGAAGAAAAGAAAATCTTTTTGGGTTTTTCTCAAACTAGACAGACACACGAAAAGAAAACGAGAAAAGGAAAATAAACTAGCATGGATGATACAGTGGCAAAGTGTGAACACCGGCTAACAAGGTGAAAGCATAAGCAAGAATGTAAAGTCGGTGAGAACACGTACTCCCCCAAGATTAGGATTTTGGCCTAACTTGGTCTACTCCCAAGGATGGTCCTGGTGAAACCCAAAATCATAATCGGGGTTATACGGGAGCGCTGCAGCCACTGCCTGAATAGCTGCCTCACGGAGACGAGCAGCCTTTGCCTCCCTCTCATACTCCTCTGCCTCTCCTCTGGTTATGTAATGTCTCTGTTTTACCTGAAAGTCAAAGAAAGCAGGAGCAGGAAGGGTAATATGGAAAACACGTTGTCGTTTAAATATCAATCGGTATAGGAGGGATTCATCATCCCTCTCAAGGAACTGGTAGCGTGTCAAAGCGACGCGATCAAGGAAGGATTTATGAAGCGGGGGATCTCCTTCGCGGATGGGTACTCCAAGAAAATTTGCTATGCGAGTGGCATAGATCCCACCAAAGAAATCCCTTCAATTGCATTCTTATTCAGCCTCCTTGCTATAATAGCTCCCATTTTGAAGCTTTTGCCACCTGTCACAGCACTCTTAAGGATACTAAGGTCGGGTGCGCGGAGGTGACAATGCTCAATCTCGCTATTAATGCATGTGCCTATGAAGTGGGCAAAGTAATGCAAGGCAGGAAAATGAATACTCCCCATGGTAGCTTGCGTAATGTCTCTAGTTTCTCCAACTGTAATACCAGAGCAAAAATCTCTAACCGAAGATTTAGGAGGATCATTGAGGCTACCCCAAGTAGGTATTTTGCAAATTCTATTGAAATCCTCTAAATCCATGGTATACGATTTATCATAGAGATCAAACAGTACTGATGGCTCACGGCCAACTGAAATTTGAATCTACGAACAAAAGAGGCAGTGAGAGCAACACACTGTTCACATTTATTAGAGATGAATTCTTCGAGTCCGACATTGTGAGAAAGTGCATCAAACTCATCTTTGAAACCTGCCTCAAACACAAATTCATCAGAAGGCCATTCACATGGTTGTACCTACGCGTCCCTAGGTTGGTAAGGATCAGGCTCCCGAATCGCAAGACGGGGACCTCTCTTGCTTGAGGAACCACCAGGAAAGTTTCTCCTGAACATCTTCCTTTTCTGAAATTTTTAGTGAACCAAAGGAGAAATGAACAAGGCTCAACTAAACTCGTAGAAACTACTCCAACAAGTGCCTAGAGACTATATTACGCATCAGAACTACTTGGGACCAGCTAGAATCAGCATGCAAAGCTCAAGAACATGGTCACCAAGGCAGCAAAAATACGTGGAGTATAAGGCACTAGAGCAAAAACTAATTGGACCAATGGAGGAGTCACTTACCAAGGAGTAATTTCCCCAAAACAGTTTGGAGAATGGTGATTTGAGCAAAGAGATCGCAAATCCTAGCAAGAGGAGCAAGATCACGGGTTTGAGCTGCGAACCGATTTTTTTTGGAGGCAGGAGAAGCGGATGAGAGCAAGAATGAGTGGAGGGGGTGCCTGTGGGCCCCACAAGCCTGGGTAGCACGGCGAGGGGGGTGACCGCGCCCCTAGGGCTTGTGGCCCACTGGTGTGCCACCTAGACAGACTCTTTGTCCCAGTATTTTTCAAAAAATCCAGAAAAATCATACTTGATTTTCAGGACGTTCGGAGAACTTTTATTTTCGGGGTACTTTTCTACCGGACGCTAAAACAGAAACAGGGAAAACTAAACTAAATATATCATTTTTCTTCTAAGCAACCTAAAGTGAAAGCTTGGAACAGAGGTTTGTGACTCCTCGATTCATCCATCTCATCGTCATCGAAAGAAATCCGTCAATGGGGTTGATCAAATCCCCTCGACAAACCTTTTCGAATCGCAAAAGAGAACGGAGAATTTTCGAATAGTCACTAGGTTACCTCACTGGGGATGTGTATCTCCCCAACAAGCAAATCATACTTCATCTTGACACGGGGAATAGGGCATTCAAAGCTCCCAATAAGAATCGATGAAGTCTTTCCGATAACATTGATGCAATGTACTCGATATTTTCTCTTCGGAAAGTGCACCTTATGCTCATTACCGTTGACATGGAAAGTGACATGGCCTTCGTTGCAATCTATAACAGCCCCTGCCGTGTTTAAAAAGGGTCTTTCGAGGATGAAAGCCATGGCATCATCCTCGGGAATATCCAAGATAACAAAGTTTGTTAAGATGGTGGTGTTAGCAACCACAACAGGCACATCCTCGCAAATACCGATAGGGAAAGTAGTTGATTTGTCGGCCATTTTTAGAGAGATTTCAGTGGGTGTCAACTTATCCAGTTCATGTCTATGATAAAGAGAGAAAGGCATAACACTAACACGGGCTCCAAGGTCGCATAACGCAGTTCTAACGTAATTACCTTTAATGGAGCAAGGTATAGTGGGCACACCGGGGTCAACTAGTTTCTTGGGAGTTCCACCCTTGAAGGTATCCTCCTCTTATTAGTGACAATATCTTTCATGACCTTAGCATACGGAGACATATTAAGCATATCAGTCAAACCCATCTGCAGAAAGACAGGTCTGATCATCTCAACGAATCGCTCAAAATCCTCATCATCCTTTTTCTTGGATGGTTTGGGAGGAAAGGGCATAGGTTTCTGAACCCATGGCTCCCTTTATTTACCATGCTTCCTAGCAGGTAAGTCATTCTTATCGTATCTTCTATTCTTAGGCTGTGGGTTATCAAGATCAACAGGTTCAATCTCCACATCCTTATCATTGCTAGGTTGAGCATCTTGATGAACATCACTATTGATATTATCATTAGGCCCATGTTCGTCACCAGATTGTGTTTCAGCATCAGTGATAGATGCATCGTTTGGACTCTCAGGTGTAGCAGCAACGTTGCTAGCGTGCAGGTTCCTATCATCTTTCTTCTTCTTTCTAGGATGACTAGGTGCATTAGTGCTAACTCCTTGAGAATCTTGTTCAATTCTCTTCGAATGACCCTCTGGATGCAAAGGTTCCCGGGTCACTCTACAGCCTCTAGTGACGACTGTGACAGAATTGTCATTCAACTCATTGAGCAAGTCATTTTGAGCTTTAAGTACTTGTTCTACCTGAGTAGTAACCATAGAGGCATGTTTATTCAGAAGCTTAAGATCGTTGACGTTTCTATCCACACAAGCACTTAAATGACTAAGCATACGAGCATTCTGTTCCAATTGTCTGCTAACATAATCATCGAAACTTTGTTGTTTGGCAACGAAGTTATCAAATTCATCCATGCATAAGCTAGCAGGTTTATCAAAAGGAATATCACTCTCATCAAACCTACGCAGAGAATTTACTTCTACTACCTGTATCGGGTTATTGAGGCCATGGATCTCTTTGATAGGTGGTTGATTTTTGACATGTTCAGATTTAATGCCTTTCTCTCGCATAGATTTCTTGGCTTCTTGCATATCTTCAGGACTGATGAATAGAATACCTCTTTTCTTCGGAGTTGGCTTAGGAGGTGGTTCGGGAATAGTCCAAGCATTCTCATTGTACAAGATGTTATTCAATAGAATCTCAGCTTGTTCTACAGTTCGTTCCCTAAAAACACAACCGGCACAACTATCTATGTGGTCTTTGGAAGCATCGGTAAGTCCATTATAGAAGATATCAAGTATTTCATTCTTCTCAAGAGGTTGATTAGTCAAAGCATTCAGCAGCTGGATGAGACTCCCCCAAGCTTGTGGGAGACTGTCTTTTTCAGCTTGAGAAAAGTTGTATATTTCCTGCAAGGCAGCTTGCTTCTTATGGGCAGGGAAATATTTTTCAGAGAAGTAGTAGACCATATCCTGGGGGCTACGCACACAACCAGGAGCAAGAGAAGTGAACCAGGTCTTAGCATCATCCTTCAGCGAGAAAGGAAACAACTTGAGCATGTAGTAGTGGCGGATCTTTTCCTCACTAGTGAATAGGGTGGCTATATCGTGCAGTTTCGTAAGATAGGCTACAACCGTTTCAGACTCATAACCGTGAAAAGTATCAGATTCGACCAGAGTGATTAGCTCAGGGTCGACAGAGAATTCATAATCCTTATCGGTCACAAAGATAGGCGAAGTAGCAAACTTCGGGTCGTATTTCATCCTAGCGTTCAGAGATTTTTCTTTCCACTTGCGCAGAAGTTTCTCAACATCATAGCTATCCTTACACGCAAGAAAATCCTCAGCTATCTCTCCCTCCATAACATAGCGCGTATCAGGCGTAACAGGCAATTCAGGCATAGGAGAGCTAGTTCTAGCAGGCAAAATAGCATGTTCTACTTCAATAGTATCAGCAGTTTGAGAAGTATCATCACATCTAGCAGCAACTCTAGCAATTTGTGCATCAAGGAATGCACCTAGTGGCAAAGTAGTATCAAGCATAGCATCATCAGGCATAGTATCAAGCATAGCATCATCAGGCATAGTATCAAGCATAGCATCATCATAAGCATCATGGGTAGCAGAAGTAGCATCATCAAGCACAGGCGACATATCAAGATTTCTAGCAGGAGGCGAACTCACAAACTTACTCAGAACTGAAGGTGAATCAAGTGCAGACCTAGATGGCAGTTCCTTACCTCTCCTCGTAGTGGATGGTAGGATTTTAGTTCTTGGATCTTTCGAATTCCTCATAGTGATCAGCAGACGTCAATCCCAAGTGACTCAGAGAATATAGATGTGCTTCCCCGGCAACGGCGCCAGAAAAAACCTTGATAACCCACAGGTGTAGGGGATCGCAACAGTTTTCGAGGGTAGAGTATTCAACCAAAATTTGTTGGTTTGCACAAGGGGAACCGAAAGAATATTCTCAAGTATTAGCAGCTGAGTTTGTCAGATTCAACCACACCTGAAAGATTAGTGTGTGCAAGCAAAGTATCAGTAGCAAAGTGGTATGATAGCAACGGTGCCAGAAACCATCTGGTGATGACAGACTATTCCTAACAGTTGTATCAATGGTGCCATTTATTTGCCCGTGGACGGAGGTCTATTCTTCCCCGACAACGTTGACGAAAAAGGATCTTGCAACAAGTAACAGCGAAGTAGCAAGGAACAGCAGTAGCAGCAGCAGCAGAGTAACAGCAGTAGCAACAGAGTGACAACAGCAGCGACAGAGTGGCCCAATCCCGTTTGTAGCAAGGGACAAGCCTAGACAACGTAACATAGCAAGGACCAGTAGTAAAAGACCCGTAGGCATTGGATCGATGATGGATGAGTATGAGGGATGTGATTCATCATGTAACAGCTATCACTACTGAAATTCAAAAAATTTCCGTCTGCCACGGCGGACGGCAAAGGGGGGAACCACGGACGGCAAAGGCTTTCCCGTCGGTCAGCAGACGGCAAACTAGACGGTAAAAAAAATCCGGTGAAGAGGTTCTTTACCGTCTGCTTTTGTAAAGCGGACGACAAAGAATCTTTGCCATGAGGGGGCAGATGGCAAATTAACTGGGACGGCATATACTGCAACGGCCCCGTTAAGTGTTAATGGCAGGCCTCCTCTCTTTGCTGTGTGCCATCCCACCCTTTGCCATGTGGGGGGCTGACGGCAAAGAGGGCAGAGAGAGGGGGCTGATTCACCCCTTTGCCGTCGGCCCACCCCCCTTTGCCATGTGGGGGCAGACGGCAAAGAGGGGAGAGAGAGGGGGCAGATTCACCCCTTTGCCGTCTGCCTACACCCCTTTGCCATGTGGGGGCATACGTAAAAGAGGGGAGAGAGAGGGGGCAGATTCCCCCCTTTGCCGTCTGCCATCCCCCCTTTGCCATGTGGGGGCAGACGGCAAAGGGGGGAACCAGCCACTTTTTAATTTATTTTTTATTATATCCAACATTTTTAACAATAATCAAGATATATATATATATATTTGACATTAATAAATTTCTTTCCGTACTCATAACCATATTAAAATAACTCTCATCCATAGTGCATACATATTATGCAAGTTGCATCCGTACCAAACCATATATTACACCAGTTTCATCCACACGCATACAAAGTTTCATATATATCCATATACTACAATAGTTTCAATACAAGCCATGGTACAAGAAATCATCTTCAAGCATTCCATCAATATAATCCAAGCTTCCCGTGAAGTGAAGGTAATCTGCAAAATGACAAATAAGAAAGTTAGAAGAATAATACTAGATGAAGAAGTGTATATATAGGTTATTTTGGAGAGAAATTAGCTAAGTATAGACCATTTAGTAGCTAACTAAACTAATTATGTCATTTAGGTAGAACCCTAGTTAACTATAGGTCGTTTCGGAGCTAACTTGGGTAAAATAGGTCAATCCAGAGCAAACTATGCTTATTAAGCCATTTTGGATCTAGCTAGGCTAATTATAGGCCATTTAATACCTAAGTTAGGAAGAATAGGTCATCTTGCAGCTACGTAAGCCTTACTATGTCATTTAGGAGAGAACTTAGCTAACTGTAGGTCATTTTTTGTTAAATAGGTCATTTTGGAGCTAACTAAGCTAATTATGTCATTTCATAGGATAATTAGCCAATTTAGCCTTTCTTGAATGAGTCTAAGCTACGTAGAAGAAGAGAAAGAGAAGAAGAAGTAAAAGAAGGAGGAGGAGAAGGAGAAGGAAGAGGAGAAGAAGAAGAAAAGAAGAAGCAGAAGGAGAAGGAGGAGGAAGGAGGAAGAAGAAGGAGAAGAAGGAGCTCCTTCTCCTTCTTCTCCTCCTTCTTCTCCTTCTTCTTATCCTCCACCCTCTCCTTCTTCTTCTCCTCTTCTTCTTCTTCCTTCCTTTCATTTTTGCTCTTTCTTCTCCTCTTGTCCCCTTCTTCGGGCTAAATTGGCTTAGAATGCCTTTTTGGAGCTAATTATGTCATTTCGAGGATAATTCGCTAAGTATAGGTCATGTTTTATTAAATAGACCATTTAGGAGCTAACTGAGCTAATTATGTCATCTAGGTGGAACCCTAGCTAACTATACGTCGTTTCGGAGCTAACTTGGGTAAAATAGGTCATTCCGGAGCAAACTATGCTTATTAAGCCATTTTGGATCTAGCTAGGCTAATTATAGTCCATTTAATAACTAAGTTAGGGGGAATATGTCATCTTGCAGCTACGTAAGCCTTATTATGTCATTTAGGAGAGAACTTAGCTAATTGTAGGTCATTTTTTATTAAATAGGTCATTTTGGAGCTAACTAAGCTAATTATGTCATTTCGTAGGATAATTAGCCAATTTAGCCTTTCTAGGATGAGTCTAAGCTACGTAGAAGAAGAGAAAGAGAAGAAGAAGTAAAAGAAGGAGGAGGAGGAGGAGGAGGAGAAGGAGAAGGAAGAGGAGAAGAAGAAGAAAAGAAGGAGAAGGAGAAGGAGGAAGAAGGAGGAAGAAGAAGGAGAAGGAGGAGCTCCTTTTCCTTCTTCTTCTTCCTTCCTTTCATTTTGGCTCTTTCTTCTCCTCTTGTCCCCTTCTTCGTCCTAAATTGGCTTAGAATGCCATTTTGGAGCTAATTATGTCATTTCGAGGATAATTAGCTAAGTATAGGTCATGTTTTATTAAATAAACCATTTAGGAGCTAACTAAGCTAATTATGTCATCTAGGTGGAACCCTAGCTAACTATACGTCATTTCGGAGCTAACTTGGGTAAAATAGGTCATTCCAGAGCAAACTATGCTTATTAAGCCATTTTGGATCTAGCTAGGCTAATTATAGGCCATTTAATACGTAAGTTAGGGGGAATAGGTCATCTTGCAGCTACGTAAGCCTTATTATGTCATTTAGGAGAGAACTTAGCTAACTGTAGGTCATTTCTTATTAAATAGGTCATTTTGGAGCTAACTAAGCTAATTATGTCATTTCGTAGGATAATAAACCGATTTAGCCTTTCTTGGATGAGTCTAAGCTACGTAGAAGAAGAGAAAGAGAAGAAGAAGTAAAAGAAGGAGGAGGAGGAGGAGGAGAATAAGGAGAAGGAAGAGGAGAAGAAAAATAAAAGAAGAAGGAGAAGGAGAAGGAGGAAGAAGGAGGAAGAAGAAGGAAAAGGAGGAGCTCCTTCTCCTTCTTATCCTCCTTCTTCTCCTTCTTCTTATCCTCCACCTTCTCCTTCTTCTTCTTCTCTTCTTCTTCTTCTTCCTTCCTTTCATTTTTCTTCTTTCTTCTCTTCTTGTCCCCTTCTTCGGGCTAAATTGGCTAAGAATGCCTTTTTGGAAATAATTATGTCATTTCAAGGATAATTAGCTAAGTATAGGTCATGTTTTATTAAATAGACCATTTAGGAGCTAACTAAGCTAATTACGTCATCTAGGTGGAAACCTAGCTAACTATAGGTCGTTTCGAAGCTAACTTGGGTAAAATAGGTCATTCTCGAGCAAACTATGCTTATTAAGCCATTTTGGATCTAGCTAGGCTAATTATAGGCCATTTAATACCTAAGTTAGGGGGAATAGGTCATCTTGCAGCTACGTAAGCCTTATTATGTCATTTAGGAGAGAACTTAGCTAACTGTAGGTAATTTTTTATTAAATAGGTCATTTTGGAGCTAACTAAGCTAATTATGTCATTTCGTATGATAATTAGCCAATTTAGCCTTTCTTGGATGCGTCTAAGCTACGTAGAAGAAGAGAAAGAGAAGAAGAAGTAAAAGGAGGAGGAGGAGGAGGAGGAGGAGAAGGAGAAGGAAGAGGAGAAGAAGAAGAAAAGAAGGAGAAGGAGAAGGAGGAGGAACGAGGAAGAAGAAGGAGAAGAAGGAGCTCCTTCTCCTTCTTCTCCTCTTTCTTCTCCTTCTTCTTATCCTCCACCCTCTCCTTCTTCTTCTTCTCCTCTTCTTCTTCTTCCTTCCTTTCATTTTTCCTCTTTCTTCTCCTCTTGTCCCCTTCTTCGGGCTAAATTGGCTTAGATTGCCTTTTTGGAGCTAATTATGTCATTTCGAGGATAATTAGCTAAGTATAGGTCATATTTTATTAAATAGACCATTTAGGAGCTAACTAAGCTAATTATGTCATCTAGGTGGAACCCTAGCTAACTGTACGTCATTTGGGAGCTAACTTGGGTAAAATAGGCCATTCCGGAGCAAACTATGCTTATTAAGCCATTTTGGATCTAGCTAGGCTAATTATAGGCCATTTAATACCTAAGTTAGGGGGAATAGGTCATCTTGCAGCTACGTAAGCCTTATTATGTCATTTAGGAGAGAACTTAGCTAACTGTAGGTCATTTTTTATTAAATAGGTCATTTTGGAGCTAAGTAAGCTAATTATGTCATTTCACAGGATAATAAGCCGATTTAGCCTTTCTTGGATGAGTCTAAGCTACGTAGAAGAAGAGAAAGAGAAGAAGAAGTAAAATAAGGAGGAGGAGGAGGAGGAGGAGAAGGAGAAGGAAGAGGAGAAGAAGAAGAAAAGAAGAAGGAGAAGGAGAAGGAGGAAGAAGAAGGAAAAGGAGGAGCTCCTTCTCCTTCTTCTCCTCCTTCTTCTCCTTCTTCATATCCTCCTCCTTCTCCTTCTTCTTCTTCTCCTCTTCTTCTTCTTCCTTCCTTTCATTTTTCCTCTTTCTTCTCCTCTTGTCCCCTTCTTCGGGCTAAATTGGCTAAGGATGCCTTTTTGGAGATAATTATGTCATTTCGAGGATAATTAGCTAAGTATAGGTCCTGATTTATTAAATCGACCATTTAGGAGCTAACTAAGCTAATTATGTCATCTAGGTGGAACCCTAGCTAACTAACGTCGTTTCGGAGCTAACTTGGGTAAAATAGGTCATTCCGGAGCAAACTATGCTTATTAAGCCATTTTGGATCTAGCTAGGCTAATTATAGGCCATTTAATACCTAAGTTAGGGGGAATGGGTCATTTTGCAGCTACGTAAGCCTTATTATGTCATTTAGGAGAGAAGTTAGCTAACTGTAGGTCATTTTTTATTAAATAGGTCATTTTGGAGCTAACTAAGCTAATTATGTCATTTCGTAGGATAATTAGCCCATTTAGCCTTTCTTGGATGAGTCTAAGCTACGTAGAAGAAGCGAAAGAGAATAAGAAGTAAAATAAGGAGGAGGAGGAGGAGGAGCAGAAGGAGAAGGAAGAGGAGAAGAAGAAGAAAAGAAGAAGGAGAAGGAGAAGGAGGAAGGAGGAAGAAGAAGGAGAAGGAGGACCTCCTTCTCCTTCTTCTCCTCCTTCTTCTCCTTCTTCTTATCCTCCTCCTTCTCCTTCTTCTTCTTCTCCTCTTCTTCATCTTCCTTCCTTTCAATTTTCCTCTTTCTTCTCCTCTTATCCCCTTCTTCGGGCTAAATTGGCTATGAATGCCTTTTTGGAGATAATTATGTCATTTCGAGGATAATTAGCTAAGTATAGGTCATGTTTTATTAAATAGACCATTTAGGAGCTAACTAAGCTAATTATGTCATCTAGGTAGAACCCTAGCTAACTATAGGTCGTTTCGGAGCTAACTTGGTAAAATAGGTCATTCTGGAGCAAACTGTGCTTATCAAGCCATTTTGGATCTAGCTAGGCTAATTATAGGCCATTTAATACGTAAGTTTGGGGGAATAGGTCATCTTGCTGCCACGTAAGCCTTATTATGTCATTTAGGAGAGAACTTAGCTAATTGTAGGTCATTTTTTATTAAATAGGTCATTTTGGAGCTAACTAAGCTAATTATGTTATTTCGTAGGATAATTAGCCCATTTAGCCTTTCTTGGATGAGTCTAAGCTATGTAGAAGAAAAGAAAGAGAATAAGAAGTAAAATAAGGAGGAGGAGGAGGAGGAGGAGAAGGAGAAGGAAGAGGAGAAGAAGAAGAAAAGAAGACGAAGAAGGAGAAGGAGGAAGGAGGAAGAAGAAGGAGAAGGAGGAGCTCCTTCTCCTTCTTCTCCTCCTTCTTCTCCTTCTTCTTATCCTCCTCCTTCTCCTTCTTCTTCTTCTCCTCTTCTTCTTCTTCCTTCCTTTCAATTTTCCTCTTTCTTCTCCTCTTGTCCCCTTCTTCGGGCTAAATTGGCTATGAATGCCGTTTTGGAGATAATTATGTCATTTCGAGGATAATTAGCTAAGTATAGGTCATGTTTTATTAAATAGACCATTTAGGAGCTAAGTAAGCTAATTATGTCATCTAGGTAGATCCCTAGATAACTATAGGTCGTTTCAGACCTAACTTGGTAAAATAGGTCATTCTGGAGCAAACTGTGCTTATCAAGCCATTTTGGATCTAGCTAGGCTAATTATAGGCCATTTAATATGTAAGTTCGGGGGAATAGGTCATCTTGCTGCCACGTAAGCCTTATTATGTCATTTAGGAGAGAACTTAGCTAACTGTAGGTCATTTTTTATTAAATAGGTCATTTTGGAGCTAACTAAGCTAATTATGTCATTTCGTAGGATAATTAGCCAATTTAGCCTTTCTTGGATGCGTCTAAGCTACATAGAAGAAGAGAAAGAGAAGAAGAAGTAAAAGAAGGAGGAGGAGGAGGAGGAGAAGGAGAAGGAAGAGGAGAAGAAGAAGAAAAGAAGAAAGAGAAGGAGAAGGAGGAAGAAGGAGGAAGAAGAAGGAGAAGGAGGAGCTCCTTCTCCTTCTTCTCCTCCTTCTTCTCCTTCTTCTGATCCTCCTCCCTCTCCTTCTTCTTCTTCTCTTCTTCTCCTTCTTCTTCATTCCTTTCATTTTTCCTCTTTCTTCTCCTCCTGTCCCCTTCTTCGGGCTAAATTGGCTTAGAATGCCTTTTTGGAGCTAATTACGTCATTTCGGGGA
Source organism: Hordeum vulgare subsp. vulgare (assembly GCF_904849725.1). Classification (NCBI taxonomy): domain Eukaryota; kingdom Viridiplantae; phylum Streptophyta; class Magnoliopsida; order Poales; family Poaceae; genus Hordeum; species Hordeum vulgare. The sequence goes on from NC_058520.1 coordinate 219,389,604, forward strand.
TAATTAGCTAAGTATAGGTCATGTTTTATTAAATCAGCCATTTCGGAGCTAACTAAGCTAATTATGTCATCTAGGTGGCACCCTAGCTAACTATAGGACGTTTCGGAGCTAAATTGGGTAAAATAGGTCATTCCGGAGCAAACTATGCTTATTAAGCCATTTTGGATCTAGCTAGGCTAATTATAGGCCATTTAATACCTAAGTTAGCGGGAATAGGTTATCTTGCAGCTACGTAAGCCTTATTATGTCATTTAGGAGAGAAATTTGCTAACTATAGGTCATTTTGGAGCTAACTAAGCTAATTATGTCATTTCGTAGGATAATTAGCCGATTTAGCCTTTCTTGGATGAGTCTAAGCTACGTAGAAGAAGAGAAAGAGAAGAAGAAGTAAAAGAAGGAAGAGGAGGAGGAGTAGGGGGAGGAGAAGGAGAAGGAAGAGGAGAAGAAGAAGAAATGAAGAAGGAGAGGAGAAGGAGGAAGAAGGAGGAAGAGGAAGGAGAAGGAGGAGCTCCTTCTCCTTCTTCTTCCTACGTCTTCCTCCTTCTCCTTCTCCTTCTTCTTTTATTCTTCTTCTCCTCTTCTTCTTCTCTATTCCTTTCATTTTTCCTCTTTCTTCTCCTCTTGTCCCCTTCTTCGGGCTAAATTGGCTAAGAACGCCTTTTAGGAGATAATTTTGTCATTTCAAGGATAATTAGCTAAGTATAGGTCATGTTTTATTAAAAAGACCATTTAGGAGCGAACTAAGCTAATTATGTCATCTAGGTGGAACCCTAGCTAACTATAGGTCATTTCGGAGCTAACTTGGGTAAAATAGGTCATTCCGGAGCAAACTATGCTTATTAAGCCATTTTGGATCTAGCTAGGCTAATTATAGGCCATTTAATACCTAAGTTAGGGGGAATAGGTAATCTTGCAGCTACGTAAGCCTTATTATGTCATTTAGGAGAGAACTTAGCTAATTGTAGGTCATTTTTCATTAAATACGTCATTTTGGAGCTAACTAAGCTAATTATGTCATTTTGCAGGATAATTAGCCAATTTTGCCTTTCTTGGATGAGTCTAAGCTACGTAGAAGAAGAGAAAGAGAAGAAGAAGTAAAAGAAGGAGGAGGAGGAGGAGGAGGAGGAGAAGGAGAAGGAAGAGGAGAAGAAGAAGAAAAGAAGAAGGAGAAGGAGAAGGAGGAAGAAGAAGGAAAAGGAGGAGCTCCTTCTCCTTCTTCTCCTCCTTCTTCTCCTTCTTCTTATCCTCCTCCTTCTCCTTCTTCTTCTTCTTCCTTCCTTTCATTTTTCCTCTTTCTTCTCCTCTTGTCCCCTTCTTCGGGCTAAATTGGCTAAGAACGCCTTTTAGGAGATAATTTTGTCATTTCAAGGATAATTAGCTAAGTATAGGTCATGTTTTATTAAAAAGACCATTTAGGAGCGAACTAAGCTAATTATGTCATCTAGGTGGAACCCTAGCTAACTATAGGTCATTTCGGAGCTAACTTGGGTAAAATAGGTCATTCCGGAGCAAACTATGCTTATTAAGCCATTTTGGATCTAGCTAGGCTAATTATAGGCCATTTAATACCTAAGTTAGGGGGAATAGGTAATCTTGCAGCTACGTAAGCCTTATTATGTCATTTAGGAGAGAACTTAGCTAATTGTAGGTCATTTTTCATTAAATACGTCATTTTGGAGCTAACTAAGCTAATTATGTCATTTTGCAGGATAATTAGCCAATTTTGCCTTTCTTGGATGAGTCTAAGCTACGTAGAAGAAGAGAAAGAGAAGAAGAAGTAAAAGAAGGAGGAGGAGGAGGAGGAGGAGGAGAAGGAGAAGGAAGAGGAGAAGAAGAAGAAAAGAAGAAGGAGAAGGAGAAGGAGGAAGAAGAAGGAAAAGGAGGAGCTCCTTCTCCTTCTTCTCCTCCTTCTTCTCCTTCTTCTTATCCTCCTCCTTCTCCTTCTTCTTCTTCTTCCTTCCTTTCATTTTTCCTCTTTCTTCTCCTCTTGTCCCCTTCTTCGGGCTAAATTGGCTAAGAATGCCTTTTTGGAGATAATTATGTCATTTCGAGGATAATTAGCTAAGTATAGGTCATGTTTTATTAAATCGACCATTTAGGAGCTAACTAAGCTAATTATGTCATCTAGGTGGAACCCTAGCTAACTAACGTCGTTTCGGAGCTAACTTGGGTAAAATAGGTCATTCCGGAGCAAACTATGCTTATTAAGCCATTTTGGATCTAGCTAGGCTAATTATAGGCCATTTAATACCTAAGTTAGGGGGAATGGGTCATCTTGCAGCTACGTAAACCTTATTATGTCATTTAGGAGAGAACTTAGCTAACTGTAGGTCATTTTGGAGCTAACTAAGCTAATTATGTCATTTCGTAGGATAATTAGCCCATTTAGCCTTTCTTGGATGAGTCTAAGCTATGTAGAAGAAGAGAAAGAGAAGAAGAAGTAAAATAAGGAGGAGGAGGAGGAGGAGCAGAAGGAGAAGGAAGAGGAGAAGAAGAAGAAAAGAAGAAGGAGAAGGAGAAGGAGGAAGGAGGAAGAAGAAGGAGAAGGAGGAGCTCCTTCTCCTTCTTCTCCTCCTTCTTCTCCTTCTTCTTATCCTCCTCCTTCTCCTTCTTCTTCTTCTCCTCTTCTTCTTCTTCCTTCCTTTCAATTTTCCTCTTTCTTCTCCTCTTGTCCCCTTCTTCGGGCTAAATTGGCTATGAATGCCTTTTTGGAGATAATTATGTCATTTCGAGGATAATTAGCTAAGTATAGGTCATGTTTTATTAAATAGACCATTTAGGAGCTAAGTAAGCTAATTATGTCATCTAGGTAGATCCCTAGATAACTATAGGTCGTTTCAGACCTAACTTGGTAAAATAGGTCATTCTGGAGCAAACTGTGCTTATCAAGCCATTTTGGATCTAGCTAGGCTAATTATAGGCCATTTAATATGTAAGTTCGGGGGAATAGGTCATCTTGCTGCCACGTAAGCCTTATTATGTCATTTAGGAGAGAACTTAGCTAACTGTAGGTCATTTTTTATTAAATAGGTCATTTTGGAGCTAACTAAGCTAATTATGTCATTTCGTAGGATAATTAGCCAATTTAGCCTTTCTTGGATGCGTCTAAGCTACATAGAAGAAGAGAAAGAGAAGAAGAAGTAAAAGAAGGAGGAGGAGGAGGAGAAGGAGAAGGAAGAGGAGAAGAAGAAGAAAAGAAGAAGGAGAAGGAGAAGGAGGAAGAAGGAGGAAGAAGAAGGAGAAGGAGGAGCTCCTTCTCCTTCTTCTCCTCCTTCTTCTCCTTCTTCTGATCCTCCTCCCTCTCCTTCTTCTTCTTCTCTTCTTCTCCTTCTTCTTCATTCCTTTCATTTTTCCTCTTTCTTCTCCTCTTGTCCCCTTCTTCGGGCTAAATTGGCTTAGAATGCCTTTTTGGAGCTAATTACGTCATTTCAGGGATAATTAGCTAAGTATAGGTCATGTTTTATTAAATCAGCCATTTCGGAGCTAACTAAGCTAATTATGTCATCTAGGTGGCACCCTAGCTAACTATAGGACGTTTCGGAGCTAAATTGGGTAAAATAGGTCATTCCGGAGCAAACTATGCTTATTAAGCCATTTTGGATCTAGCTAGGCTAATTATAGGCCATTTAATACCTAAGTTAGCGGGAATAGGTTATCTTGCAGCTACGTAAGCCTTATTATGTCATTTAGGAGAGAAATTTGCTAACTGTAGGTCATTTTTTATTAAATAGGTCATTTTGGAGCTAACTAAGCTAATTATGTCATTTCGTAGGATAATTAGCCGATTTAGCCTTTCTTGGATGAGTCTAAGCTACGTAGAAGAAGAGAAAGAGAAGAAGAAGTAAAAGAAGGAGGAGGAGGAGGAGTAGGGGAGGAGAAGGAGAAGGAAGAGGAGAAGAAGAAGAAAAGAAGAAGGAGAAGGAGAAGGAGGAAGGAGGAAGAAGAAGGAGAAGGAGGAGCTCCTTCTCCTTCTTCTTCCTACGTCTTCCTCCTTCTCCTTCTCCTTCTTCTTTTATTCTTCTTCTCCTCTTCTTCTTCTCTGTTCCTTTCATTTTTCCTATTTCTTCTCCTCTTGTCCCCTTCTTCGGGCTAAATTGGCTAAGAATGCCTTTTTGGAGATAATTTTGTCATTTCAAGGATAATTAGCTAAGTATAGGTCATGCTTTTTTAAATAGACCATTTAGGAGCGAACTAAGCTAATTAGGTCATCTAGGTGGAACCCTAGCTAACTATAGGTCATTTTGGAGCTAACTTGCGTAAAATAGGTCATTCCAGAGCAAACTATGCTTAGTAAGCCATTTTGGATCTAGCTAGGCTAATTATAGGCCATTTAATACCTAAGTTAGGGGGAATAGGTTATCTTGCAGCTACGTAAGCCTTATTATGTCATTTAGGAGAAAAATTAGCTAACTGTAGGTCATTTTTTATTAAATAGGTCATTTTGGAGCTAACTAAGCTAATTATGTCATTTCGTAGGATAATTAGCCCATTTAGCCTTTCTTGGATGAGTCTAAGCTATGTAGAAGAAGAGAAAGAGAAGAAGAAGTAAAATAAGGAGGAGGAGGAGGAGGAGGAGAAGGAGAAGGAGAAGGAAGAGGAGAAGAAGAAGAAGGAGAAGGAGAAGGAGAAGGAGAAGGAGAAGGAGGAAGGAGGAAGAAGAAGGAGAAGGAGGAGCTCCTTCTGCTTCTTCTCCTCCTTCTTCTCCTTCTCCTTATCCTACTCCTTCTCCTTCTTCTTCTTCTTCTCCTCTTCTTCTTCTTCATTCCTTTCAGTTTTCCTCTTTCTTCTCCTCTTGTCCCCTTCTTCGGGCTAAATTGGCTAAGAATGCCTTTTTGGAGATAATTATATCATTTCGAGGATAATTAGCTAAGCATAGGTCATGTTTTATTAAATAGACCATTTAGGAGCTAACTAAGCTAATTATGTCATCTAGGTAGAACCCTAGCTAACTATAGGTCGTTTCGGAGCTAACTTGGGTAAAATAGGACATTCTGGAGCAAACTGTGCTTATTAAACCATTTTGGATCTAGCTAGGCTAATTATAGGCCATTTAATACGTAAGTTAGGGGGAATAGGTCATCTTGCTCGGACGTAAGCCTTATTATGTCATTTAGGAGAGAACTTAGCTAACTGTAGGTCATTTTTTTATTAAATAGGTCATTTTGGAGCTAACTAAGCTAATTATGTCATTTCGTAGGATAATTAGCCAATTTAGCCTTTCTTGGATGCGTCTAAGCTACATAGAACAAGAGAAAGAGAAGAAGAAGTAAAAGAAGGAGGAGGAGGAGGTGGAGGAGAAGGAGAAGGAAGAGGAGAAGAAGAAGAAAAGAAGAAGGAGAAGGAGAAGGAGGAAGAAGAAGGAGAAGGAGGAGCTCCTTCTCCTTCTTCTTCTCCTTCTTCTCCTTCTTTTGATCCTCCTCCCTCTCCTTCTAATTCTTCTCTTCTTCTTCTTCTTCTTCTTCATTCCTTTCATTTTTCCTCTTTCTTCTCCTCTTGTCCCCTTCTTCGGTCTAAATTGGCTTAGAATGCCTTTTTGGAGCTAATTATGTCATTTCGGGGATAATTAGCTAAGTATAGGTCATGTTTTATTAAATCAACCATTTAGGAGCTAACTAAGCTAATTATGTCATCTAGGTGGCACCCTAGCTAACTATAGGTCGTTTCGGAGCTAACTTGTGTAAAAAGGTCATTCCGGAGCAAACTATGCTTATTAAGCCATTTTGGATCTAGCTAGGTTAATTATAGGCCATTTAATACCTAAGTTAGGGGGAATAGGTTATCTTACAGCTACGTAAGCCTTATTATGTCATTTAGGAGAGAAATAAGCTAACTGTAGGTCATTTTTTATTAAATAGGTCATTTTGGAGCTAACTAAGCTAATTATGTCATTTCGTAGGATAATTAGCCGATTTAGCCTTTCTTGGATGAGTCTAAGCTACGTAGAAGAAGAGAAAGAGAAGAAGTAAAAGAAGGATGAGGAGGAGTAGGAGTACGAGAAGGAGAAGGAAGAGGAGAACAAGAAGAAAAGAAGAAGGATAAGGAGAAGGAGGAAGAAGTAGGAAGAAGAAGGAGAAGGAGCTCCTCCTTCTCCTTCTTCTTCCTCCTTCTTCCTCCTTCTCCTTCTCCTTCTTCTTTTCTTCTTCTTCTCCTCTTCTTCTTCTCCGTTCCTTTCATTTTTCCTCTTTCTTCTCCTCTTGTCCCCTTCTTCGGGCTAAATTGGCTAAGAATGCCTTTTTGGAGATAATTATGTCATTTCGAGGATAATTTGCTAAGTATAGGTCATGTTTTATTAAATAGACCATTTAGGAGCGAACTAAGCTAATTATGTCATCTAGGTGGAACCCTAGCTAACTATAGGTCGTTTCGGAGCTAACTTGGGTAAAATAGGTCATTCCGGAGCAAACTATGCTTATTAAGCCATTTTGGATCTAGCTAGGCTAATTATAGGCCATTTATTACCTAAGTTAGGGGGAATAGGTAATCTTGCAGCTACATAAGCCTTATTATGTCATTTAGGAGAGAACTTAGCTAATTGTAGGTCATTTTTCATTAAATAGGTCATTTTGGAGCTAACTAAGCTAATTATGTCATTTCGTAGGATAATTAGCCAATTTAGCCTTTCTTGGATGAGTCTAAGCTACGTAGAAGAAGAGAAAGAGAAGAAGAAGTGAAACAAGGAGGAGGAGGAGGAGGAGGAGGAGAAGAAGAAGAAAAGAAGGAGAAGGAGAAGGAGAAGGAGAAAGGATGAAGAAGAAGGAGAAGGAGGAGCTCCTTCTCCTTCTTCTCCTCCTTCTTCTCCTTCTTCTTATCCTCCTCCCTCTCCTTCTTCTTCTTCTCCTCTTCTTCTTCTTCCTTCCTTTCATTTTTCCTCTTTCTTCTCCTCTTGTCCCCTTCTTCGGGCTAAATAGCTTAGAATGTCTTTTTGGAGCTAATTATGTCATTTCGAGGATAATTAGCTAAGTATAGGTCATGTTTTATTAAATAGACCATTTAGGAGCTAACTAAGATAATTATGTCATCTAGGTGGAACCCTAGCTAACTATACGTCGTTTCAGAGCTAACTTGGGTAAAATAGGACATTCCGGAGCAAACTATGCTTATTAAGCCATTTTGGATCTAGCTAGGCTAATTATAGGCCATTTAATACCTAAGTTAGGGGGAGTAGGTCATCTTGTAGCTACGTCAGCCTTATTATGTCATTTAGGAGAGAACTTAGCTAATTGTAGGTCATTTTTTATTAAATAGGTCATTTTGGAGCTAACTAAGCTAATTATGTCATTTTGTAGGATAATTAGACAATTTAGCCTTTCTTGGATGAGTCTAAGCTACGTAGAAGAAGAGAAAGAGAAGAAGAAGTAAAGGAAGGAGGAGGAGGAGGAGGAGGAGGAGGAGAAGGAAGAGGAGAAGAAGAAGGAAAGAAGAAGGAGAAAGAGAAGGAGGAAGAAGGAGGAACAATCTTCTCCTCCTTCTTCTCCTTCTTCTTATCCTCCTCCTTCTCCTTCTTCTTCTTCTCCTCTTCTTCTTCTTCCTTCCTTTCATTTTTCCTCTTTCTTCTCCTCTTGTCCCCTTCTTCGGGCTAAATGGGCTAAGAATGCCTTTTTGGAGATAATTATGTCATTTCGGGGATAATTAGCTAAGTATAGGTCATGTTTTATTAAATAGACCATTTAGGAGCTAACTAAGCTAATTATGTCATCTTGGTGGAACCCTAGCTAAGTATAGGTTGTTTCGGAGCTAACTTGGGTAAAATAGGTCATTCCGGAGCAAACTATGCTTATTAAGCCATTTTGGATCTAGCTAGGCTAATTATAGGCCATTTAATACCTAAATTAGGGGGAATAGGTCATCTTGCAGCTACGTAAGCCTTATTATGTCATTTAGGAGAGAACTTAGCTAACTATAGGTCATTTTTTATTAAATAGGTCATTTTGGAGCTAACAAAGCTAATTATGTCATTTCGTAGGATAATTGGCCATTTTAGCCTTTCTTGGAGCTAACTAAGCTAATTATGTCATTTAGATGGAAGTCTAGCTATTTTTTATTAAAACACTAGAAATAACATACCATTATCGTCATCACAGCGGTGAAGCATGGTGGCTCTGGCTTGTTTCAGCTGGAGAAGGCTCGACTGTAGAAGGGTTGTGCTATGCGTTTTGGGAGATATTCTGCACCAAACATCGTTTGCAATGTGTAGTTAGCATGAGGACACTCTTAAGATCACTGCACTGAAATGAAACTCACCGTCCCCTCCACGTTAATGACTGGCATCGGCGGAGGGACTTGGTCGTTCTTCTCGCACGTAGACTGTACATTTGGTTTCGACAAGTCAAACTTTTTATTTATTAATGAAATGGACATTCAAATGCAAGATTTGAAATAACATGAAGAAGAAACTTACCACGAAGAGCTCGTATATGGCCCTGTTAGACGCATCATTCCGTGCCCTCTCCGCCTCCACCAATGTAGTCGTCCTCTCCTTCAGCTCCCTAATTTCCTTATCCTTCTCCGCCATAGCCTCCTGCATTGCCTCTCTCTCTTTCTGAATAGCAGCCTGCAACACAACTCATTGTCAGCACTGTAATCATATTGGTTCCAACGCACAATATAATGCGGAAAGATAGTTGAGTCCATTAAACTAACCTCGATGGTGAGCTCGACTGGCCGTGGATGACGTGTTATCTCCGGACAAGAGCTCGTTTGGCGTACCTTTATCTGTCAAAGAGTGCTAGGACAATGTATAAGGCCATCTCCAACGGCGATCGAGCCATGGGGCCTCCCGTTGCCAGCTATCATCAGCAGCTTTGGATCAATAGGCCCCTCGCTCGGGTTAAAGTCCTCGCCTTTCCTCGCCTTCCCGTGATCTCTGTACTTCACGAGCTTGTGGTGGGAGGAGATGTTGGTGAAGTTTTCTGGATGCTCGAGGTCAGACTCAGAGAATGCCTTGACCTTCTTGTACGAGGCAGTATGGGCCATCGCATACATGTCGTACATCAGTGGTGCCTCCGTCTTATTGTGACGCGCCTAAAAGAGAGAGAGAGAGGAAAATTGTATTAGTAAAGGGCTCAAGATAGCATTAAGAATGAATTGCATGAGGCATGAAGCAAACCACATACCCATTTCTCGCCAAATTGGAGTAAGTTGACGCTCCCTTGATGGTGTGGCATGCCAACCATTTTGCCACGCCTCTCCTTGGCGTTGTTGTGGGTAGCCTCCCACGTTTCGGAGCACCACTGATCCACCAAGGCCTCCCAACAATCCATCTTATCCACACACCATCTCGGGGGCACCTAAGTTAATAAAGAGAAATTTGAGCGCGTAAGAACCAAATCAAGGAAACTAACTACAAAGCCTTAACAATATGTAATTACCTTCATGTAATGCTCCTTCTCCATCTTAGCATCACGGAACTTCGCCTTGTCAATCCTAATACGCCGCATGGCATAGTAGTCTCGAACAGCCTGCACCCGAGCCTCGTGCCGAAAGTTTTGAAGTAGGCGGCGACATTCGGTTTCGATAACCTTTGTCGCGTCCTCCTTGTATCCCTCCTCACACCTGTAGTAGGTCTGCAAACGAGACAACACCGATTAGTACAATAAATAGATATGGTTGATTTATAATTGTGTGAAGGAGAAATTACCCAGAACTTTCGGATCACCATGTCCGCCCTCGTGTCGCACAAAACACCGTCGATCTCCACCTCCGGAAAGGCCGGGGCACCCAAGTAGTGCTCCCAGGTCATTCCTACCTCTCGCTCCCGACTGGGCAAGGTAACAAACCGTGGGAAGTTTTTACGTCAAAGAACACCAAGGACGTTGTTGGGCTTGCGGACACCATTGGCAACAATACAACCCCAACAGTATGACAAATTAAAGCCAAAATATTAGATATTTGAGAAAACGCGAAGGCAAAAGGTTAAATAAGAGTAAATTAACTTACTTGTCCCCATTTGGCCTAATCGACCACCTCTGCTCGGGGGTCGCTGGCACCAGCGGGAGCCCCGAACTACCATGCTGGTAGACGGTAGCCCCCTCACCCAGCTTCTCGTCGCTACCAGCATCCCACTGGGTCTCTTGGGACGTACCCTCATCCCTGCTTTACTCCGGAGTCGCCTGGAAGGAAGCCTCTGGGACACGAGTCTCGTGGGTCGAAGGCTCGTCGACCTGAGGCTCGTCAACCCGAGGCTCGTGAACCGGAGACCGTGTAGCCTCCACCTCAGACGAATCCACCCTAGAAGTCCTGTGCTCAGGTGAATCAGCTTGGGGTGGTGGCGGAGACCATGTAGCTGCCACCTCAGAAGGCGTGGCAGCCACCTCCCTACCTCTCCCGCGGCCACGTGTACCTTTAGTACAACATAAATACCATCATGAGTAATAAAATGTATATAAATACCAATATGCATACAACATGAGTACAACATAAATACCAACATGAATACAACGTGTACCTTTAGTGCCTCTCGGCTTTGCGGGGGGTCGACCTCCTCTCACGGGGGGCGCTCCTTGCATAGTAGAGAGCAACACTCTCCGAAGAGGCGAGGCAGGAATGGAAGTACCCATCCAGCACCCGCCGACGAAGAAGGAGCGGCGGAGTGCTTTCGACCCTTTCCCACCATCTTTCAACACCTATCATGACAAAGAGTAAATGAAATTAGTACAACATAAATACCAACAGGAGTAATAAAATGTATATAATTTAAGTGTATCATCGTCATAAATACCAACATGACTAATAAAAATTGAATACCTAACATGAACTCAAAATTTATATATAGTATAATAGTTGAATACCTGACATGAACTATTAACAATCGTGCTCGTCTATATATGCTTCGGGGTCAATAAATGCACCATGATCATCACTATCATCAATAAATGCATCATTATCATCACTATCATGAAGAACATGTGGAAGGCCACCATTATGTAATCGGTCAAGAAATGACAGGTCATCCGTAGCAGTAACCTCTTCTTCTTCGAGCTCTTCCTGTTGGGGCTCAGGGGTTAAGAAGGATTCACTGTCGCTGTGTACTTCAATGTTCTGGGTGAAGTAGAGCGGTTCTTGAAACGTTTCTTGGACATACGTGTTTCTTGGAAGAATTCTCCTTCATATGTGTCTGGGTTAATGTGAGGTTCATAATCCTCTTCATTGAGGGTAGGTGGTCTAAAATGTGGTGGCACTTCATAAACGACATCCCAACCTTTGAGATTTGGATCAGTTTGGCAGGCCCACGGTAGATAGAAAACTTGTGTCGCCTGTTGAGCCGTAATATAGACATCGGGAACATCTAAGTGGGTGTTTTGGTTGATTTCGACTAGTCCTATATGTTCATGAGTCCTTCTAGTCTCCACTACAAGAAAAAGGCTCGTTTGTGACAAAAAAAGTGACGGGCGTCAAATTGGTCATGGATCTATGACCAAAATTTAGATATTGGTCATCAAGAGTTTGGGAGAGTCCAAACCGTATAATTTTTTGACCAATTGTGTCCATAAGGTCGTAATCGTGTTGCACAAAATGGTCATTAAGCTATGTTTTACTGTTTTTGAGTTTATTTTGACCTGTCATGACCAAACTATAAGGTCAAGATCATAAGAGTGGAGGTGACTCGACGACACCTCATGAATTTTGCCTATGTGTCAGTTTTTGCCTATGTGTCAACCACACTTACACGTGGGGCCTATTTGTCATCGAAACCTGTTATTCTAGTTGATCAATGGGCACACTCTAAAATGTGGGGCCCAAAGGCTTATGCCCCGATGATCGTTTGACATGTCGAACCAACGGGTGGTACACTGCCATGCATGGGTTTCGAAATATTAGATATATGTGTATTAGCGTTACATAGTGAATATTTCTTATATCTACATGTGCAAGAAATATTAGATAAATACGAACTGTTAATGTATTATCAAAAACAAGATTACTCATTTTTTGTTCTAAATATGTATAAAGTATAACATTGCTAAAATAAAAACATATGATGCCATGCCAATTTCAATAATACGTAGTCCCTATTTAGATTTTGTAAAATAAAAGTCCACTAAGATACATGTATAAATTTGTATGTTCCCAACTAATATTTCAATTATTATACATTTATGAATATGATAAAAAAAATTATATAATTTCTTAAAATAATAATGTTTTCTTTAGACACATCATTTGAGATTCACGTGGTTCACATTTTAATTATATACAATAAATAGATTAAAAGTCATTTAACATTTACATAATAGCACACACCAATGTAAAATGTATAATTTTGACATGAAAAATATGATGTATTGTTTTTGATACAAAAAAAGTAGATTGCCATGAACATGTGTATTGATAGTTTATTCTCTTGTTAAGCAACACCACTACTTATGTTAACCCATTTATGTTAGTTTTGCATGTTATCTCAAACTCACATGATACAATAATGTAGTTTGTTCCACTAGATGTGATAAATAATAATAATAATAATAATAATAATAATAATAATAATAATAATAATAATAATAATAATAGCTTTTCCAACAATGCGAGATCGAGTAATTAATACTTTCTATTGAGATAATTCATATCTTAATTAAATAAAAAAAAGTGTTCTCAACAACAGGAGTGGTTTGAAAGGAAATTAAAAAATATATATAACTTTTTTTGAGCAATTATTTTTGAGTCAGCTACAAACAACTTTGTTTTTAGAGGAACAAATAACGTTTTTCAAGGGGAAGGAAAAGAAATAACTATAGGGACTACACATAACGTTATGGGCTGAAAACTTTCTAAATCCAAGATGTATGCACACTTGAGCCACCCCAGCAAGACCCAATACGTTATAAACCTCCTCTCCCACACAATCCTAACCCTAGTTCCCAGCCCCCTCTACCCTTGCTCTCTTTCCTGCCCCGCCGCCAGCCTCCACCTCCCTCAGCGCCACCCATGCCCAACCACCGCGTCCAGATCCACGTCCCCCTCCCCCAGCACCACCCGTGCACGACCACCCGCTTGACCTCCTGCGTCCCCTCCTCCTCAACGCTTGCACCACGATGGACACCAACATCGTCGCCCTCACAGCCGCATCGAAGAGGAACACACTCGTCTTTGACGCCGAGCAGGACCTCCCGGTCGCGTACTCCAAGTACACGCCGGAGCTCTCCGAGAAGCTTGCTGCCAAGCGACATCTTTAGAGTCGTGCGCTTTGGCGGATCCCTCATCAGGCCGTCAGGTTCGTCCCCAGCACGTCCTTCTCGTATGTGTTCCCTGTCTGTAAGGGGGATCTTGAATCGCGTAACGATCCCTGATTTAGTTTTGGTCTCGGTTGAAGCTGAAGGACTGGTCGTACGTGAACTGAGTGGATCGGAGAAATTGGCAGTTGTTCTTGGTGGATGAGAGGGTCATGAGCATGAGTACTGTACCTACAAGGTCGTTCCATATGGTTTGTTCTCCCAAGGTATTCCCACGTTCCCAGTCATGTGATTGCCGATTCTAGCAGTTTTAAGATAGGACATTGATTCTTAGTTGCTCAAATGCACTCCAGTTCCGCTCACAACCCGACGAACTACAAGTTAAGCTCAATACTCTAATTGCAAACTTCTGCAACTCAGGGCAATCATCTCCATACGAATCCCACCAATCAGCTGGCTTTTTTTTAGTTCTTGTCAAAATAGCTGATTGCATTCCAAATAGGCCATCAGCATTCCTAAATGAATCAATGTGCAGATCTATCTTGACCCTTTCATCTAAATGCGGAACCATCTTTTCAAGACAAGTGTACAAGCCACGTTTTACTTCAGCAGGCTTGAAGTTATCACCATAGTGGCATTGTGGATTCAAATAATATGCAGCAGCATGCAGAGGTCTATGAAGCTGTGTACGCCATCTTTCATCAATTATATTGAATATTGGAGTGTAGCTGATGAAAAATAAATAAATGGTGAAACTTAACTATAATAAGATTATTAAGATAGCATATCTATAAAGCTACAGTTATGAATTACTAAGTCAGTACAATAGCGTACCTTTTCTTGACATTATTAAAATTTTGTTTTATTTTATTTTTTGCACAATCCATCTCATCATAGCTCAATGGCATTGCCGGCTTCTCATCTGAATCCACCAATCGAAGAACTTTTATAACTGGGAGTGCAACCTTCAGACATGTGGCAACATTAGGCCAAAACCCACGACTATCCAAAATAATTCCTTGAACGACCTTACCTTCTGCAGAATTAAATCTACCACCCCTCCACTTGGTTGAAGTGAACATATTGATCAATGCGCCCTTGTGTTCATGCAGACAACCCAAAGTCAAATATGTAGTAGCAAATCTTCTCACTACTGGCCTAATTAAATCCTTTCCTCCAGTGAATTCTGTCAACCAAGTAAGCAACATTGTTCTAGAATAAATATAGGTAGTGATTTTTCTGCCCTTTGTAATTGTTGTTTGATGCATCTTAATTTTCTTTTCAAAATACTTAAGAATTAAATCAATACAATGAGCTGCACATGGAGTCCAAAATATTTTTTTCCTCTTTTCCATCAACAGCTCACCACCTGCTTTATAGTTAGCGGCATTGTCCAGCAGGCTACACCAACACGTTAGGTTTTTCCCTGGCTACTTGACAGTTCTTGGATCGATCCCTAATACATATGCATCATATGATTGATCTTCAATTCTAGGCTGAAGGTTCAAAGCAGTTCTCAGAAATCATGGCGAGGCAAAGACATTGAAGATGGATTAGCCGATGCAAGCAACTGCCAATGGGAAAACTAATTGCGAGCATTGCAGGTCAAATCCTCCACTTCTGTTGTAGTTTCCTTCAGTTCCTGTAGTTTCCTCCTGTTCATTAGTACTACTGTACCGTATCTTATATTTATCTGTTTAGCCTTCTTGCTTTTAATTCGTGAGTTTGTTGATACTTTCCATACCGCTCCATACTTTATAAGCATAATCAGCTGACTGTAATACACTGGGTACATCCAAATTTAAGGAGTTTATGTTTTGTTGTGGTTCTTGCGTGTAGTGGTATCCACTCCATGAGTTCCTTATGTTCTTGGTAGTCTGCAAAAAGGGGGTGCAGTGCACTGGGCACTTTCCACTGGCCTTAACTTATTTGTACGTTGGTTAAAATTTTGGGGAAAGGAGGAGGGACCGCAACATTAGCTTGATTGTTGGTGTAACAATAGGAACAGTGAGGTGTGCGTATATGCACATCGCTTGGGTTAGTACGTCTTGCTAGGAATCGCTCTCTTGATATAGTTTCTTCGAGATGAGCTGATTGATAGTTCGTAGTACTAACGTACCATGCGGTCGAGGTTAATGCATGTCTTCTATGGCATCCATCTCCCAGTCTACAAATCAGTACTTGTGTGCCTCCTGTGTGCCATGTAACTTCTGAAATAGCAGAAACATAGAATAACAGCTTTAGCTAAATAATGCAAGTTATGAATAAAAGATTGTTGCATCAAAGATCAATAGCACCTCCTTGTCACTTTCAATACCCTGTAGATATTATTATTTTTCAATCGAGGAAGGAACTATTGATATTTTCAAGTTTATCATGATTAACTACACTGCAAACACATGCAAATATTCTGTCCTTACAGTACAACAGTCTATTATGTACAGGCATTTATAAAGTATTATGCATGCAAGGTTACTAAACAGCTAGTAAAATAGGAAAATAATTGATCAAAAGAATTCTCCTTTCTTTATTTTACTGTCATGATAATCCTTGTTAAGCGGCAATGAGAATCATTTGTCCAACCTCTGTCCAATGGTGGTATGTCATGGCTTAATGTACCATAAAACTTGAGTTTAGTGTTCTTCTTGTTACAATATGCATCATGCAAAAAAACAAGTCTTTTTTCATTGATGTGGTTTTAATCCAATTTCTCAATGTAAAACGTCCATTTTTTTTTTCCTTTTGGTTTGTATCTTTTTCCCATGTTTGCTCCTTATAAATGTCAGGATGTTCTACAATCCCAAAGAACTGGTGGCTACTCGGAAGAAGTGGAAGAAAGATCAAGCCGTTTCCTCATTTGTTGTTATATGTGAACACATGAAATTTGTGTTCCTTTTAATTTGTTTCCATGAAGGAGCAGTACTTCCGGCTTTGTTTAAGTTAATATTGAAAAATATTGTATTGGCATTTGTTGGGCCAGGGATTTGCTGAGGATTTGAAGTCTGAAGTATTTTCACTTGTATATATTGAATTTTTACTTGAATTATCTATGATACACCTATTCTGATGGGCCTATTCCGATCATGGACCTAAACTGTTAAACTCAATGCTTCTGCCTAACATAAAATGGGCCATGTCAACAGATTAGATGAAAATATAAACATGCTAAATGGGCCTGTAATGAACTGTTTGTAATATATGGGCTAAAAAATTAGACTTCGCCCATTTAGACGCTTAATTTGGATCTTGCCAGGTCAGATTTTTTGTGGCATCCACGTCATCAAGTTTGCCACGTCATAACATTTGCCAAATGGATGATGCCACTTCAGCTAGCCACATCAGCATCCATGTAGTTCAGCCGTATGGGTAATGACCAAAATTTTCGTCAAAGATTTCATGACAAAGATGTTTTGGTCATAATTTTCATGACCAAAATTTTAGGAAGGTCATGCTTTATCGTTCTTGACGGCCAACTGTTGACCTTGTGAATTTTGTCATAAAAAAGTCATAAACAGACAATAATGACTATTCAATGACCAAAATTGAGGGTCAAAATTGACTATATTTCTTGTAGTGCTCCCACGGCTCAAACCAATAACATTTGAAGACTATGACGGTCGGTGGGTTTTCACCATAGAATAGAAGTTCATAAATTGCTTCAACTCTTCCATAATACTCAGTGTCTCCTTCGCCGATAGCAGAGACAGAACAATTTGTAGACTTTAGGTCGGACATAGATAGCTCTTTTCCAAAGGTATGAAAGTGATACCCATTGATGTTGTATTTGTCAAATGAACGGACCTTATAGTCAAAACCATTAGCGACTAGTCCCAACTCGGCGTCCATAGACTCTGCATCAGCCTACAAGTTTAATATGAAAGAATGGATGCATTAGCCGCAAATTAGACCAAGAAATCAAATGGCCCCTTAATGGTAATTAATTACCCTTTGTTTGAACCAAGAGATGAAACCGGGATAGTCGCCTCCATGCTTTGCGAGAAGCTCATACTCTTCGACGGAATCCTTTTCGATGACCGCTCCATCCGAGAATTCGGCGACGTATCGACTATATCAAATATCCGGGAATAAGAGTAGTTCAAAGCAATTAGAAGTTGCGGAACAATAAATTACCGAGAACTTACTCGATGTACGGCCGCACTTCTGTTAGGTTGGTGAAGATATACAATGAAATGGTCCGCCATTCTTCGACATCCAACGATTTCCCTTTCGAAGAACAGGATGGTGCGAGCTTACCTTTGAATAGGCTGAGGTTGGATCGAACTTTTTTTCGATCGCCATCATTGTACCGAGGCTTCGGGTTATGCAAATGATGATTTTTGGCTTCGTAGTGTGCTGTCACGAAGTTTGCCGCCTCCTCATTAATGAATGCGTCGACCATCGATGCTTCAATTCTACGTTTATTTTTACACTTAGCTCGAAGCGTCTTCTGCATCCTCTCAGTTGAGTATTACCATCAATTTTCAACGGGCCCCCCTTTCTTGCCTCGGTCGGGAGATGCAAAATCAAATGTTGCATTGGATTAAAGAAGCCCGGTGGAAAGATCTTTTCTAATTTGTAGATAAACTCCGGCACCAACTCTTTCATTCCATCTAGCACGCCAGGCGATAGTTCTTTCGCACAAAGAGAACGGAAGAAATAGCTCAGCTCTGCCAGTACTAGCCATTCATCCTCAGGGATAAAGCCACGCAACATCACCGGCATTACCCGCTCAATCCATATGTGCCAATCATGACTCTTGAGCCCAAATATTTTAAATTTCTCAAGACTCGCTCCCCTCTTTAGATTCGCAGCATACCCATCGGGGAACATCAACCGCATTTTCACCCACAATAGCATTTCCCTCATAGCTGGCCTCTCAAGGTTGAAGCATGCCTTTGGCTTCGCTATGCTTTGCTTTCCTTTTCGTTGTCGCAAGTTTTGCAACGGTCTATCACATAGAGCCTCCAGGTCGATTCTAGCCTTAGGATTATCTTTTGACTTCCCCTCTATGCCGAACAATGTACCAAAAATGGCCTCCGCAATATTCTTTTCAGTGTGGATCACGTCAATGTTGTGTGGGCAAAGGAGGTCTTTGAAGTAAGGAAGATCCCATAAGCATGACTTGTGAGTCCAGGCGTGTTCCGTATTATACCCTTTTAAGTATGCTGGACGCAAAGGATAATGCTCGAGAGCATTTAACTGATCAATGGTCTGTTGGCCTGTCAACGCAGCTGGTGCAGTGTTTTTGACAACTCTACCTTTGATGAAATTCTTCTTGTCTTTTCTGAACCTATGGTCAGGATCTAGGAATTGTCTATGCATGTCGAAGCAAGAATACTTGCGACCAGCTTCGAGCCAACGGAACTGAAGAGCTGCCTTGCATGTGGTGCACGGGAACCTTCCATGCTCACACCAGCCAGCGAATAACGCAAACGCTGGATAATCATGCGTCGAGTACATGTACCACACATGCATTTTGAAATTTGTTTTGACAACCGCGTCGTAGGTCTTGATCCCATTTTCCCAGGCTTCTTGCAACTCTTCCTTTAAGCGGCTGCATGTACACATTCATATTCTTCCCCGGATAGTTGGGTCCTGGAATTATCAACGTCAGGAAAATGTTCTTTCTTTTCATAATCTCTCCGGGTGGCAAATTTAGTGGAATGACAAATATAGGCCAACAAATGTATTGTGCTGCCGTCATACCATACACATTGAACCCATCCGTGCTGATGGCAACTCTAGGTTGCCTTGGATCTTCCGATTTATCCTTATGTAATGCATCGAAGTGCCTCCACGCAAAACCATCTGAAGTGTATACCAGCATCTTGTTCCCATCCGCATCTAGTTCGGTTCTTTTGCCCAATTTGTGCCATGTCATCTGTGTGGCCGTCTCTTCGACCATGAAATGACGTTGAAGTCTTGGTACGATTGGCAGATACTGAAGAACACTAATGGGGATTTTGGTCTGATTCTTCTCACCCATGTCGTTGTCTACCACAATATACCTGGAAGAATTGCAAATGGGGCAATAGTTCAAGGCCGCATACTCAAGCCTAAATAAGGCACATCCATTCTCACAGGCATGTATCTTCTCATAGGGCATCTTAAGTACACGGAGGATTTTCTCTGACTGGTACAGTTTGCAGGCAGTACATGGCCTTTGGGAAGAAAGCGTCCAAATATCGTTATCATCGCATCGTAGCATTCTCTGCCTAGGTTGAATTGAGCCTTCAGAGCCATTACTTGCGCGATGGCATCCAACTGACAAAGCTCAGTCTGCTCGTGGAGAGGACATTTTGAAGACTCCAACATTTCATAGAAGGACTTTGCAGATTCCTCCATCTCATCGTCCGAATCCCGAGCATCATCAAAGTCTTGCACCATGTCTTCAATCCCGGTACCATGCTCGTCGGTGCGACGACGAATCACCTCAACTCTGGCACGTTGGTCAGACTCACCATGAAAAGTCCACACCGTATAATTAGGTGTAAAACCCCACTTCTGCCGGTGTTTACCCATTTCAAACTCTGTCTGCTTTTTCCAGTTGTCGCAGTTGGGACAGGGGCGCCATGTTTTTTGCTGGCCATTTGCAAATGCGGCTCTCACAAACCCCTTGGTTTTTGTTAACCATTCATGGGTCATGTCTTTCTGACTAAGGTGACTAGTGTACATCCAAGCACGATCACTCATGTTGCCTAGCTACCTATGGGGGCACAAGAAATAAATATATAATTCATCATCTATATTCATACGCTAATCAAGTTTTTCAGTTTTATTACGTCCATGCAACCTACACGCTAATAGGTAAAGATAGGTCCTAATCCCACCCGAGTATGTGTAGACTTGGTTCGTTTTCCAATGCTCTGCTCCAGATGCGACGCAGAATTTTGGCAGCACCTCCCCGCTGTTCTCCTGATACACGTCTCGGCAATAAGCAGAGAGGATGTGTACCCGGAGAACAACAGGGGAGCCACTGACGAAATTCCGCATCGGATCCGGAGCACAGCATACGGGAAAACAAACCCAATCTACACATACTCTGGCTGTCCATGGATAATGTTGGACAATTCAAAAGGATGGCGGTTATAAATATGCAAAGAAATGCATATTTATAGATGTCGCCCTTTCGAACAGGAGACGCATACTGGTCACGCATACTCATGATTGAAGAAACCTATAGCTAGCAAGTTTCATCGGCACGAAGACCGGGACAGAGCAAATTAAGGGGGTAGGAGGAGAAGTCATTTTTGCTCACCAACAAACGCAAGGGCGGAGCTCGTCCAATGCACGTGGAGGTCGTCGAACAACTGCACATTGAAATTCACACGATCAACACAAATACGATGTTTTTATAATTAACATAATCGGAAAATATGTGACCTAACTCATAATTTACAAAACTATGACCTCGTGGGCCTCTAGAAGGCCGAAAAGCACCTTCTCGTTCAAAAGAAGGAAGAAGAGGTGTCGGGGGTCGGGGCTTAGTGGCGTCGGGAGTCAGTGCCGTCGAGGCTCGGTGGTGTCGGGTGTCGGTGGCATCGGGGGTCGGGGGGTTAGTGGCGTCGGTTGTGCGGGGTCACTGGCGTCGGGGGTCCAGGGTCAGTGACATCGGGTGTCAGTGGCGTCGGGGTTCGGGGGTTGGTGGCGTCGAGCGTCGGGGGTCGGGATTCGTGGGCCGAGGGTCTGGGTCAGGGGTCAGTGGCGTCGGTGGTCGAGGGTTAGTGGCGTCGGGGGTCAGTGCTATCGGGGGTCGGGGGTCAGGGGTCAGTGGCGTCGGGGGTCGATGGTGGGGGGTCAGTGGCGTCGGGCGTCAGGGGTCGGGGGTCGAGGGTCAGTTTCGGGGTGCCGGGGTTCCCTTTTCCTCTTGTTTGTTCTTCTCCTCTCTCCTCTTTTTCTTCTTCTTCTTCTTCTTCTTCTTTTCTTCTTATTCTTCTTATTCTTCTTCTTCTTCTTCTTCTTCTTCTTCTTCTTCTTCTTCCTCTTCTTCTTTTTTCTCCTCCTACTCCCCCTCCTCTTTTTCTCCTCCTATTCTTCTTCTTCTTCTTCTTCTTCTTCTTCTTCTTCTTCTTCTTCTTCTTCTTCTTCTTCTTCTTCTTCTTTCTCCTCCTCTTCCTCCTCCTCCTCCTCCTCCTCCTCCTCCTCTTCTTCTTCTTCTTCTTCTTTTTTCTCCTCCTCCTCCTCCTCCTCTTCTTCTTCTCCTTTTTTTCGTTCTTCTTCTAATTATTTTCTTTTTTTCCTTTTTTATTTTTCATTTTTTTCCTTCTGCTTTTCCTCTTTTTTTTCTAACCTAACTAACTAATCTAATTAGCCTAATAATCTAACCAAATAAACTAACTAAATTGCCCTATATATACTAAAAAACTAACCTAATAAACTAACTAAATTAATTAACTTTTTTAAAAATAAAAATAAGAAGAACTCAACTCACCGCGGTGGACGACGGCAGGGGCGGCGGCGGCGGCTGTGGACAACGGCAGGGGGGCAGGGGGCGCGCGGCAGGAGGCCGGAGGCCGGGGGGAGGGGAGGCGGCCAGCAGGCGGGCAGGAGTGGTGCCGCGGGCGGGCGCGGGGAGGAGGCCGTGGGCGGGCGGGAGCAGAGGTGGCCGGTGGGCGGGGAGCACAGGCGGCCGGCCGGCGGGCGGCGAGGAGGGGTGCCGCGGGCGGGCGCGGGGAGGAGGGCGCGGGGAGCAGGCCACGGGGAGGGGAGGCGGCCGGCGGGCGGGGACGAGGGGTGCCGTGGGAGGGGAGGAGGGGCGGGGGAGGAGGCGGCCGGCGGGAGGGGAGGCGGTCGGCGGGCGGGGGACGAGCGGTTGAGAGTAACTGTCGGAGCGGAGGAGACTGTTGGAGCGGATGAGAGTGGGAGGGAGAGGGACACGGCCGTTATGTGGGGGGGCTCTCTTTGCCGTCCGCCCCGCGACGACAAAGATAAGGAGGGCAGACGGCAAAGGGAGCGCCCGTTATGGGGTGGGAGGGGGTGTACGGTGGCACCTCCTTTGCCGTCTCCCACCCCTTTGCCGTCCGCTGGCCGACGGCATAGGGAAGGCCGACGGCAATTTTTTTTGCCTTAGGTGTTCTCTTTGCCGTCTGCTTTGCGCCAGCTGATGGCAAAGAAGCTCTTTGCCATGTGTCAGCAGACGGCAAAGGAAAGGCAGACGGCAAATTTGAGAATTCCAGTAGTGTATAACACGGAGAGATGTGTGACTAGCTCCCGTTCGTCAATCTAATGTAGGCATGTATTCCGTATGTAGTCATACGTGCTTAGGGAAAAGAACTTGCATGACATCTATAGTCCATCCCTCCCGTGGCAGCGGGGTCCTAATGGAAACTAGGGATATTAAGGTTCTCCTTTTAATAAAGAACAAGACCAACGCATTAACACGCGGTGAATACATGAAATCCTCATACTATGGTCATCTCCGGGA
The DNA here is from genome assembly GCF_904849725.1 of Hordeum vulgare subsp. vulgare. Lineage (NCBI taxonomy): Eukaryota > Viridiplantae > Streptophyta > Magnoliopsida > Poales > Poaceae > Hordeum > Hordeum vulgare. The sequence goes on from NC_058520.1 coordinate 219,412,194, forward strand.
GTGGTTCCGGCTATTGTCACTCCGGGGTTGCCGGGTGATAACACATAGTAGGTGACTACAACTTGCAAGATAGGATCTAAAACACACATATATTGGCGACACCATAATAGGTTCAGATCTGAAATCATGGCACTCGGGCCCTAGTGACAAGCATTAAGCATAGCCAAGTAGTAGCAACATCAATCTAGAACATAGTGGATACTAGGGATCAATTTTCGTCAAAATCTAACTCGATTACATGATAGATCTCATCCAACTCATCACCGTCCAGCAAGCCTACGATGAGATTACTCACGAACGATGAAGAGCATCATGGAACTATCAATGGAGAAAGGTTGATGATGACGATGACGATGATTTCCCTCTCTGGAGCCCGAAACGGACTCTAGATCTGCCCTCGAGATGAAGAACAGGATGTGGCAACGCCTCCATATCGTAAAACGCGATGAAACCTTTTCTCTGATTTTTTCCGAGTGAGACGGAAGATATAGAGCTGAGTTTGGGGGCGGTGGAGCCACGTGGGCTCCACAAGCCCTCACGACGTGGCCAGGGGGGCTGGCCGCGGCCTGTGGGCTTGTGGCCCACTGGTCCACCTCCTTTGGTGGATCTTTGCGCATGTATTTTTCTTTTATTCCAGAAAAAATCTCCGTAAATTTTTAGGACATTCCGAGAACTTTTATTTCTACACAAAAACAACACCATGCAGTTCTGCCGAAAACAACGTCAGTCCGTGTTAGTTCCATTCAAATCATGCAAATTATAGTCCAAAACAAGGGCAAAAGAGTTCGGAAAAGTAGATACGACGGAGACGTATCAGTTACCTCAATGGGGATGTGTATCTCCCCAACAAGCAAATCATACTTCATCTTAACAGGAGGAATAGGGCATTCAAAGCTCCCAATAAGAATCGATGAAGTTTTTTCGATAGCATTGACACAATGTACTCGATATTGTTTCTTCGGAAAGTGCACCGGATGCTCATTACCGTTGACATCGAAAGTGACATTGCCTTTGTTGCAATCTATAACAACCCCTACAGTGTTTAAAAAGGGTATTCCAAGGATGACGAGCATGGCATCATCCTCGGGAATATCCAGGATAACAAAGTCCGTTAAGATAGTGACGTTCGCAACCACAACAGGCACATCCTCGCAAATGCCAATAGGGAAAGCACTTGATTTGTCGGTCATTTGCAGAGAGATTTCAGTGGGTGTCAACTTATCCAGTTCAAGTCTACGATAAAGAGAGAGAGGCATAACACAAACACCGGCTCTAAGGTTGCATAAAGCAGTTCTAACGTAGTTACCTTTAATGGAGCAAGGTATAGTGGGCACACCGGGATAACTTAGTTTCTTAGGAGTTCCACCCTTGAAGGTATAGTTAGCAAGCATGGTGGAAATCTCAACCTCAGGTATCCTTCTCTTATTAGTCACAATATCTTTCATGTACTTAGCATAAGGAGAAATTTATGAGCATATCTGGGAAACGCATTTGCAGAAAGACATGTCTAATCATTTCAACAAAGTTCTCAAAATCCTCATCATCCTTTTTCTTGGATGGTTTGGGAGGAAAGGGCATGGGTTTCTGAACCCATGGTTCCCTTTCTTTACCATGCTTCCTAGCAGCGAAGTCATTCTTATCGTATCTTCTATTCTTAGGCTGTGGGTTATCAAGATCAACACGTTCAATCTCCACATCCTTATCATTGCTAGGTTGAGCATCATCATGAACATCACTATTAATATTATCATTAGGCTCATGTTCATCACCACATTGTGTCTCGGCATCAGAGACAGAGACATCGTTTGGACTCTTAGGTGTAGCAGCAACAGGGTTGCTAGCGTGTAGGTTCCTATCATCTTTCTTCTTCTCTCTAGGATGACTAGGTGCATCAGTGCTAAGTCCTTGAGAATCTTGTTCAATTCTCTTCGGATGACCCTCAGGATACAAAGGTTCCTGGGTCATTCTACCGCCTCTAGTGACGACTCTGACAAAATTTTCATTCAACTCATTGAGCAAGTCATTCTGAGCTTTAAGTACTTGTTCTACCTGAGTGGTAACCATAGAGGCATGTTTACTCAAGAGCTTAAGATCATTGACGTTTCTGTCCACACAAGCACTTAAATGACTAAGCATAGGAGCATTTGTTCCAATTGTCTGCTAACATAATCATTGGAACTCTGATGTTTGGCAACAAAGTTATCAAATTCATCCAGGCATAAGCTAGCAGGCTTATCAAAAGGAATATCACTCTCATCGAATCTATGCAGAGAATTTACTTCTACTACCTGTATCTGGTTATCAAGACCATGGATCTCTTCGATAGGTGGTAGATTTTTGACATCTTCAGATTTAATGCCTTTCTCTTTCATAGATTTCTTAGCTTCTTGCATATCTTCGGGGCTGAGGAATAGAATACCTCTTTTCTTCTGAGTGGGATTAGGAGGTGGTTCGGGAATAGTCCAAGCATTCTCATTGCACAAGATATCATTCCATAGAATCTCAGCTTGTTCTACAGTTCGGTCCCTAAAAACACAACCATCACAACTATCTAGGTGGTCTTTGGAAGCATTAGTAAGTCCATTATAGAAGATATCAAGTATTTCGTTCTTCTCAAGAGGGTGATGAGGCAAAGCATTTAGTAGCTGGATAAGCCTCCCCCAAGCTTGTGGGAGACTCTCTTCTTCAACTTGTGCAAAGTTGTATATTTCCTGCAAGGCAGCTTGCTTCTTATGGGCAGGGAAATATTTTTCAGAGAAGTAGTAGACCATGTCCTGGGGGCTACGCACACAATCAGGAGCAAGAGAAGTTAACCAAGTCTTAGCATCATCCTTTAGCGAGAAAGGAAACAACTTGAGGATATAGTGCTGGCGAATCTTTTCCTCACTAGCGAATAGGGTGGCTATATCGCGCATTTTGGTAAGATGGGCTACAACCATTTCAGACTCATAATCGTGAAAAGGGTCAGAATCGACCAGAGTGATTATCTGAGGGTCGACAGAGAATTCATAATCCTTATCGGTCACAAAGATAGGCGAAGTGGCAAACTTCGGGTCGTATTTCATCCTAGCGTTCAGAGATTTTTCTTTCCACTTGCGCAGTAATTTCTGAACATCATAGCTATCCTTACACGCAAGAAAATCCTCAGCTATCTCTCCCTCCATAACATAACGCTCAGGCATATCAGGCAATTCAGGCATAATAGCAGGTTCTACTTCAATAGTATCAGCAGTTTCAGAAGTATCAGCACATCTAGCAGCAACTCTAGGAATTTGTGCATCAAGGAATACACCAAGTGGCAAAGCAGTATCAAGCATAGCATCATCCGGCAAAGAAGTATCAATCATAGCATCATCATAAGCATCATGAGCAGCAGAAGTAGAATCATCAAGCACAGGCAACATATCAAGATGTCTAGCACGAGGTGGTGTCGCAAACTTACTCATAACTGAAGGTGAATTAAGTGCAGAGCTAGATGGCAGTTCCTTACCTGTCCTCGTAGTTGAGGGCAAGAATTTAGTTCTTGGATCTTTCAGATTCCTCATAGTGATCAGCAGACGTAAATCCCAAGTGACTCAGAGAATATAGCTGTGCTTCCCCGGCACCGGCGCCAGAAAAGGTCTTGATAACCCACAAGTATAGGGGATCGCAACAGTTTTCGAGGGTAGAGTATTCAACCCAAATTTATTGATTCGACTCAAAGGGAAGCCAAAGAATATTCTCAAGTATTAGGAGTTGAGTTGTCAATTCAACCACACCTGAAAGATTTAGTATCTGCAGCAAAGTATCAGTAGAAAAGTAGGGTGATAGCAGCAGTAGCAACAGTAACCAGTAGCAGCAGAGTAACAATAGTAGCAACAGAGTAACAACAGCAGTGGCAAAGTAACGTAGCAAGGACCCGTAGTAAAAGACTCGTAGGCATTGGATCGGTGATGGATGATTATGCCGGATGTGATTCATCATGCAACAGTTATAACACGGAGAGATATGTAACTAGCTCCAGTTCGTCAATCTAATGTAGGCATGTATTCCGTATGTAGTCATACGTGCTTAGGGAAAAGAACTTGCATGACATCTATTGTCCATCCCACCCGTGGCAGCGGGGTCCTAATGGAAACTACGGGATATTAAGGTTCTCCTTTTCATAAAGAACCGGACCAACGCATTAACACTTGGTGAATACATGAACTCCTCTTACTATGGTCATCTGCGGGAGTGGTTCCAGCTATTGTCACTCTGGGGTTGCCGGGTCATAACACATAGTAGGTGACCTATACTTGCAAGATAGGATCTAAAACACACATATATTGGCGACAACATAATAGGTTCAGATCTGAAATCATGGCACTCGGGCCCTAGTGACAAGCATTAAGCATGGCAAAGTAGTAGCAACATCAATCTCAGAACATAGTGGATACTAGGGATCAATCCCCGTCAAAACTAACTCGATTACATGATAGATCTCATCCAACCCATCACCGTCCAGCAAGTCTACGATGAGATTACTCACGAACCCATCACCGTCCAGCAAGAACGCGATGAACTCTTCTCCTCGATTTTTTCCGGGCGAGACGAACTAAATAGAGCTGAGATTGGAGGCGGTGGAGCTTCGTGGGCTCCACAAGCATGCCAGGCGCGGCCAGGGGGGCGCTTGGTGGGCTTGTGGGCTCCTGATACATCTCCATCGTATCTACTTCCAAACTCTTTTGCCCTTGTTTTCGACTCTAATTTGCATGATTTGAATGGAACTAACCCGGACTAACGCTGTTTTCAGCAGAATTGCCATGGTGTTGTTTTTGTGCAGAAATGAAAGTTCTCGGAACGTCCTGAAAATTTACAGAGAATATTTTTGGAAAATATGAAAAATACCTGCACAAATATCCACCGGAGGGGACGGGCCAGTGGGCCACAAGCATTGTAGCCGCCGCCCCCTGGTGGCGGCTACCAAGCTTGTGGGGCCCACATGGCTCTGCCGCCCCAATTCCAGCGCTATTTATTCCCTTTCGTCCCAGAAAAAATCAGGAGAGAAGATTTCATCGCGTTTGCGATACGGATGCGCCGCCACATCCTGTTCTTCATCAGGAGGGCAGATCTGGAGTCTGCTTTGGGCTCTGGAGAGGGGAAATCGTCGCCATCGTCATCATCAACCTTCTTCCCTCTCCAACTCCATGAAGCTCTTCATCGTTCGTGAGTAATCTATTCGTAGGCTCGCTGGGCGGTGATGACTAGGATGAGATCTATCATGTAATCGAGTTAGTTTTGACGGGGATTGATCCCTAGTATCCACTGTGTTCTCGGATTGATGGTGCTACTACTTTGCCATGTTTAATGCTTGTCACTAGGGCCCAAGTGCCATGATTTCAGATCTGAAATTATTATGTTGTCACCAATATATGTGTGTTTTAGATCCGATCTTGCAAGTTGTAGTTACCTACTATGTCTTATGATCTGGCAACCCTGGAGTGACAATAACCGGAACCACTCCCGTTGATGACCATAGTTTGAGGAGTTCATGTGTTCACCAAGTGCTAATGCGTTGTTCCAGTTCTTTATTAAAAGGAGAACCTTAATATCCCGTAGTATCCTTTTGGACCCCGCTGCCACGGGAGGGATGGAGAATAGATGTCGTGCAAGTTCTTTTCCCTAAGCACGTATGACGACACTCGGAATGCATGCCTACATCACATTGACGAACGGGAGCTAGCCACATATCTCTCCGTGTTATAACTGTTGCATGATGAATATCATCCGACAAATCACCAACCCATTGCCTACGAATTTGTCCCACTTCTGCTTTTACTTGCTTTGCTCTGCTGCTGTTACTACTGTTGCTGCTACTGTTACTTGCTGCTACTGTTACTTGCTTTGTCTTGCAACTGCAGTTACTTGCTACTATTGCTACTTGCTACTGCTGTCACTACTGTTGTTCCTTGCCACTGCTGTTGCTCGTTACACTGCTGCTACCTGCTACAATACTTTTCTGGCGCCATTGATACAACAGCTAGGAATAGTGTGCTGTCAACAGATCATTTCTGGCACCATTGTTATCATACTACTTTGCTGTTGACACTTTGCTTGCAGATACTAATCTTTCAGGTGTGGTTGAATCGGACACATTCAGCTGCTAACACTTGAGAATATTCTTTCACTTCCCGTCATGCGAACCAACAAATTTGGGTTGAATACTCTACCCTCGAAAACTGCCTCGATCCCATGCGCTGGTGGTCTATTGCAAGACAATTTCTAATTGTTGAGCAATTGGGAGCGGCTCTTTTCTGGCTCTGTTGCCGTGGAGGCATCAAGTCAGGAATAGTTGCACATCAACAACATTTTTCTGGCGCCGTTCCCGGGGAACTGCTAATAGCTCCACGCTCCACATCCTCCGCTGATTCTTGCGCCAGTATTTTTCATAAATTCCAGAAAAATTCTTCGTAAATTTCCAGGTCATTCCGAGAACTTTTATTTCTGTGCAAAAACAACACGATGGCAATTCTGCTGAAAACATCGTTAGTCCGGGTTAGTTCCATTCAAATCATGCAAATTAGAGTCCAAAACAAGGGCAAAAGAGTTCGGAAAAGTAGATACGATGGAGACATATCAACCACCTTCTGGTCAAGCCTTCTGGAGACTGATGGAGGGTTCTGGTTGCACTTGAGGGAGGGTAAGTGGGGTTTTGACTATGGTCAAGTTTGCAACAGGAAATCGGGGGCTAGCAAAAGTAGTTTTCAATGAAAGGGAATTGAGGTGAGACCTTGTCTCCCAGTCTTATTCATGGAAGGACTACAATAATGCCAAGTTTGAGCTCAGGCAGAGGTGGATAGCTAGTACTTGATGTACAAGGCTACATTTCAGCTAGAAATCGAGTTTTAGATGTGCTGCTCATTTTTCCTACTTGAGCATGCCATCTGTTGGTTTGAAATGATGCCTTGGGATGCTAGGGGCTCTCTGGAAAGAGGTGGGCGCATTACCTTAAGCAGAGGTGGGGCAAGAGGGGTAAAAATAGTGTTGCCAAGGTGAAAGTAAGAGGTAGCTACATGGAGTCTCCCTCCAATAATTGACCAGAGACCATGGCAAAGCTACTGGAGGTAAAAGGTAACTATAGATATATGTGGTAGAAATTTAAGCTCAAGGGTAATAGTGGAAGGGGCCAAAGCAGAAACTTTGGTGAATGCACACAAGGTGTTTGATGGGTGTTAGGGCTACCCGGTGGATTCCAATTCATATGAAACTTAACAGGATCAAATAGTAGATGAAAATAAGCTTGGATACAATGTTTGGGATTTGGTGGAGTAGGTTTCGAATGTAGACATGGAAAACCCATGAAATGGGTAGAAATGGCCTTCTGCTTAGAAAACTATTCAAATCAATTCCCACAAATCCAATATTTGGTGTGGGGGCATTATTTGAGCATTAAAGCATGCCCAAAAAGTTTGGGATCAATTTAAGAAACTTTATAATGTAAAGTTTCCCAATGTCAGAAATCAACAGAGAGGGTTTTGTGGGGCTTGGGACAAGTTCTTCTATTCTCCTTGATGCACCACCTGTGTGGATGCATTATTGGAGTATCAGAACATGTTCACCAAATGTGAGCACAATTGGAGACGCTTGGCAATGTAGAGTTTCTTAAGTTTGGATCTAGACAGATAGGGTTTTAGAATATTTAAGTGAAGCAAATCAACTTAGATTGAGATCAAACTTGGCAAGATCATCACATATATCATATGTGACATGCTAGAATTTTACAGGATTTTTGACAATATTTCTTATAGAAATACTCCAAAAGCTTGAAATAGGTAGAAGGCTTTCTCCCAATATTTTGAACATGACGATGTATTGAAACTCATATATATCGAATATATATGTCCACTGAGTTTCCATAAATTTTGTCAAATATTTTTAAACCAATAAAAATAACTTTCCGTCATAAGAGACCATTTCTGGCCTCACAAGAAGGCATTTAAAGAAAATAGTAAATTAACTTTTAAAATAATAATGTTGTGGTTTTGGGAAGTAATTTTGATAATGAGTTTTAAATAAAACATTTGGTGATAAATAACTTCCCTAATTTGAGTACTTGTAGTACAAATCCTAACTTAGGTGTTTTGAAAGCTTAAATCAAGAAATGCTTTTTGTTGAAAATAATATTTGGTAAAAATAGTTTTTGGTCCTACACACATGGCATGATCATTATGAAATGGTTTGGGTCAAGGAGATGAGTTTGGAGAGTAGGAGGAGCACTGGATTCAAACACAAGTAATAGGCAAGCAAACAACCATCACATCAAGCATAACAAGCAATCACAAAAAATTTAATTTGTCCTAATTGTATAGATAAGTGAATTCAATCAGGAGAGTTAAACATAGGGTGTTAGACCAATTCATGCCAAGAAGGATGATGACGGGGAGATCATCCCTGCCAAGCACATGGCTCGAGACTGTCTCCTACTCCGGCAGGAAATCAGCGTAGAACCCTCAAGGGACAAGGACGGTGAGGACAACCAGGAGGCTACCACCGGGTACGTGAATATCGAGAAGGTCCTCATGATCTCCGTCGATGTTGAGAGTAAGAGCCGATTGGAATTCATCAATCTGCAGGTAAATATGGCAGTTCCGACTGTCATGAAGTACCTCAATTGGGAAAAGGCGCGTGTCATGTTTGATCAGTCGGACCACCCATGCCACGTTGCCACCCCTGGGAGGCACGCGCTGGTTGTCGATCCAACTGTCAACAGAGTCCAACTATGGAGGGTCCTCATGGACAGCGGCGGCGGCATGAGTATCATCTACATCGACATGCTCAAGGCCATGGACATACCATTGTCCTAGCTAAGAAAGAGTAACATGCAGTTCCACGGGGTCATCCCCGGGAAGAAGGCCGAGTCACTCGGTCAGATTGCCCTGAGTGTCATATTCGGATGCGAAAAGAATTACACGAAGGAGAGACTGAGCTTCGAGGTGGTTGATTTCCGAAGCACTTATCATGCTTTCCTGGGTAGGCCTGCCTACGAACGTTTCATGTCCCGTCCATGCTACGTGTATCTGAAACTTAAGATGACGGGGACAAAAGGCATAATCACGGTGACCAGCAGTCGGAAGATCGCCCAAGAGTGCCTCTAGAAGGGGTCCAAGATCGGCAACAAACAAGTCATCACGGCTAATCTTGAGGGTACAAGAAGGCGGTGGACACGGCCGACTTGCTCAGGTCGAAGAGACCGGCTACTGAGTCCTCCTTTCTGTCGGACAAGGAGACCAAGCAGGTTCACATCCACCCTACTGATCTAAGTTCATCCGGGACAAACATTTCCACTTCACTAGGTGACAAATAGGAAGCCGAGCTCATCCAGTTCCTCCATGAGAACTGGGACATCTTCGCATGGAAGCCATCTGACATAGTGGGTGTTCCCATGGTGCTTGCTGAACACCGCCTCTGAGTGTACTCCAAGGGTAAGCCCGTCAAGAAACACTCGCGTTGCTCCTCCGTGGAGAAGCGCAAGACAATTGGCGAGGAGATCACTCGGCTCATAGCTGCCGAGTTCATTCGCGACGTTTACCACTCCGAGTGGTTGGGGAACGTGGTCATGGTGCCTAAGAAGAACAATTCACTCTTAATATGTATTGACTCCAAGCACCACAATCGGGCCTACCCGAAGGACCATTTCCCTTTACCTCGCATAGATCAGATTGTACATTCTACTTCCGAATGTGAACATGTGTCGTTCCTGGATGTGAACTCTCGGTACCACCAGATCAGAATGTATGGACCCTATGAAATAAAAATGGCCTTCATCACCCCATTTGGGTGTTTTTGCTACATCACCATGCCATTAGGCCTCAAAAATGCAGGTGCTACTTTCCAGCGTATGATCCAAAAGTGTCTGCAGGAACAGATCAGTCGGAACATCAAAGCGTACATGGATGACATTGTGGTCAAGTCCAGGAAAGGTTCTAACCTTCCAACCAACCTCGCCAAAAACTTTGCGAACCTCCAACACTTCGGGATCAAGCTTAATCCGGCCAAGTGCACCTTCGATGTGCCAGCCGTCAAACAAGTCGGTTTCCTTGGTTCCGAACGAGGCATCAATGCCAATCCGGATAAAATCGGCGTAGTAGTCCAAATGAGACGAACAGAGAGCATCCATGATGTTAAGAGGCTTACAGGTTTCCTCGCGGCTCCAAGTCGGTTCATCTCGATACTCGGTGAAAAGGCATTGCCTCTTTACCAATTCATGAAAAAAATTGATAGATTCGAGTGGATCAACAAAGTGCAAATCACATTTGACCAACTCAAGGCTTTTCTTTGCACCCAGCCAGTGTTAGCTGCTCCGGGCAGCCATGAGCCCTTGCTCCTGTACATCACTGCCACTAGCCAAGCAGTTAGCACTGTTCTCATCGTGGAGTGTGAGGAAGCAGGAACAACATACAAGGTACAAAGGCCCATCTATTACATATCAGACGTATTGACTCCCTCCAAGCAAAGGTACCCACATTATGAAATCTTGGTTTATGGTATCTATTTGACCGTGAAGAAGGTCGTCCATTACTTCCAAGATCACTCGGTCACAGTCATCGGTGATGCCCCCTTGTCGGAAATCCTGCACAACAGAGACGCCACACACCGAGTGGCTAAATGGGCAATTGATCTCCTCCAATTGGAGATCAAGTTGAAGCCAAAAAAGCGAACAAGTCTCAAGCCCTGGTGGACTTCCTAGCCGAATGGATAGAACAAGAGCAGACGGCTCCTAGTATCCCCGAGCATTGGACTATGTTCTTCGATGGGTATTAGATGCACCATAGCTTAGGGGCTGGAGTAGTTCTTATTTCCCGCAGGGAGACCGACTGAACTATGTGCTCCAAATCCATTTCGACTCATCTAACAATGAGGCCGAGTATGAAGCCCTTCTGTGCGGGCTCCGTATGGCCATCTCACTCTACATTCAACGTTTGATGGTCTACGGTGACTCAGATCTCGTGGTCAATCAGGTGATGAAGGATTGGGACATTCACAGGCCGGCCATGATAGTTTACTACAACACAGTCAGGAATCTAGAGAAGAACATTAAAGGGTTGTAATTGCACCATGTACCCTGAGCCAAGAATTAGGCGTCTAACGACTTCGCCAAGATGGGCTCCACTTGATCAGATTATCTATGAATCTTATTTGAGTTTCTTCTGATCTCTCTTATGCATGATTTCATATCCTTGTAATTCTCTTCGAGTTGTGGGTTTTGTTTGGCCAACTAGATCTATGATTCTTGCAATGGGAGAAGTGCTTGGTTTCGGGTTCATACCGTGCGGTGACCTCACCCAGTGACAAAAGGGTAGCTACTAACTACGGACCTGTAGGTCTGAAGATCCAACTTTGTATTGAACATCCAAGAGAGAGAAGAAGCCATCTAGCTACTACTTACGGACCCGTAGGTCTGAAGTGAACTACTCACGAGTCATTGGAGGGGCGATGATGTTGATGTAGAAGCCCTCCAACTCCAAAGCCCCTCCGGCAGGGCACCGGGAAGGGTCTCCAGATGAGATCTCGCGGAAAAGGAAGCTTGCGGCGGCGGAAAAGTGTTTTCTTGGATTCCCTTATTTTTCTGTATTTTAGGGAATATATAGGCGAGGAGCTAGGTCAGGGAAGCGCCAGGGAGGCCACAAGCCTGGTAGCCGCCGCCCCCTGGTGGCGGCTACAGGGCTTGTGGGCCCCCTGTGGCTCTCCTGCCTTGGCCCTCAAGTCCCGTGATCTTCTTCCGTTCTGGGAAAAAATATTTCGGGGATTTTATTCCGTTTGGACTACGTTCCAAAATCAGATCTTAAAAGAGTCAAAAACACAGAAAAAACAAGAACTAATCATAACAGAATGTCACAAGTTCCCTTGAAGCGGAAAGGGTGATGTAGCACAGCGGCGGTAAGTATTTCCCTCAGTTTTGAGAACCAAGGTATCGATCCAGTTAAAGATTGTCACAAGTACCTGCACAAACACAAAGAGCTTGCACCCAACGCTATGAAGGGGTTGTCAATCCCTTATAGATTGTTTGCCAAGTGAGAACTGAAAGCAAAAAGAAACAAAGCAAAGTGAAAGCGAAAGTGGAAACGATAGGTGTGAATAGCCCCGGGGGCCGTAGTGTTCACTAGTGGCTTCTCTCATGAAAGCAAGTAGACGGCGGGTGAACGAATTACTGTCGAGCAATTGATAGAACCGCGCAAAGTCGCGACGTTATCCAAGGCAATGATTATATCTATAGGCATCACGTCCAACACGAGTAGACCGATACTTTCTACATCTACTACTATTACTCCACACGTCGACCGCTATCCAGCATGCATCTCGTGTATTAAGTTCATGAGAACAGAGTAACACCTTAAGCAAGATGACATGATGTAGATGGATAATCTCATATCTACGATAAAATCCCATGTTGTTACCCTTGATGGCAACAACACGATGCGTGCCTTGCTGCCCCTTCTGTCACTAGGAAAGATCACCACACGGTATGAACCCAAAACCAAGCACTTCTCCCATTGCAAGAATCATAGAACTAGTTGGCCAAACAAAACCCAAGACTCGGAGAGAGTTACAAGGATATCAAATCATGCATAAAACAAATAAGCAAAGCCTCAAATATATATCATAGATAATCTGATCACAAATCCACAATTCATCGTATCTCGACAAACACACCGCCCAAGAGGATTACATCGGATAGATCTCCATGAAGATCATGGAGAACTTTGTATTGAAGATCCAAGAGAGAGAAGAAGCCATCTAGCTACTAACTACGGACCCGTAGGTCTGAAGTGAACTACTCACGAGTCATTGGAGGGGCGATGATGTTGATGTAGAAGCCCTCCAACTCCAAAGTCGCCTCCGGGAGGGCACCGGGAAGGGTCTCCTGATGAGATCTCGCGGAAACGGAAGCTTGCGGCGGCGGAAAAGTGTTTTCGGGGATTCCCCTATTTTTTCTATATTTTAGGGAATATATAGGCGAAGGAGCTAGGTCAGGGGGCGCCAGGGAGGCCACAAGCCTGGGAACCGCCGCCCCCTGGTGTCGGCTACAGGGCTTGTGGCCCCCCTGTGGCTCTCCTGCCTTGGCCCTCAAGTCCCCTGATCTTCTTCCGTTCTAGAAAATTTTCTTTCGGGGATTTTATTCCGTTTGTACTCCGTTCCAAAATCAGATCTGGAAAGCGTCAAAAACACAGAAAAAACAAGAACTAGCACTTGGCACTGAATTAATAAGTTAGTCCCAAAAAATATATAAAAGGTACATAAAACATCCAAAGTTGACAAGATAACAACATGAAACCATAAAAAATTATAGATATGTTTGAGACGTATCACAGATCTACTTAGATCACGCATGACGACTCGCCAGAGTTCTCTAGGGTTCATCGTGTCGCCATTGGCAATGCGAGTTCGTATACTCTTTTTAGCAGAGCAAATTCTCCATAATAGGTGGTGGAACGGATGTGAAATCAATCTCGCACAAGCTTTATTAATACCTCTACAAGAACCTCGTTGTCGTTTAGCTATTGCCACCTCCACACTCCGCTGTTTTTATTTTTAGCCATTAATTTTTCTATTTCGCACTATCGATAGATCCGTCCTGCTGTGTGGTCTTGACGGAAAACTGTTCTTCTGACACTTAGCAGAATTCAATCTTTGTATTCTCTTCATAACCTTGTACTGGTTCATTATTAAGCCGACATAGTTATCTTTGTAACTCACCATCGTCGTGCACCGCCTCGCTCTCAGGCAACTGAAATATTGTGATCTCCCTTACTGCTAGTCATTAGAATAACACGCCAATCGTATCCATTTAGCTAGCTTCTTTTCGGCTCTAAACATTATGTCAAAGCCATCAGATGTGACTGGTTACCTTCTGACATTGACGAAACTACCTTGCAACGTTTCATGTCAACGGGAACCTTGTCCCCTAAAGAAGTAATTGGATGGAGAACCCCTACCGGAGAAGTCCGGCCTCAACCCGCCGAAGGGGAAGTAGTGGTCTTCGCAGACCATTTAGAACGAGACTTCTCCCCTCCTGGCTCAAAATTCTTCTCGGACGCCCTCAGTTTTTTCTATCTTCACCACCAAGATTTAGGTCCTAATTCAATTAGCAGCCTGTGTTAGTTTCAGGTTTTGTGTGAACCATACTTAGGGATAGAACCCGTCGTTCCCTTGTTTAGGGAAATTTTCTATTTAAACCGCGAAATAGAAAGGACTGCTGGCCCTAGCTTAGAACTTGGCGGAGTCACCATACAGCGGTGGCGTGAAACCGGGTTCCCTGTTGCCGCCTTACCCAGCCATCCCAAAGGCTGGGGAAAAACCTGGTTCTACTGCAGAATTACTGCTCCGGATCAAGAGAATCCTTTGCCGGGTTAAAGAAAATATTGCCTTCCAATGGACTTTCAACTCCCCGGGTCTGTGACTCAAGAAGAACAAGTCGCCCATAAATCTGTTTGGCCCCTGCTGAGAGCTATGAATGCCAATGGTTTGACTATAATTGATTTGATCTGATGTTGGGTTGAATGGCGCATCATGCCCCTAAGCCATCGTGATGGTCTGATGCGTCAGTATGATGGCAATTTAAACAACGTTCAACATTTCACAAATGTCATGCTCGACTATGAGGAGATCAAAAGTCTCATAAAGAAGTTCTATGGTGAACCCAAAGAGGCTTGTTCCAAAATTGGTCTGAAACCATTCTGTGTTGCAAATCCAGCTCCTAAGGTAGATAAATTCATCCATTATCTGTTTTATTTGGTATCTTATTTCGCTCCTTTCTAGAACTGAGTTCCCCTGTTACAGAAAAATGCACCCTTCTAGAAGCGCAGGATTATAAAGCCGCCCGTCAAAAGGGTGAAGACCCTCGCCAAGAAGAAGAAAGGAAAATCATGTGCGGGCGAGTCATCTGTTGTGGGCGAGTCACCACATAATGAAAATTTGTCTGGATTAAGTATCTGGACCATCCCCTTGTTGTATCATATACCTGTTCTAATCATCTGTCTCATTCTTAGGGAGATGACGTGGAAAGTGATGATGAAGAGGCTGAGGTAATTTCCATATCTTCTAACTCAAATATTTCCTTGGAAAGACCTCAAAGGCGGGTTTGTAGGAAAGTCCCTATGAATCACCCGAACGCTCACTTGGTTCCTAACTTCATTTTAAAGAAGGCTCTATATACTTCAAAACACCACACCTGCAGCTCTTCAAGTGACCTTATGGTGGGTTTACCTGAAAAACATCCGGCCACAAACATCGTACCGAGGTACCTTCTTGTTTCTTATCATGTTTATGGCGAGTTAGCTTATATTCACCAAACTTTTGTAACTATAATAGGTGTCTCCTCCTTCATCTGGCGACTCGGCGTCCTCAAAGTTGCCACCCCTTGTTTGTCTCGCACGGTACGATAGTATTTGCTTTATGAACTCTTCACATGATATTCACATGTCATTTATGTATGTACTAACCTTTCATCTTTGTAGAGCTCAAGCCAGGAAGCGGAAAACTGGCGGGTCAGTCCCAAATATTGACAAGCCTGAAGTGGACGAAATAGAGGCCTCTGTCCAGATATTCTAGATGAAACTACTGGAGCTTATGCTGATCCTCCAGAAGGTGTCGCTATGGACAATATACCTAATGTTTAAGTCACCGCGCCAGAAACTGATGACCTAGCCATGGACCCGGGTCATGAAGAAAATCTCAACCTTCCAACTCCCGTGAAGTCATCCAAAGACGCCACGCATGAAGAGGATACTGTCGTTCTTATTGGGACATGTCATACGACACCTGTCCGCAATGTGCTAGCGAAGCATACTGTCGGGACGTCTCCGCCAAGATGGCCAAAGGAAAATCTGCACTTGATCTCTCCAATATCGAGAAATTGAACTTTGAGGAGCTTCATGCAGGATATTTAACTCGCCTTTTCGTGAGCCGGGACTTTCAAGGTGGCTTGGTAAACATGATGAAGAAGAGATATGAGATATGTATGGAACGAATTGCCTCATATATCCTCATATAGCCCCCAAGGGTCGGGTCATCTTCTTGAAGATGAGCCGAGTCTTGGTTAATAACCTTGAAAAGCTTCAACCTGTAGCCCCCAAGGGCCGGGTCAACTTCTTGAAGATGAGTCGGGTCTTGCTTAATGAACTTGAGAAGCTTCAACCTGTAGCCCCCAAGGGCCGGGTCATCTTCTTGAAGATGAGTCGGGCCTTGCTTAATGAACTTGAAAACCTTCAACCTGTAGCCCCCAAGGGCCAGGTCATCTTCTTGAAGATGAGCCGGGTCTTGCTTAATAAACTTGAAAAGCATCAACCTGTAGCCCCCAAGGGCCGGGTCATTTTCTTGAAGATGAGTCGGATCTTGTTTAATAACCTGCAAATCCCCTTTTCATTAGAAAAGAAAATACATTAGCCCCCAAGTGTCAAGTGTATTGCTTGCAATGTGCTTGAGACTCAACTGTCTGCCTATCAATGCAACCACGTACTGTTAAGGTCACTGATCCTTCCTGCTTGATTTTGTAGGAGACTATCAGTCAAACTGATGTATCCCTAAGCGGGATGAGAAAAAGTATGGGACCCCAACAAGACGCCAGGGCCGCAGCAGAGGAAAAACTTCGAGTTACGTTGGTAGAACTTGAACAGGTCAAGGCTGAATAGTTATAAGGAATCAACCGAAGCTGAAAGAGCCGCCCTTGTGAAACGAGCTGAGAAGTGTGAGGGTCAACTGAAACAAGCCACAGAAGAATTGACTAGTCTGTGTTGACATATCTCCAATATGACCAATGATATATTTGGTAAGTCCTTAATATAAAATGTGTTATCATTTTCGTAAAGGACACAAAGTGCTTGGCGACTTATGCTTCATTTGTTTCTTTGTAGGCCCTCGATCTGCCAATCATCAAGAAGATTCGGTGCTGAAGCTAAAGGAAATATACACTCTAACGGAGCAACTTTATGCTGGAAGCTTGCTGACCGTCAAGGCTGTCTGGGGGACAAAGACCCAGTGAAGTATATCAAGGATATGTTGTGGCGGCTCTGAACCATTCCTCAGCACATAGCAGAAATAAGGAAATCATCTGCGCAAAAGGGCGTGATGGCAGACATGAGCTAGGCGATAGCTTATGCTCCTGAACTTAAGCCAGATGAAATAGGTGGCGGATTCCTTGAATACAAGGATGACTGCTCAAAATTCACGCAGGAAGACTACGCGCAATGCTTAAAGGATGTTCGCCCTGTGGCAAGCCGCCTTGCTGAAAGCCTTGATCTGCTAAAATATCAGGTGGCTTATGATGATGATGGGAAGCATGTGGCAATTCCCAGTTTCACATCTTTGGACTTAACACCTCAGCGCCGTAAGCTTTCTTTTGGCCTCTAATGCTGACCCATCAACCATCTTGACGGAAGAAGCTGAATTTCATTGTGCTTGATATTGATTGCAATCCTACATGTCCTATCATTCTTGGTAGACCTTTCCTCAGGACTATTGGTGTTATCATCGATATGAAGGAAAGGAATATTAGGTTTCAGTTTCCTTTAAATAAGGGATGGAGCATTTTCCTAGAAATAAAATAAGATTGCCTTATGAATCCATGATGATGTCTACTTATGGTTTGAGCACCAAAGACGACGATACGTGATTCCATCGCCTTATGCCTAGCTAAGGGCGTTAAACAATAGCGCTTGTTGGGAGGCAACCCAATGAATTTATCTTTTTCTTTCTGTTTTGTTGCGTCCACACTATCATAATTCTGTTATGATTGTGTTTTTTTGTTTCTTTTTGTGTTTGAGCCAAGCAAAACCTTTATGACTAGTTTTGGTGATGGTTGTTTGATCCTGCTGGAAAAACGCAGAAACTTTTCGCTCACGAAATTATTTTTCATTTTTATTCAGAAAGAGATTTTGAGTTGATTATTTTTTCTTCTGGTTGATATGCCTTTTTACCAGGCTGCCGTAATTGTTCAGAATTTTTGAGGTACCATAAGTATACGAAGTATACAGATTTCTACAGACTGGTCTGTTTTTGACAGATTCTGTTTTTGTTGAGTTGGTTGCTTGTTTTGATGAAACTATGGATAGTATCAGGGAGGGGGGTACTAGCCATGAAAAAGTGATAATACAGTAATCTAACACCAATCTAATTATAAATCAAGATTGCTACATTACCTTAAGAGGTGGTAGTTTGTTTTCTTGTGCTAATGATATCACGAGTTCCTGTTTAAGTTTTGTGTTGTGAAGTTTTGAAGTTTTGGGTGATGTTATCATGGACAAAGGGATAAAGAGTGGAAAGAGATCAATCTTGGGGATGCCCAAGGAATCCCAAGCCAAATTCAAGGACACCAAAAAGCCTAAGCTTGGGGATGCCCCGGGAAGGCATCCCCTCTTTCGTCTTCAATCCATCGGTAACATTACTTGGAGCTATATTTTTATTCACCACATGATAAGTGTTTCCCTTGGAGCGTCTTGTATCGTAGGAGTCTTTTATTTTTGTTGTGTCACAATCATCCTTGCTGCACACCTTTTGACAGAGACATGCACTCATCGTGAATTTGCTAGAATACTCATTGTGTTTCACTTATATCTTTTGAGCTAGACCATTTTGCTCTATGTGCTTCACTTAGATCTTTTAGAGCACGGCGGTGCGTGACTTGGTAGTTGGCTTGTGCTATGAAAGTAGTCCCAAAGGTGATAGGCACCCAAAGAGGATACAATAGAACCTCCATCTTCATGTGCATTGAGTAGAAAGATAAATTTGATTCCTCTCAATTAGTTTTGAGACGTGGATTTGGTAATATTAAGAGCTATGTTAGTAGGGTGTTGTGAATCTAGAAATACTTGTGTTGAAGTTAGTGATTCCCGTAACATGCACGTATGGTGAACCGCTATGTTAGGAAGTGAGAGCATAATTGATCTATTGATTGTCATCCTTTGTGTTGCGGTCGGTATCGCGCGATGGTTTACACCTACCAACCCTTCCCCTAGGAGTATGCGTTTAGCACTTTGTTTCAACCGCTATGTTAGGAACCACTATGTTAGATGCACTTTCACTTTCCACCATTGCTAGCCTCTCTAGTATCACGCAATTTTCGCACGTGCACAAACCCACCATATGCCTTCCTCAAAACAACCACCATAGCTACCTACTATGGCATTTTCATAGACATTCCGACATATATTGCCATGCAACTCCCACCGTTCCGTCTCATGACTTGTGCTGTCACTCTCATATTTCCATTGCATGATCGTAAGATAGCTAGCGAGATGTTTCAACGTCATACGCCATGCTAGATCGTTGCACATCCCGGTACACTGTCGGAGGCATTTCCTATAGAGTCATCGTCGTTCTAAGCTTTGAGCTGTGAGTAAATAAAAGTGTGATGATCATCATTATTAGAGCATTGTCCCATGTGAGGAAATAAAAAAAAGAGGCCAAATTTGCCCACAAAAAAAGAGATATGGAAAGAGGCCAAAGAGCCCAAACATAAAAAGAGAAAAAGAGAGAAGGGACAATGCTACTATCTTTTCCACACTTGTGCTTCATAATAGGACCATGTTCTTCATGATTGAGAGCCTCTCGTTTTGACACCACCATATACTAGTGGGAATCTTTATTATATAACCTGGCTTGTATATTCCAATGATGGTCTTCCTCATAATTTCCCTAGGTCTTCGTGAGCAAGCAAGTTGGATGCACACCCACTAGTTCTCATTTTGAGCTTTCACATACTTATAACTCTAGTGCATCCGTTGTATGGCAATCCCTACTCATTCACATTGATATCTATTAATGGGCATCTCCATAGTCCTTTAGTACGCTGAGTCAATGTGACCATCTCCTCCTTTTTGTCTCACAACCACCACCACACTCTATTCCACCATAGTGATATATCCATGGCTCACGGTCATGTATTGCGTGACAGTTGAAAAAGCTTTGAGAAAGTAAGAGTGCAAAAACAATTACTTGGCCAATACCGGGGTTGTGCATGATTTAAATTAGTTGTGTGGGGATGATGGAGCATAGCCAGACTATATGATTTTGTAGGGATAACTTTCTTTGGCCTTGTTATTTCGAAAGTTCATGATTACCTTGCTAGTTTGCTTGAAGTATTACTGTTTTCATGTCAATCGCAAACTATTGTTTTGAGTCTTACGGATCTGAACATTCATGTCACATGAAAGAACTTACAAAGGACAACTATGCTAGGTAGCATTCCACATCAAAAATTCAGTCTTTATCACTTCCCTACTCGAGGACGAGCGGGAGTTAAGCTTGGGGATGCTTGATACGTATCCAACGTATCTATAATTTTTGATGGTTCCATGATATTATCTTGTCAAACTTTGGATGTTTTGTATGCCTTTTATATCTTTTTTGAGACTAACTTATTAACTCAGTGCCAAGTGCCAGTTCCTGTTTTTTCCGTGTTTTTGACCCTTTTCAGAGGAGGATTTTAAACGGTGTCCAAACGGAATAAAACTTCCGAAAAGATTTTTTCTGGAACAGAAGATACGCACGGGACGTTAGAATTAAGGCAGAAGCCACCAGGGGACCCCACAAGCACCTAGGCGCGGCAAGGGGGGCCCGCGCCTAGCAGGCTTGTGGGCCCCCTGTGGTTCGTCTACCCTACCTATTCCGCCTATAAATTCCTGAAAAATCCAAAACTGCGCGAGAGATCCACGAAAATACTTTTCTGCCGCTGCAAGCTTCTATCTCCGCAAGATCCCATCTGTGGAACGTTCTAGTGCCCTGCCGGAGGGGGATTCGGATACGGAGGCCTTCTTCATCAACACCATGACCTCTCCGATGATGCGTGAGTAGTTCACCATAGACCTTCGGGTCCATAGCTAGTAGCTAGATGGCTTCTTCTCTCTCTTGGATCTTCAATACAAAGTTCTCCATGATCTTCATGGATATCTATCCGATGTAATCTTCTTTTGCGGTGTGTTTGTCGAGATCCGATGAATTGTGGATTTATGATCAGATTATCTATGAATCTTATTTGAGTTTCTTCCAATCTCTTATATTCATGATTTCATATCCTTGTAATTCTCTTCGAGTTGTGGGTTTTGTTTGGCCAACTTGATCTATGATTCTTGCAATGGGAGAAGTGCTTGGTTTTGGGTTCATACCGTGCGGTGACCTCACCCAGTGCCAGAAGGGGTAGCGAGGCACGCATCATGTTGTTGCCATCAAGGGTAAAAAGACGGGGTTTACATCATTGGTTTCAGTTTATCCATCTACATCATGTCATCTTGCTTAAGGCATTACTCTGATCGTCATGAACTCAATACACTAGATGCATGATGGATAGCGGTAGATATGTGGAGTAATAGTAGTAGATGCAGATAGTATCGGTCTACTTGTCTCGGACGTGATACCTATATGTATGATCATTGCCTTAGATATCGTCATGACTTTGCACGGTTCTATCAATTGCTCGACAGTAATTTTTTCACCCACCGTATTATTTGCTATTTTGAGAGAAGCCTCTAGTGAACACTATGGCCCCCGGGTCTACTTCACATCATATTTTCAGCCTTACACTTTTACTTCGTTGCACTTTTCGCCTTCAGATCTCACTTTGCAATCAATCTTGAAGGGATTGAAAACCCCTTTATAGTGTTGGGTGCAAGCTCGTTTGTGTTTGCGCAGGTACTCTGGACACTTGACCTCGATTCTCCTACTGGATTGATACCTTGGTTCTCAAACTGAGGGCAATACTTACTGCTCCTGTGCTACACCACCCTTTCCTCTTCAAGGGAAAAACCAACGCAAGCTCAAGAGGCAGCACATGCCACCGCCGAAGGACCGTCTACCCACTCTTGGAAGGATTCCATGTGATGCAGGAGTTCCGAGCTGAGGCGCTCAAGAAAGGTCAAGGAGGTGACCAAGGCGGGCGACATGAATAGTTCGACACGCCCGGGTCACACCAAAGCCCGTTCGGTGGGTTCTCTAACCCGGGCCCGCAGGGCGGGTCAGAGTCTAATGCCGGATAGTACCAGGTTCACAATCAACAGCTGTACAACCCGCATGATGTGTTTCAGCAACCACCCCCGCAAGGAGATCCCCAGCGGCAGGATGACAGCGGCGGCTTTCAGAATAATCCTAAGCAGTTGAACAGCGGACAGTATCACGTGTTCACCACCAACACTTGCAAACGGGACCAAAAGGTGAAACATAGAACTTTTAGCGTGGTTGTGCCGGTGCTCCCTAGGTACCTCAATTGGTATGTGCAGCCCATCACCTGGAGTAGGGAAGATCACCCACCCCGAGTTGATAACCCTGGCGACTTGGCTTTGGTTGCGGCTCCCCAAGTCGGAGGTTACACCCTTTCCAAAGTCCTTATGGATGGTGGCAGCAGCATAAACATTTTATATATCGATACCTTTGGAAGGATGAATTTCTTAAAGAAACACTTGATGCCATCTTCCACGGTTTGCCACGGTATTGTTTCGGGTAAGTCGGCATACCCTATTGGACGGATCAAACTTAATGTAGCTTTTGGAACGGAGTCTAATTACAGGAGAGAGTCCCTCATGTTTGAGTTGGTCAAGATCAAGAGACCTTACCACGCATTGTTTGGAAGGCCGACTTACGCTCGGTTCATGGCCCGCCCATGTTATGTTTACCTCAAGCTCAAAATACCTGGTCCTAGGGGGACTATCACAATCAATGGGGACAGGAAAATAGCCCAAGAATGCGAGGAAGGAGACGCGGCTTATGCAGAGACGGCTTGCGCGGCCGTGGAGCTCAAGTTTAACCAAGCCAATGTTGACCCGACAAATATGACGCCGCACAAGAGACCAACAATCGACTCAGAGCTGCCCCTCAAGTTTAAACCCACGGATGACAACAAAGTAATAGACTTCACGCCAGGCAACTGAACCAAGCAGTTCACCATTTGGATGGGTCTGGATACCAAATAGGAAAGCGCGCTCATTGAATTCATCCGGGAGAATCGGGACATCTTCGCATGGAAACCTTCACATGTGCCAGGTGTGCCGAGAGAATTTGCTGAGCACCTGTGACAGCCCGAGACCGACGTTCCAGAAGATTCCCCTTCTATTCCGTTTCCGTCGTGTGATTATTCTTATTTGTCGAATCATCATCGCATCATGCGCATCATCAGCATTGCGTCGGCATCCCGTTGCCGCCAGTTTTCAAAACATGCATCCGTTGTTAGTTGCCGGTTCTCGTCGTTGTCTGTTATGAGCCCGACCGCACTCGCACGCGCCGCGACAACGTTTAAACCATGTTTTAAAATTGTATTGAAAACTTTCTCTAATTGGGTTGAGATTTGACGTGCAGTCTTATTTTAATATAGCTAGGCCGCCTGTCGAATTTCGTCGCGATCGGAGTCCGTCTGGTACCCAAACGGTCGACCGTAGCGGCACCGTATTTGGTCTACCGTCGGACGGTTGTCGGTGTTTTAAAAATTGTTGCCGCTCCGCGCTATTTCCCTCTCACCCCTACATAGCCCATCTACACAGGTCAGTAGTGCCACCTAGCCACTTCCTCCGTTCGTGGTCGTCTGATCGCGATCGGATTGACGAGGTCCACCCACCATAGACCAACCCTATATAAGCTCCACCCCATGGAGAGGTCTCTCTCACTTCACTAGGGTTCCCCCTAGTCATTTTTGCAGCCACCCCCCTAAAAAAAACCCACCTTCTAGCCCTCACCCTTCAAATCGCGTAGACCTAAGCTCCATAGCCTTTCTCAGCCTTCGGATCTGAGATCTGGGGCTCAGATTCGCCCAAATCCCCACCTACCGGACATGTCCGTGGTCAAATCGGACATGTTCGGGCGATCACAGCTCCTCCCGAGCCCTCCCAGAGCAGCCCGCAACCAGCCAGAGGTCCCATTCGCAGCAGCAGCAGCCGCTCGCTAGAGTTCCCTCACGCTGCCTCGCCCTGCTCCTCTCCTCCTCCTCTTTCCTCGGTTCTCTCACACCTCACCTCTTTCTCTCTCCCATGCAGGTGCCGGCCCAATCTGCGCCGTCGTGAGCTGAAGCTCACAGCGCCGCCGGGGTTGGAGCTCCCGTGCCCGGATCCATCCAGATCCGGCCGGCCCCCACCGGCTCCCCTTCCCTCGCAGCCAGGCCAACACCGCCTCCTACTCTCATTCACGGGAGAGCGAGAACCAGCGCCGCCTCCTCCCTGGTTCGAGGAGAATGACGAGGAGAACGCAGCGCTCGCCTGGTCGGGTGGGCCTCCTGCCCGACTAGCCACCGGCCCACTCCGCCTCGCGCCCCAAGCTCCTGGCCCAGCTGGCGCCTCCCCCACCGGCCCAAGCCCCCTCCAGCCACCTCCAACCGACCGCCTCCTCCCTTGGGCCACAACCCGTGGGTGAGTCCCCTGTTGTCTCGATGTTTCCCGCCCCAGCGCATTTCTTGCTATATTGCGCCTCTGTTAGGCCCATTAGTTAATTTAGGTTTTTTCGAAATTTAATTAAATTCCCGAAAATAAACGTACATTAGATTGCCCGTAACTTTTATTCCGTAAGTCGGATCGTGACGTGTAGCATATCGTTTTTGTGTAGAATCTCACGTAGAATTCGAATTATAACTTGCATAATTGTTTGACGTAGTTTGATGTGTCAAACGCCTAGTCTTACGTGTTGTCCCAATAGGATTCGTCCCGTATTTATTTTTCACGCGTGTCCGGGTTGCTCGAATTCCATAGTAGAAATGTTCATGTTTTAGGAACCACTACTGGAATTCAGAATTTTGTCGTCTGCCTTGCCTTTGCCGTCTGCTGCCGCATGGCAAAGGTACTCTTTATCGTCAGCTGTCATAGTGCTGACGGCAAAGAGGTGGCTGATGGCAAAGTTTTAATTTGCCGTCGGCCATCTCTTTGCCGTCCGCTGGCGGACGGCAAAGGAGCCATATGCGGACGGCAAAGGTTTGGATAACGGCAAAGCCCCCCACCCAAACGGCTGAAACTCACCCCCACCCACCCGCCACTTTGTCGTCTGCCTGGGACTCCTTTGCCGTCTGCCTGGGAGCACGGCGGACGGCAAAGGGGACGGCGGCCCCACCCCACTAACGGCTGCCGGCCCCACTACCTCCCGCACGGCTTCGCCCTCGTCTCGGCTCCCGCACGACCTCTCCCGCACGCCCGCCCCTCCCCCACCCGGCGCCGCCACCAACCTGCGACGCCCCCACCCGCCGCCGCCACCACCCTGCTCCGCAACCACCCTGCGCCGCCCCCACCCGGTGCCGCCACCACCCTGTGCCGCCACCACCCTGCGCCTCCCCCACCCGGCGCCGCCACCACCCTGCGCCACCCCTCCCTGCTCCGCCACGACCCTGCGCCGCCACCAGCCTGCACCGCCCGCCCCTCCTCCCTGCGCCGCGACCAGCCTGCACCGCCCGCCCCTCCTCCCCGCGCCGCCCCTCCTCCCTGCGCCCCCGGTACGTTTTTTTTCTTTTTTTCTGTTAAATTATGTAGTTAGTTTATTAGGTAGAATAAAGTAGATAGAAAAAATAGATAGAAAAGAAAAAAACTTAGAACAAAATAATAGAAGAAATTAGTTTTTTTCCTGTTAAATTAGATAGTTAGATTTTTCTTTTTTCTGTTAAATTATATAGTTAGTTTATTAGGTAGAATAAAGTAGATAGAAAAGAAATAATAGAAAAAAAATAGATAGAAAGGAAAAAACTTAGAAGAAAAAAGAAGAAGAAGAAGAAGAAGAAGAAGAAGAAGAAGAAGAAGAAGAAGAAAGAGTATAGGAGGAGAAAGAGAAAAGAAAGAAGAAATAGAAGAAGAGGAGGAGGAGGAGGAGAAAGAAGAAGAAGAAGAAGAAGAAGAAGAAGAAGAAGAGAAGAAGAGAATAAGAAAAAAATAAGAAGGAGAAGAAGAGAAAAAATAAGAAGAAGTTGATTTTTTATTGTTTGGTATTTAGAGGTAGCTAGATTCTTTTTTAGTTACTTAGTGGTAGATTCTGTTTTTGTTATAGTGGTAGATTCTGTTTTTGTTATTTTTTGCTGTTTATTGCTATCTAGGTTTAGCGATAGGTTTAGTTAGCTTGGTTAGTTAGGTTAGTTAGTTAGTTAGCTTACTAGAAAGAATAGGAAGAAGAAGAGGAGGAGGAGGAGGAGAAGAGGAGAAGAGGAGGAGGAGGAGGAGAAGAAGAAGAAGAATAGGAGGAGGAGAAGACAAAAAGAAGATCACATGTTTGGTATTTAGTTTTTTGGAATTAATTAGTAGTTTTAGTGGTAGATTCTATTAGTTAATTAGTAGATTTAGTGGTAGATTATGTTAGTTTATTCGCCCATCATTATTGCTTAGGTTCAAGACTACTTCAAAGAAGATCACCTGTTCTTTTGTTGAAACCAATTCTGTCAAAATAATGTATCGTCTATATTTATTTGTACCGGAGCAAAACAGGACAACTTAAATAATATTGCCATCCTCAAATGTAGAAAATATCGAAAAGTTTTATATAAACTGAAAAGTAGTATAGGTAACTTGGAAAATCCTCTAGACCAAAAGGGCAACTTGTGGACCTGCGAACTTTGCGTGGTAGGTGCATGTCCATGCAGCAGGGTAATTTCCCCAACAATGACATAATTAGTCCATTTAGCTCCAAAATACCATAATAAGCTCAAAATGGCATAAGAACCTTGGTTAGCTCATTAATACTATATACTTAGCTTGTTTTCCTCTAAAATGGGATAATTACCCCATTTAGCTCAAAAAAGACATAATTAGGTAATTTAGCTCCAACAAGAGGAGAAGAGGAGAAGAAATAGGCAAAATGAAAAGAAAGAAGAAGAAGAAGAAGAAGAAGAAGAAGAGAAGAAGGAGAAGGAGAAGGAGGAGGAGAAGGAGGAGGAGGAGGAGGAGGAGAAGGCCAAGGACCTTCTATCCTTCTCCTCCTCCTTCTTCTTGATTTCTTCTTGTTCTCCTCCTCCTCCTCTTTCTTCTCCTCTTTCATATTATCCTTGCTTTAATTAACCCAACAATGACATAATTAGCCCATTTAGCTCCAAAATACCATAATAAGCTCAAAATGGCACAAGAACCTTGGTTAGCTCATGAATATTATATACTTAGCTTGTTTTCCTCTAAAATGACATAATTGGAATATTTGTGTTGATCGGGTGGATTTACATGGGATAGTTGTCTCGTCGCTGTGAGGTCTGCTGTGCGAAGACCTGCCCGTGCGTTGTACGAGCTCCGCCCCTGCATTCGTGGGTTAGTACAAATTTCATCTCCTCCCCGCCCCTTCATTTACTGTGGCTCGGTTTCCGGATGAAACTTTCTAGATTTAGGTAATTCAATTAATTTATCAGTATGCGTGACCAGTATGCGTCTCCCGTTCGAAAGGGTAACATCTATAAATATGCATGTCTTTGCATATTTATAACCGCCATCCTTTCGAATTGTCCAACATTATCCATGGACAGCCCGAGTATGTGTGAATTGGGTTCGTTTTCCCGTATGCTGTGCTCTCGATCCGATGCAGAATTTCGTCAGTGCCTCCCTGTTGTTCTCCGGATGCACATCCTCTCTGTTTATTGCGGAGACGTGTATCAGGAGAACAGCGGGGAGGTGCTGCCGAAATTTTGCGTTGGATCCGGAGCAGAGCATGGGAAAACGAACCCAATCTACACATACTCGGGTGGGATTAGGACCTATCTTTACCTATTAGGGTGTAGGTTGCCTGGACGTAATAAAAATGGAGAACCTGATTAACCGATGAATATAAATGCTAAATTATATATAAATATATTTCTTCTGTCTTCAGTAGCTACGCAAGATGAGTGATCGTTCGTGGATGTATACCGGTCACCCTAGTCAGAAAGAGATGACGAAAGAATGGTTTTTAAAAACAAAGGAATTTGTGAAAGCCGCATTCGCAAATGGCTAGGAAAGAAACTATTGCCCCTGTCCTGGATGCGACAACTATAAAAAGACGACACAGGCTGTAATGATTAAACACCTGCAGAGGAGGGGTTTTAAGCCTAATTATACGGTGGTCCATCGTCGCACGGACGAGCATGGTACTGGGATCGAAGACATGGTGCAAGACTTTGATGATGCTCGGGATTCGGAAGATGAGATGGAGGAATCTGCAAAGGCTTTTTATGAAGTTTTGGAGTCTTCAAAACGTCCTCTCCATGAGCACACTGAGCTCTGTCAGCTGGATGCAATTGCACAAGTAATGGCTCTGAAGGCTCAGTTCAACTTGGGAAGAGAATGCTACGACGCGATGATGACACTATTTGGACGTTTCCTACCCAAAGGCCATGTCATGCCTGCAAACCTGTACCAGTCGGACAAAATACTTCGTGTACTTAAGATGCCCTATGAGAAGATAGATGCATGTGAGAAAGGATGTGTCTTATTTAGGAAGGAGTATGCACACTTGGACTATTGTCCCAATTGCGAGTCTTGCATGTATCTTGTGGTAGACAACGGTATGGGTGAGAAGAGGCAGACCAAAATCGCAGTTAGTGTTCTTCGATATATGCCAATCATACCAAGACTTCAACGTCTTTTCATGGTCGAAGAGACAGCCAGACAGATGACATGGCACAAATTGGGCAAAAGAACCCAACTAGATGCGGATGGGAATAAGATGATGGTACACACATCGGATGGGGAAGCGTGGAAACATTTCGATGGATTGCATCAGGATAAAGCGGCACATCCAAGGAATCCTCGAGTCTGCGCTGCCACGGATGGTTTTAATCCCTTCGGCATGACGGCAACCCAATACAGTTGTTGGCCTGTATTTGTCATTCCACTCAATCTCCCCCCCGGGCAGATTATGCAAAGAAAGAACATATTTCTGACGTTGATAATTCCAGGGCCCAATTATCCGGGAAATAATATGAATGTGTACCTGCAACCGCTTAAGGATGAATTGGAAGAAGCTTGGGAAAATGGGGTCAAGACATACAATGCCGATAGAAAAGAAAACTTCAAAATGCATGTGTGGTACATGTACTCTATGCATGACTTGCGAGCGTATGCGCTATTCTCTGGATGGTGTGTGCATG
This sequence comes from Hordeum vulgare subsp. vulgare, assembly GCF_904849725.1. Taxonomy (NCBI): domain Eukaryota; kingdom Viridiplantae; phylum Streptophyta; class Magnoliopsida; order Poales; family Poaceae; genus Hordeum; species Hordeum vulgare. The sequence continues at coordinate 219,441,196 of NC_058520.1, forward strand.
GAAGGTTCCCGTGCCCCCAATGCAAGGCAGCTCTTTAGTTTCATTGATTGCAGGAGGGTCGGAAGTATTCTTGCTTTGACTTGCATAGACAGTTCCTCGATCCTGACCATCAGTTCAGAAAAGACAAGAAGAACTTTACCAAAGGTAAAGTTGTCAAAAACTTGGCACCACCTGCGTTCACAGGCCAACAGATCCTGGATCAGTTAAACGCCCTCGAGCCTGATCCAGAGCGTCCATGGTATTTCAAGGGGTATAATTCAAAACATGCCTGGACTCACAAGCCATGCTTCTCGGATCTGCCTTACTTCAAAGACCTCCTTCTTCCACACAATATCGACATGATGCACATTGAAAAGAATATCAGAGAGGCTATTTTTGGTACATTGTTCGACATAGATGGGAAGACAAAGGATAATATTAAGGCTAGAGTCGATCAAGAGACACTATGTCATAGACCATTACAAAACATGCGAGAAGGAAAAGGAAAGCAGAAGTGGTCGAAGCCAAAGGCCTGGTTCAATCTTGGAAGGCCAGCTATGAGGGAAATTATCTTGTGGGTCAAAATGCACTTGATGTTCCCCGATGGGTATGCAGCGAATCTAAAGAGGGGAGCGAGTCTTGAAAAATTAAAAATCTTTGGTCTCAAGAGTCATGATTGGCACATATGGCTAGAGCGGGTAATGCCGATGATGTTACGTGGCTATATTCCTGAGGATGAATGGCTAGTACTGGCGGAGCTGAGCTATTTCTTCCGTGTTCTTTGTGCGAAAGAATTGTCGCCTGGCGTGGTAGAAGACATGGAGGAGTTTGCACCAGAGTTTTTGTGCAAGTTAGAGAAGATCTTTCCACCGGGCTTCTTTAATCCAATGCAGCATTTGATTTTACATCTACTGACCGAGGCAAGATTGGGTGGGCCCGTGCAAGATCATTGGTGCTATGCAACTGAGAGGATGCAGAAGACCCTTCGAGCTAAATGTAAAAATAAGCGTAGAATTGAAGCATCGATGGCTGAGGCATTCATTACTGAGGAGGTGGCAAACTTTATGACAGCACACTACGAAGCCAAAAATCATCATTTGCATAATCCGAAGCCTCGGCACAATGATGAAGACCCTAAAAAAGGTGGGTCCAACCTCAGCCTATTCAAAGGGAAGCTCGCACCAGCCGGTGCTTCGAAACCAATAACGTTGGATATCGAAGAATGGTGGAACATTTCGTTGTATATCTTCAACAACCTAACAGAAGTGCGTCCGTACATCGAGTGAGTTCTCGGCACATTTTCCCGTAACTTCTAATTCATTTGAACTGCTCTTATTCCCGGATATTTCAAACAGCCGTTACGTCGTCAAATTCTCGGATGGAGCGGTGATCAAAAATGATTCCGTCGAAGAGTATGAGCTTGTGTCAAAGACAGGAGGCGGCTATCCCGGTTTCATCTCTTGGTTCAAACAAAGGGTAATTATCAACAATGGACCATTTCATTCTTGGTCTAACTTGCGGATAATGCAACAACCGTTTCGTATTAAACTTGTAGGCTAATTCAGAGTCTATGGACGCCGAATTGAGACAAGTCGCTAATGGTTTTGACTATAAGGTCCGTTCATTTGAGAAATACAACATCAACGGGTATCTCTTTCGTACCTTTGGCAAAGAGCTATCTATGCCCGACCGGAAATCTACAAATTGTGGTGTCTCTGCTATCGGCGAAGGTGTTATCGAGTATTATGGAAGAGTTGAAGCAATTTATGAACTTCAATTCTATGGTGAAAACCCACCGAACGTCGTAGTCTTCAAATGTTATTGGTTTCAGCCGAAAAAGACTAGAAGGACTCATGAACATATAGGACTAGTAGAAATCAATCCAAACACCCATTTAGATGTTCCCGATGTCTATATTACGGCTCAACAGGCGACCCAAGTTTTCTATCTACCGTGGGCATGCCAAATGGATAAGAATCTGGAAGGTTGGTATGTTGTTTATGAAGTGCCGCCACATGTCAGACAACCTCTCCCAAATGAACAGGATTATGAACCTCACATTAACCCAGACACATATGATGGAGAATTCTTCCAAGAAGGACGTCTTTCCAAGAAACGTTTCAAGAACCGCCGTGCTTCATCCAAGAAAATGGAAGTAGACAACGACAATGAATCCGACTCCAGCCCTGAGCCGGAACCAGAAGACCTGGAACTCGTAGAGGTTACTGATGCGGATGACCTGTCAATGCTTCAACGATTAAAGGAAGGCCTTTCACAACTTCACGCCGTTGAACCCGATGAGCACGTCATTCATGAAGACATGCGTGATAGTGATGATGATGATGCATTTATTGATGATGATTATTAGTTTGTAAGATTCACAACTTAAATTATATATATTTTAATCTTTATTATTCATGTACATATTATTATTCATGTCAGTCATTCAATTTTTTTATGTTGTACTAATTTCTTTTAATCTTTATCATGGCAGGTGTTGATAGATGGTGGGCGCGGGTCCAGAGCGCTCGACGGGTTCTTCCCAGGCGCCCCGCACGAGGGGTGGTACTTCCCTTCCAACCCTATCTCTCGGTAGAGCCTTGGCAGACAGTCTTTCGACACCAGCCGGGGGTTCTTCTTCGTCGGCGACATTGCCCACTGGGAGAGGTGCTGGTCGGGTAGGGAGGAAGGGGAAGGGTACAGGGAGAGGTGGTGGCCACGGAAGATCCAGGAGGACTGTTGAGCCGTCCTCGCCACCACCACCAGCTCATTCACCCGAGCATAGGACTAGTATGGTCGACCCGTTTGCGGAGGAGGCTACGGGGACTCCGGTCCAGGAGCCTGGTGTTCACGGGCATTCGTCCCATGAGACTCCGGTCCAGGAGCAGCCTCGGGTCGAGGTGCATTCGGCCCAGGAGCAGCCGGAGGCTTCACCCGACGTGGAGAGGCCCGGATGGGAGCCTTGGCCGGATCGTACCGAATTGCTGGATTGGACCGAGGGTCCGGGTGGCTCAGGGGGCGGGGATGGCGGGGATGAGCTTACGGATAGTGAGGGCGATGTGCAGGTGGACGGGGCCACCGTGTACAAGCGTGGTAGTACACGTCTCCCGGTTGCCCCGGCTACCCGCGAGCAGAGGCCGGTGATCAAACCTGAAGGAGATAGGTAAGTACATTTACCCGTTTTTTAGCTTTTGCCTTCAAGTTTGTTCAAATATCTAATGCGCTGACCTTATCATACTGCAGGGGATGGGTACACCCTCTTGGAGTCCGCAGGCCGAACTCCGTCCTTGGTGTGCTTTGCCGGACAAATTTCCCGGGGTTTGTCACGTTGCCTGGTGAGGGTCAGGTTCCTACACTAGGATTTACCTGGTAGCACTACCAGGCTGCGCAGGCCCCGCCGGAGGAGATTATAGATGGTGTCTTGTGCCACACGAGGGCCGAGATGGTGATCAAGAGCTTTTGGGTAAATTATCCTTTTATAGAATCTAAAATTAACAATATACCTAATTATTGTACTAATCGGTGTTTTCACGTTTGATTGCACACCTTCTGTAGGTGTGAGGATGGATATGAGGAGGAGGCGGCCAGGGTTCTCGAGGTCGAGTGTAGGCGGCTACTACAGAACTTGCGCCACGAGGCACGGACGCAGGCTATTCGAGATTACTACGCCACACGTGGTATTAAGAAGGAGAAGAAGGATTGCCAAGGAAAGTTTCTGAAGATCGAGCAATACATGAAGGTAATTACCTATTCTTAAGTCCTTCTACGTAGTACTCTTGATTTCATTCATAGGCGTAGCGCTGAAAATTCTTTCTAATAACTTACAGGTGCCCCCGAGATGGTGTGCGGATAAGATGGATTGTTGGGAGGCATTGGTTGATGAGTGGTGCACAGGTAGCTGGCGAGCCGTCCACGAGAATGCGAAGGATCGGCGTAGCCAAATGGTTGGTGTGCCACACCATCAAGGCAGCGCCAACTTTCTTCAGTTTGGACGAAACTGGGTATGTGATTTGCTTCATGATTCATGCAATTCATTCTTGATGCAAATATTTTGTTCCTCTCTTTTAGGCGCATCACAATAAGACTGAGATGCCACACTTGTACGACCTTTATGGCATGGCCCATACTGCCTCGTACAAGAAGGCGAAGGCATTCTATGAGTCGGACCTGGATGATCCCAGTAACTTCACCAACATATCATCCCACCAGAAGCTCGTGGCATACAGGGACGCGGGGAAGGCTATGAAAGGGGATGACTTTAACCCTAGCCAGGAACCTTTGGATCCAGAGCTGGTGATGATATCTAGTGGCGGGAGGCCCCATGGATCGATAGCCATTGGAGATGGGATAATATGTTGTCCACTCACTCTTCCGGAGATCAAGGCGCGCCAGTCGGGCAGATGTCCTGAGATAACGCCTCGTCCACGGCCAGTCGAACTTGCCATCGAGGTTAGTTGTACGGAGTAAGAACACTCTCATCCATTTCATTATGTGTGTCACCATAGATCATTACTGTGGTAACGAGGAATGGTTTTTCAGGCTCCTCTTGAAAAGAGAGAGCGGCAAACCAGGCTGCTCTTGAGAAAGAGAGATTGGCAAGCCAGGATGCTCTTCAGGCTGCTCTTGATGAGAGGGACCAGACCACGGCACGATTGCTTGAGGAGGAGAGGGCCCGGAATGAGGCGGGTCAACGGGCCCTGTACGAGCTTTTTGTGGTATGTTTTTTTTCACATTAGCCAAATCATGTGTGTAATGTCTGTTTCAATACTAACTAATACGACCCAGTCTTCAGGGTATGTGCGAGAAGAGCGGTCAAGTCCCTCCGCCGACGCCCGTCTTCTCTTCGATTGGCATGTTGAGTTTCATTATAAACTAGTATTAATAATTGAGTTCATCATGCTAACTGAGACATTGCAAAATATCTTTTTTGCAGAATAACTCCCGAGCGGCATCGCACGACCCTTCTCCAGGGCAACCGTCTCCAAACGAAGCCGGCGCGAGCAACCGTGGTGTTTCTCCTCCTTGATGACCACTACGGTAAGTTTCTCCTCCAAACGTAGCTTGTTTTCCTCTAAAATGAGATAATTAGCCCATTTAGCAACAAGAAGACATAATTAGGTAATTTAGCTCCAACAAGAGGAGAATAAATAGGAAAAATGAAAAGAAAGAAGAAGAAGAAGGAGGAGAAGGAGGAGGAGGAGGAGGAGAAGGAGGAGAAGGCCAAGGACCTTTTAGTCCTTCTCCTCCTCCTCCTTCTCCTCCTTCTCCTCCTTGATTTCTTCTTCTTCTCCTCCTCCTCCTCTTTCTTATCCTCTTTCATATTATCCTTGCTTTAATTTCCCCAACAATGACATAATTAGTCCATTTAGCTCCAAAATACCATAATAAGCTCAAAATGGCATAAGAACCTTGGTTACCTCATTAATATTATATACTTAGCTTGTTTTCCTTTAAAATGGGATAATTAGCCCATTTAGCTCAAAAAAGACATAATTAGGTAATTTAGCTCCGACAAGAGGAGAAGAGGAGAACAAATAGGCAAAATGAAAAGGAAGAAGAAGAAGAAGAAGAAGAAGAGAAGAAGGAGAAGGAGGAGGAGGAGGAGGAGGAGGAGGAGAAGGCCAAGGACCTTCTAGTCCTTCTCCTCCTCCTCCTCCTTCTTCTTGATTTCTTCTTCTTCTCCTCCTCTTCCTATTTCTTCTCCTCTTTCATATTATCCTTGCTTTAATTAACCCAACAATGACATAATTAGCCCATTTAGCTCCAAAATACCATAATAAGCTCAAAATGACACAAGAACCTTGGTTAGCTCATGAATATTATATACTTAGCTTGTTCTCCTCTAAAATGACATAATTAGAACATTTAGCTCAAAAAAGACATAATTAGGTAATTTAGCTCCAACAAGAGGAGAAGAGGAGAAGAAATAGGCAAAATGAAAAGATAGAAGAATAAGAAGAGAAGAAGAAGAAGAGAAGAAGGAGAAGGAGGAGGAGGAGGAGGAGGAGGAGGAAAAGGCCAAGGACCTTCTAGTCCTTCTCCTCCTCCTCCTCCTTCTTCTTGATTTCTTCTTCTTCACCTCCTCCTCCTCCTCTTTCTTCTCCTCTTTTATATTATCCTTGCTTTAATTAACCCAACAATGACATAATTAGCCCATTTAGCTCCAAAATACCATAATAAGCTCAAAATGGCACAAGAACCTTGGTTAGCTCATGAATATTATATATTTAGCTTGTTTTCCTCTAAAATGACATAATTGGAACATTTAGCTCAAAAAAGACATAATTAGGTAATTTAGCTCCAACAAGAGGAGAAGACGAGAAGAAATAGGCAAAATGAAAAGATAGAAGAAGAAGAAGAGAAGAAGAAGAAGAGAAGAAGGAGAAGGAGGAGGAGGAGGAGGAGGAGGAGAAGGCCAAGGACCTTCTAGTCCTTCTCCTCCTCCTCCTCCTTCTTCTTGATTTCTTCTTCTTCTCCTCCTCCTCCTCTTTCTTCTCGTGCTTCATATTATCCTTGCTTTAATTAACCCAACAATGACATAATTAGCCCATTTAGCTCCAAAATACCATAATAAGCTCAAAATGGCACAAGAACCTTAGTTAGCTCATGAATATTATATACTTAGCCTGTTTTCCTCTAAAATGACATAATTAGCCCATTTAGCTCAAAAAGAAGGAGAAGGAAGAAGAAGAAGAAGAAGATAAGAAGAAGAGAAGGAGAAGGAGAAGAAGAAGAAGGAGGAGGAGAATAAGAAGAGAAGAAGAATGAGAAGGAGGAGAAGAAGGAGAAGGTACCCTCCTTCTTCTCCTTCTTCTTCTCTCCTTCTTCTCCTCCTTCTTCTCCTTCTTCTTCTCTTCGTTTTTCTCCTTCTCCTCCTCCTTATCCTTCTCCTTCCCCTTCCCCTCCTCCTCCTCCTCCTCCTCCTCCTTCTTGTTTTTCTTGTCCTTTTTCTCTTCTTGCTTCTTCTCTTTCTTCTTCAATTTAGCTTATTTGTCATATATATGTTCTTCTTCTTCTTCTTCTGACTTTCTTATTCCCATTTTGCAGATTGGATGTACTACATGCATGGAAGCTGGCGTTGGGAGTGCTTTAGTTTCCATTTTTATTTGAGTTGATGAACAATGTGGAACTATATATATATGTATATATGGATGAACAATATATGTGCAACTATATGTATGTATATATGGATGAAACTTTGTATGTGTTGGTTCTTTTGATATATGGGATGTACGTTGATGAACAAATTGCATTGATGAGATTTATATGTATATCAGATATGTGTTGTGACCTATTTATCATATATGTGCTATGAATTATATGTATATGTGCTGTGAAATAGAAAAAATAAACAAAAATGTAACAATATAGGCTCTTTGTCGTCTGTCAATTGACAGCAAAGGCCTTTGCCGTCAGCTGACAGACGACAAAGGTGCCACGTGGCGCCCAGCTGTGCAACCTGGGTAGTAGCAGCTGGCCATATAGTCTCTTTGCCGTCAGCCTCCAGGGGGCAGACGGCAAAGAAGAGGGAACAGAGGAGGGGGGAGGAGGAGGCAGACGACAAAGAGTGGAGAGAGGGGGGAGGGGAGGACCCGGCAGACAACAAAGATGGACGTGGAGGTAGACGACAAAGATGGAGGGGGGAGGGGAGGAGAAAGCAGACGGCAAAGATGGACGGGGAGGCAGACGACAAAGGCTCCGTTAACCCCTAACGGAGGCAACGCGTGTCTGCTGCCGTCTCAAGAGCTTTGCCGACAGCTCCTGAGGAAAGCTGACGGCAAAGAGCTTTGCCGTCCGCCTTGCGCGGACAGACGACAAAGAAGGTCCTATGCCGTCGTAGGCTGACGCAGAAATTTTTCCGACCGTGACAATCTTTGCCGTCTGTGGTATTGTCTTTGCTGTCCGGGATATTGTCTTTGCCGTCTGTGATGGCAGACGGCAAAGAAGGTGATTCCTGTAGTGAACCCCTTTGCCATGTATTTTAGAGTAGTCATTGGTATTTTTGCGTGTAGGGATTTGTCGTTAGTTTATTTTCCATGTTTAGGACATTATCTCGCATTTACGTGTGGCAATAGTTTTGTGTTGCAACCCCACATGTTTAATATGTTTTCGAGGTAGAAAAATACATAGGATTTAACCATGTATTTAGTTTTAGCTTTTGAGCAAGTTAGTTCCCGTGATATTTTAACATGTTGCCCTCTTGTCTATTTCGTGTGGTTTAATCCGTGCTTCATTTGAGGGAGATGTCAACTAGAGTTTTTGGTTTAACATCTTGCCCTCTTGTATATTTCTTGTATGTTTAGTCTAGCCCCTGGTATTTTTGGTTGCAATGGAAATACATGTTTAGGTGTGGTTTGCTTGCTCTCAAGTTGCTAGAAAATAGTGCTGTTTTGGAGTAGCTGAAATATTTCCAAGTCTGAAATCTGTTATATTTTGTTGTTGTCTTTGCATGAGTTTATCTTGTGATCTGTAGCTCTTTTGAGGTTGCTGCAATGGAGTTAGTTGTAGACTTTGGGATTCTCTAGAATGATGTCAATCTTCATGCCGTTTGGTGTCCTGTAGCTATTGGTTTTGCTGCTGTCAATATGCCTTCAAAACGAAAACTGCAGCTTCATAAACTGTTATTTTCACTAAGTCTGAAACTATGTGTGAGAAGCCATTTTGTGACTTCTTTTCCTAGTGATCCATGCTTCCATGATAGGTGTTATTAGTTGTATGTTGTAGTGTTTCTTGCCCTCTATCGTCTCATGCCTTGGTTGAGCATGTTGGGATTTTGTAGCTCGTAGTTGTGGGGTGTAGAAGGATAAAAGTAGGCAGAGTGATGGGTCCTGATGGTATCCCCATCGAGGTGTGGAGAGGCCTTGGATACATAGCGATAGTATGGCTAACTAAGCTTTTCAACCTCATTTTTTGGTCAAACAAGATGCCCGAAGAATGGAGGCGGAGTATTTTAGTACCAATCTTTAAGAACAAGGGGGATGTTCAAAGTTGTACTAATTACCGCGGAATCAAGCTGATGAGCCATACTATGAAGCTATGGGAGAGAGTCATTGAACACCGCTTAATAAGGTTAACAAGCGTGACCAAAAACCAATTTGGTTTCATGCCTGGGAGGTCTACCATGGAAGCCATCTTCTTGGTATGACAGCTGATGGAGAGATACAGGGAGCAAAAGAAGGACCTTCATATGGTGTTCATTGATTTGGAGAAGGCCTATGATAAGATACCTCGGAATGTCATGTGGTGGGCCTTGGAGAAACACAAAGTCCCAATAAAGTACATTAACCTCATCAAGGATATGTATGATAATGTTGTGACAAGTGTTCGAACAAGTGATGGCGACACCGATGACTTTCCGATTAGAATAGGGCTACATCAAGGGTCAGCTTTGAGCCCTTATCTTTTTTATTTGGTGATGGATGAGGTCACAAGGGATATACAAGGAGATATCCCATGGTGTATGCTCTTTGCGGATGATGTGGTGCTAGTCGATGATAGCCGAACGGGGGTTAATAGGAAGTTAGAGTTATGGAGGCGGACTCTAGAATCGAAAGGTTTTAGGCTTAGTAGAACTAAAACTGAATACATGAGGTGTGGTTTTAGTGCTACTAGGCACGAGGATGGAGAGCTTAGCCTTGGTGGGCAGGTGGTACCGGAGAGAGACACGTTTCGATATTTGGGGTCCATGTTGCAGAAGGATGGCGATATCAATGAAGATGTGGGCCATCGAATCAAGGCTGGGTGGATGAAGTGGCGCCATGCTTTTGGCGTACTCTGTGACAAGAGAGTGCCACAAAAGCTAAAAGACAGGTTTTATAGGACAGCTATCCGACCTGCGATGTTGTATGGCGCGGAGTGTTTGCCTACCAAGAGACGACATATCCAACAGTTATGTGTAGCAAAGATGCGCATGTTGAGATGGATATGTGGCCACACAAGGAAGGATTGGGTACGGAATGACGATATACGAGAGAGACTTGGGGTAGCACCGATTGAAGAGAAGCTGGTCCAGCATCATCTCAGATGGTTTGGACATATTCAACGGAGGCCATCGGAAGCGCCGGTGCATAGAGGACGGATAAAGCATGGTGAGAATATTAAGAGGGGTCGTGGTAGACCAAACTTGACATGGGAGGAGTCCGTTAAGAGAGACCTGAAGGTTTGGAATATCGACAAAGACTTAGCCATGGATAGCGGTGCGTGGAAGTTAGCTATCCACGTTCCAGAGCCATGACTTGGTTTTGAGATCTTATGGGTTTCAACTCTAGCCTACCCCTACTTGTTTGGGACTGAAAGGCTTGGTTGTTGTTGGTTGTTGTAGTTGTGGGGTGTAGAAAATGCTATGTGGCTGATTGTAGTGATTTCTTGTTTTGCTCGTAGTTGAACCGTAGCTCCGTTTTGATCGTGTCCTATATGAAACTTGCTTAGAATCTCATGTAGTTTCGTTTTATCTTGCTGGTTGTATGCTTTGAAGTGCTCGTGACCGCCGTTGCACACATATTGCATTCATGCCATCATATCTTGTGGTGTCCGTATCTTTTGAACCGTAGCTCCGTTGGAGATGTTCTCTATGTGTAAATTGCTTGTAACGACGCATAGAATCACGTGAACCTATTTGTTTTGCTGTTTAACAATTAACTAGACGTGTTAGTTCAGATCTGGATAGAATTGTAAATTAACATGCGAGGTCGTTTCGGAGATGCTATATGTCATTTCTAACCTTATTTATAATGCCTAGATAGGTACTTTAATTACGCTTCACCTCTTGCCATGTTTAATCACATTTAAAATTGTTGTGTATCTAAATGGGATAGAACTAAATAATTAAACATGGAGTTGCGTCAATATGGAACTCGTTGCATATTGAACTTCACTTAATGTGTAGTGTTTGATTGTGTGATTTTTCATGCCGTGACTTGCATGTATTCAGGTGGCCATGCATCATATGTGTTGTGCATCGTGTGGTGAATATCGTGTGTTGATTCTTGTTTCCGGTTTCCTTCGTCTCATAGAGTTCCGCAAGCGTGTCGGATGTGAGGACCCGTTCGACTACATCGGCTCGTCTGCTTCACGGAGTCGTTCATCTTCCAAGCGAGATCTCAGGCAAGATGACCATTTCCTCAGATACCATTACTATCATTGCCATGCTAGTTTTACCGTTTCTATTGAGTATGTCTCGTTGCCTACCACATGTTTAATATCAGCCTCTCAACAATGCCATGAAAGCCTTCAACCTGTTCACAACCTAGCAAACCACTGATTGGCTATGTTACCGCTTGCTTAACCCTGTGTTAGCGTTGCTAGTTGCAGGTGCAGTTGCCTTCCATGTGTTTACATGGGTTCCTTGTTATATCACCATATTAAATGCTATTTAATTTAATGCACTTATATACTTGGTAAAAGGTGGAAGGCTCGGCCTTTCTAGCCTGGTGTTTTGTTCCACCTTTGCCCCCTTAGTTTCGGCTACCGATGTTATGTTCCATAAATGAGCGCTCCTAACACGATCGGGGTTATTATGGGGACCCCCTTGATAATTCATTTTAGCTTAAAGCTGGTCTGGCAAGGCCCCACATTGGTACTATTTTCCGAACATAATAATTTTGTTAACACTGGAATGCATAGGGCGTCATGAACCTGAGGAGTAATTTCACTTAATACAGGGAGGGCCAGTGCTGATGGTGTTGGGCCAAAATAGAGCAGCTTACTAACGCTACCCGGGGCAACTCGGCATCTGGCGTGGTAACCATCGCTCATCCGTCGTGTCCTGAGAACGAGATACGCGGCTCCTATCGGGATTGTAGACACGCCGGGCAGCCTTGCTGGATTAGTTTTACCTTTGAAGAGATATCTTGTGCATCGGGATTCCGGTGGTGCTTTGTGTAATCTCAGAGTTGGGGTTTTCCACTAAGGAGTCCGATGAGGTCGCGAACTTCCTGATCGAGGATTTCTATGCGGCTTGTGGTAATTTGTGTTGCACTAGTTAGAGCACCCCTGCAGGGTTAAATCTTTCGGAAAGTCGTGCCCGCGGTTATGTGGCAACGTGGAAACTTTGTTTAACACTGGTTCTAGATAACTTGAAGTTAACTTAATTAAAATATGCCAACTGTGTGTGTAACTATGATTGTCTCTTTCGTGAGTTCCTTCTCTGATCGAGGACACGGTGGGGTTATGTCTGACGTAGGTAGGTGTTCAGGATCATTCATTTGATCATCAGTAGACACGTCCGCCATGCGTAGATCTTCCCCCCTCTTATTTCTTGTACTCATAAGTTTAGCCACCTAATATATGCTTAGCCGCTGATGCAACCTCACCACTTAACCTTACCTCACCCATTAAGCTCTGTTAGTCTTGATACCTTTGGAAATGAGATTGTTGAGTTCCCTATGGCTCACAGATTACTACAACACCAGTTGCAGGTACAGGTAAAGGTTATTTGACGCGAGCGCGTTGATTGTTCATTTGGAGTTGCTTCTTATTCTTCATCATCGATCTAGGATGGGTTCCAGGCCGACAGCCTAGGATAGCAAGGATGGACGTCGTTCTTATTTTCTCGTTTGTTTTCGTCCGTAGTCGGACCCTGCTCTTCTTCATGATGATTATGTATTGTACTGATATGACTCTGATGTAGCTTGTGGAGAGTGTAAGCCAATTCTTTATATCTCTTCTTTTCAGTGCATGTACTTGTAACGATATCCATTCTTGCGAAACGACGAGATGCGCTTCTATCCCTGACGAGGCCCTCGTGCCAAATTGAGGATAGGATCGCATCTTGGGCGTGACAAGTTGGTATCATAGAAGTACCGACCTAGGAGCCCCCTTGATTGATCAAACTTGGCCGAGTCGAGTCTAGAGAAAAACTACTTTGAGTCTAGTTATATATTGGAGAGCAGGATTCTTTTTTCTCCTCTTCTATGCTCTGGTGAGGAATCTTGACGTAATATTTTAATTCTACTCCTCTTCTCACTCAAAAAGTTTTTAGGATCACGCGGATATTTTTGGAATCTATATGATGTCGATGTGATGGAGTTCTATCTTGGTGCCTCCTGTCTGACTTGACTTCTTCCGGGGAGTTGAGCTCCAGGGGATTCTCGAGCACATCGTTATCATTCAGATTTCTTAGTATCTCAGAACGAAGGATGTTCGTAATTGTTTCAATACTAGTAGTGGCGAGATAACCCCGATGTCCCCAGTACTGGTGCATATTGTTCGGGAGTACTGCCATACTCTGTATCGTTGTGATCACGAGGGTCTGTAGTAGATGAAGTTCCGAGATTCTGGTTATGTGTTGACGGATGTGATACATGGGACGGGATAGTATAGGAGTTGTGTGATATATTACTCCTTGTATCCGTGTACCGGATTGCATGGCCAGATATTTCGGGATTCTTAGGTGGGAATTCAAGTAGTTACTTATAGGACAATCTTCCAACAAATGCATGATGTTAGGTTGGGGTTCGACATCTAGTGTATTCGTTTGTTGACGGTCGACTTACAGCGGTTCTCGTTGTGTCTTAAAGAGTCCTTGTAGCTTGCTACGACTCAGGGACGCTTCGTATGTCAGTTGCACTGCCTTGCACTTGATGTCTACTATAAGGTTCGAGCCCGTGCGATCCTGTCCACGAAAATATCGAACGGAAATCTTTCTCATGAGTTTGTTCTGGCTTGTTTCATAAGCCTCACCTTTGTTTTGTTGGGATGTGGTAATTCGTGTTGCTTCGATGTCAATGGTGATTTCAGATCTTTCCTAATTTGTGTTCTCATATTTTTATGTGAATGCAAATTATTTTTCTCAAGCAAATTGTCTTATCAATTCTTGTCAACCGGATTCGTCACGTTAATTCTTTTCGAACCGGTGTGCTTCTCTTGAAGTCAATTCTATTCTTTCCTATTTTGCAAGATTAATCTCTCTTTTCTTTCCGGAGTTATCTCATATGTTCCAGGTTGTCTTTGTTTTTCCCGTCCTCCCAACCTTTTTCTCAGTGATTCAATTTTCATCCAAGAGTTTTCTTTTCATCATGCTTCCGCTATCTTATTACTTCTCTCCTATCCGGTGATTCATTGTGTAGATTATCAGGAGCATCATATTCATATTTAGTCAATCTTGCTATCTTTTCCGGTGAATTCAATTCAGTTATCCGTGTCATCTTATCCTGGCCATCCTTTAAATTCTTTCCTGTGTTGGAGATTCTTATCAAGTCTTCTGTTGTCATTATCTCTATTCTATCCGGAGCGTTGAAGTTATCTCAGAATTTCTTGTTTTCAATCCTTTCAATTATTTCGAGGTACTCAGCCTCATCTAGTTTTCTTTATACCGGTGCAATATCAATCTTTCTTGCAATATTTTCAACGGTGGTTTCTGTTCAGTGGGCCCATAACCCATAGGTTTTTCCCAGGATCTTATATCTCTCTTGTAATCTTTCCGGAGATCTCTAATTCTTTTTCAACTATGACGTAAGTATGATTTCCATCAGTCATATTACTTCTTCAAGATCTATTCGAATTAATTCTCAGATTTGGCTCAACCTTTCATTCTTCTTTCTTCCGGAGTGCCTCAGTTATTCTTGGTGGTGTTCTTCTCGTCATTTTTAGTTTTGAAGACCGAAGGAGTGTTTCTCTCAAATCTTGGACCATTCTTTTGAAGATTCATTATTTGAGCCTTGTGGAATCATCTTGAATTATTCCCAATCATGAGTAATTCCTTTCTTGCTATGCGGTGCATATCTGAGTTGTTTTTATTTCTCGATCCTCCGAAGGCCATCATTTTCGAAGATTCTTCGTTCTCAGCTTTCAGCTTTCATCCTCAATTCTTCTCAATTGTTGTCTCTTCCTTCGTCTCTCAATTATTCCGGTGCCTTGTTGAAGTTGTCTGTTAGGTGGCTCATGATCTCTTCATTCACTTGTGTCTCCATTAATTCGTGGTGTTCGCATTCAAGTGTGAATTCTTACCGGTGCTTCCTTCAATTTTGCTTCAATTAGTGCTTATCTCTCTGTCTCTTCAAGATTCTTTCAGGAAGAGTAAGTGGTATGCTAAATCCGTTGATTGTCATCAATTAAACTTGATGAAGGACAAGCATAACATAATTTTTATTCTTGTTCATATTGATCTGAATTTTTTCCGGAGGGCTCAGGATATCAATTCTTTTCTCAAGTGTTTATCTTTCCTTTCCGGAACTTCCAAGTTCTTTTAGTTTCTCTTGTGAGGCTTCATCTAAATCTTGGTAAGGTCATAATCTTATTCTTTTCTACCTTCATATCTTTGCATCATTCATTTGTATACGGAGATCCTTCATGGTGGTTCATCAAGGTTTCAATCCATTCTCACGAGTTCTTCAAGATTCTTGTGATAGTAGTTGTCATTCTCTTATTCTTCCTGTGATCCTAATGATCTACTTTTATTCTCTTGTTCCGGAGGCATTGTGATGTTACTCTTTTGGGTCAACCATGTTGTTCTATAAAGATAATGGTGTTTCCTTGTTATATTTAGTTGTTGGTTGTGAATATTGTCTATTTCTCCCATCTTATCGAATTTTTTGTCCCATTTTCCTACCGAAGTGCTACCGAAATTTTTCGTGAATTCTTGCTTCTTTCTCTTATCATTCCTTATCGCTTTGCAACCTTCAAGGATCGTTGGTTTCACTCGTTTGTCAAAGAAGCGATTAAGTTTTACCTCTTATTTCTCATCCTCTCCCCCTTTCATTCTTGGATCTCGGGGCGAGATCCTCTTGTAGTGTAAGAGAGTTGTGACAGCCCGAGACCGACGTTCCAGAAGATTCCCCTTCCATTCCGTTTCCATCGTGTGATTATTCTTATTTGTCGCATCATCATCGCATCATGCGCATCATCAGCATTGTGTCGGCATCCCGTTGCCGCCAGTTTTCAGAACTTGCATCCGTTGTTAGTTGTCGGTTCTCGTCGTTGTCTGTTCTGAGCCCGATCGCACTCGCACGCGCCGCGGCAACGTTTAACCATCTTTTAAAATTGTGTTGAAAACTTTCTCTGATTGGGTTGAGATTTTACGTGCGGTCTTATTTTAATATAGCTAGGCCGCCTGTCGAATTTCTTCGCGATTGGAGTCCGTCTGGTACCCGAACGGTCGACCATAGCGCCACCGTATTCGGTCTACCGTCGGACGGTTGTCGGTGGTTTAAAAATTGTTGTCGCACCATGCTATTTCCCTCTCACCCCTACATAGCCCATCTACACAGGTTAGTAGTGCCACCTAGGCACTTCCTCGGTTCGTGGTCGTCGGATCGCGATCGGACGGATGAGGTCCACCCCACCATAGACCAACCCTATATAAGCTCCACCCCATCGAGAGGTCTCTCTCACTTCACTAGGGTTCCCCTAGTCATTTTTGCAGCCACCCCCTTAAAAAAACCCACCTACTAGCCCTCACCCTTCATATCCCACAGCCCTAAGCTCCATAGCCTTTCCCAGCCTTCGGATGTGAGATCTGGGGCTCAGATTTGCCCAAATCCCCACCAACCGGACATGTCCGTGGTCAAATCGGACATGTCCAGGCGACCACAGCTCCTCCCGAGCCCTCCCCGAGTAGCCCGCAACTGGCCGGAGGTCCCCATCGCAGCAGCAGCAGCCGCTTGCTGGAGTTCCCTCAGGTTACCTCGCCCTGCTCCTCTCCTCCTCCTCTTTCCTCGGTTCTCTCACACCTCACCTCTTTCTCTCTCCCGTGCAGGTGCCGACCCGATCTGCGCCGTCCTCAGCCGAAGCTCGCAACGTCGCCGGGGTTGGGGCTCCCGTACCCGGATCCATCCAGATCCGGCCGGCCCCCACCGGTCCCCTTCCCTTGCAGCCAGGCCAGCACCGCCTCCTGCTCTCGTTCATGGGAGAGCGAGAGCGAGCGTCGCCTCCTCCCCTGGTTCGAGGAGAACGACAAGGAGAACGCAGCACTCGCCTGGTCGGGTGGGCGTCCTGCCCAACGAGCCGCCGGCCCACTCTGCCTCGCGCCCCAAGCTCCTGGCCCAGCTGGCGCCTCCCCCACCAGCCCAAGCCCCCTCCAGGCCGACTCCAACCGACCGCCTCCTCCCTTGGGCCACAGCCTGTGGGTGAGTCCCATGTTGCCTCGTTATTTCCCGCCCCAACGCATTTTTTCCTATATGGCGCCACTGTTAGGCCCATTAGTTAATTTAGGTTTTTTCGGAATTTAATTAAATTCCAGAAAATAAACGTATATTAGATTGCCCGTAACTTGTATTCCGTAAGTCGGATCGCGACATGTAGTATATAGTTTTTGTGTAGAATCTCGCGTAGAATTCAAATTTATAACTTGCATGAGTGTTTGACGTAGTTTTACGTGCCAACCGCCTAGTTTTACGTGCTGTCCCAATAGGATTCGTCCCGTATTTATTTGTCGCGCGTGTCCGGGTTGCTCGAATGCCGTAGTAGAAATGTTCATGTTTTAGGAACCCCTTTGCCATGGATTTTAGAGTAGTCATTGGTATTTTTGCGTGTAGGGATTTGCCACTAGTTTATTTTCCGTGTTTAGGACATTATCTCGCATTTACGTGTGGCAATATTTTTGTGTTGCAACCCCACTTGTTTTGTATATTTTCGGGGTAGAAAAATACATAGGATTTAACTGTATATTTAGTTTTAGTTTCTGAACAAGCGCGTGATATTTTGCCATGTTGCCCTCTTGTCTATTTCGTGTGGGTTAATCTGTGCTTCATTTGAGGGAGATGTCAACTAGAGTTTTGCTCTTGTATGTTTAGTCTAGCCTCTGGTGTTTTTGGTTGCAATATAAATCCATGTTTAGGTGTGGTTTGCTTGCTCTCAAGTTGCTAGAAAAGAGTGCTCTTTTGGAGTAGCTGAAATATTTCTAAGTCTGAAATATGTTATATTTTGTTGCTGTCTTTGCATGAGTTTATCTTGTGATGTGTAGCTCTTTTGAGGTTGGTTCAATGGATTTAGTTGTAGACTTTGGGATTATCTAGCATGATGTGATTTTTCATGCCATTTGGTGTCCTATAGCTATTGGTTTTGCTGCTGTCAATATACCTTCAGATCGAAAACTGCAGTTTCATAAACTGTTATTTTCACTAAGTGTGAAACTTTGTGTGAGAAGCCATTTTGTGACTTCTTTTCCTAGTGATCCATGCTTCCATGCTAGGTGTTATTAGTTGTATGTTGTAGTGCTTCTTTCCCTCTATCGTCTCATGCCTTGGTTGAGCATGTTGGGATTTTGTAGCTCGTAGTTGTGGGGTGTAGAAAATGCTATGTGGCTGATTTTGGCTGATTGTAGTGATTTCTTGTTTTGCTCACAGTTGTTGAACCGTAGCTCCGTTTTGATCGTGTCCTATATGAAACTTGCTTAGAATCTGATGTAGTTTCATTTTATCTTGCTGTTTGTATGTTTTGAAGTGCTCGTGACCACCTTTGCACACATATTGCATTCATGCCATCATATGTTGCGGTGTCCATATCTTTTGAACCGTAGCTCCGTTGGAGATGTTCTCTATGTGTAAATTGCTTGGAACGAAGTGTAGAATCACGTGAAACTATTTGTTTTTCTGTTTAACAACTAATTAAAGGTGTTAGTTCAGATCTGTACAGAATTGTAAATTAACATGTGAGGTCGTTTCGGAGATGCTATATGTCATTTCCGACCTCATTTAAAATGCCTAGATAGGCAGTTTAATTACGGTTCACCTCTTGCTATGTTTAACCACATTTAAAATTGTTGTATATCTAAACTGGATCTAACTAAATAATTAAACATGGAGTTTCGTCAATATGCAACTCGTTGCCTATTGAACTTCAATTAATGTGTAGTGTTTGATTGTGTGATTTGTCATGCCGTGACTTGCATGTATTCAGCTGCCCATGCATCATATGTGTTGTGCATCCTGTGGTGAATATCGTGTGTTGATTCTTGTTTACGGTTTCCTTCGTCTCGATAGAGTTCCGCAAGCGTGTCGGATGTGAGGACCTGTTCGACTACATCGGCTCGTCTGCTTCACGGAGTTGTTCTTCTTACAAGCGGGATCTCAGGCAAGATGCCCATTTCCCCAGATACCATTACTATCATTTCCATGCCAGTTTTACCATTTCTATCGAGTATGTCTCGTTGCCTACCACATGTTCAATATTAGCCTCTCAACAATGCCATGAAAGCCTTCAACCTGTTCACAAGCTAGCAAATCACTGGTTGGCTATGTTACCGCTTGCTTAACCCTGTGTTAGCGTTGCTAGTTGCAGGTGCAGTTGCTTCCATGTGTTTACATGGGTTCCTTGTTATATCAGCATATTAAATGCTATTTAATTTAATGCACCTATATACTTGGTAAAAGGTGGAAGGCTCGGCATTTCTAGCCTGGTGTTTTGTTCCACCTTTGCCCCCTTAGTTTCGGCTACCAGTGTTATGTTCCATAAATGAGCGCTCCAAACAAGATCGGGGTTGTTATGGGGACCCCCTTGATAATTCGTTTTAGGTTAAAGCTGGTCTGGCAAGGCCCAACATTGGTACTATTTGCCCAACATAATAATTTTGTTAATACTGGAATGCATAGGGCGTCATGAACCCGAGAAGTAATTTCACATAATACAGGGAGGGCCAGTGCTGATGGTGCTGGTCCAAAACAGAGCAGCTTACTAACGCTACCCGGGGCAACTTGGCGTCTGGCGTGGTAACCATCGCTCATCCGTCGTGTCCTGGGAACGAGATATGCGGCACCTATCGGGATTGTCGACACGCCGGGCGGCCTTGCTGGTTTAGTTTTACCTTTGCGAGATATCTTGTGCATCGGGATTCTGGTGATGCTTTGGGTAATCTCAGAGTTGAGGTTTTCCACTAAGGAGTCCGATGAGATTGCAAGCTTCGTGATTGAGGATTTCTATGTGGCTTGTGTCAACTTGTGATGGACTAGTTGGAGCACCCCTACAGGGTTAAATCTTTCGGAAAGCCGTGCCCGTGGTTATGTGGCAACGTGGAAAACTTTGTTTAACACTGGTTC
Organism: Hordeum vulgare subsp. vulgare; assembly: GCF_904849725.1. NCBI lineage: Eukaryota > Viridiplantae > Streptophyta > Magnoliopsida > Poales > Poaceae > Hordeum > Hordeum vulgare. The sequence continues at coordinate 219,461,145 of NC_058520.1, forward strand.
TAGATAACTTGAAGTTAACTTAATTAAAATATGCCAACTGTGTGCGTCACCGTGACTGTCTCATTCGTGAGTTCCTTCTCTGATCGAGGATGCGGTGGGGTTATGTCTAATGTAGGTAGGTGTTCAGGATCATTCATTTGATCATCAGTAGACACGTCCGCCATGCGTAGATCTTCCCCCCTCTTATTTCTTGTACTCGTAAGTTTAGCCACCTAATATATGCTTAGCCGCTGCTGCAACCTCACCACTTAACCTTACCTCACCCATTAAGCTATGCTAGTCTTGATACCTTTGGAAATGAGATTGTTGAGTCCCCTGTGGCTAACAAATTACTACAACACCAGTTGCAGGTACATGTAAAGGTTATTTTACGCGAGCGTGTTGATTGTTCATTTGGAGTTGCTTCTTCTTCTTCTTCATCATCGATCTAGGATGGGTTCCAGGCCGGCAGCCTGGGATAGCAAGGATGGACGTCGTTCTTCTTTTCTCGTTTGTTTTCGTCTGTAGTCGGACCCTGCTCTTCTTCATGATGATTATGTATTGTACTGATGTGACTCTGATGTTGCTTGTGGCGAGTATAAGCCAATTCTTTATATCTCTTCTTTTCAGTACATGTACTTGTAACCATATCCATTCTTGCGAAACGATGAGATGCGCTTCTGTCCCTGACGACGCCCTCGTGCCAAATTGAGGATAGGATCGCACCTTGGGCGTGACAGCACCATCTTAATATTGACCCCAAAGTAAAGCCGGTTCGGCGGTATCTTCGCTGGTTTAACGAAGAACGGCGTAAGGCAATTAGAGAGGAAGTCGCCCGGCTTTTGGTCGCTGGGTTCATCATTGAGGTTTTCCATCCTGAATGGTTGGCTAACCCGGTCCTGGTGCTCAAGAACAATGGCACCTTCCGCACGTGCATCGACTACACCGACCTCAATAGGGCTTGTCCAAAGGATCCCTTCGCACTTCCCCGCATTGATCAAATCATTGACTCTACGGCGGGTTGCGAGCGTTTGTGTTTTTTGGATGCTTACTCAGGATACCACCAGATCAAGATGGTTGTGGCTGACAAGGAGAAAATGTCCTTCATAACCCCCTTTGGAGCCTTCTGTTACGTGTCCATGCCGTTCGGACTCAAGAGTGCGGGGGCGACATATCAATGTTGCATCCAGAATTGCTTGCATGGCCAGATCGAACGCAATGTTCATGCCTAGGTTGACGATATCATAGTCAGATCCCAGAAGAAGGAATCACTTTCGGAGGACCTCAGGGAGAATTTTGACAATTTGCGCGTATACCAGATGAGACTTAACCCTACCAAGTGTGTTTTTGGTGTTCCCATAGGAAATTTATTGGGTTTTCTGGTGTCAGAGCGAGGCATTGAAGCTAACCCGGATAAAATTGAAGCGATCACTTCACTAGGCAAGCCGGCCGATATCAATCAGGTTCACCGCATGGCGGGTCGCATCACGGCCCTAAGTCGTTTTATAAGTCGCCTTGGGGAGAAAGCCATCCCTCTTTATCGGTTTCTCAAGAAAACTTATCGTTTTGTTTGGACGGGTGAAGCCAATGAAGCCTTCGAAGCCCTGAAGCAACAACTAGCTAAGCCGCCCGTATTGGTTGCTCCGATTGACAAGGAGCCTATGCTCTTGTACATCGTGACCAATTCTAAAGCGGTGACCGTGGTAGTGGTCATCGAGCATAAAGAAGAAGGAAAGGAATATACGGTTCAACGACCAGTATATTTTATCAGCGAAGTCCTAATCCTCTCCAAATAGCGCTACCCATATTGGCAGAAGCTGGTCTTTGGGGTGTTTATGGCGAGCCAGAAGTTGAAACACTACTTTCAAGAGCATCCCATCATAGTGATTAGTTCTGCCCCCCTAAGTGATATTATACAGAATTGAGAAGCGACTGGACGGATTGCTAAGTGGGCCATCGAGTTAGGACCTCACCATGTGCGATATACCCCTCATACAGCCATTAAGTCTCAAGCACTAGTGGATTTCATCAACGACTGGATCGAGTTGCAGATTCTAGAAGACAGGCCTGATCACACATACTGGACCATCCATTTTGACGGGTCTAGGAAGCGGGAAGGCTCGGGGGCTGGCATGGTGTTGACTTCGCCTCAAGGTGACAAAGTCTGCTATGTCCTCAGACTCATGTTTACATGTACCAACAATGCGGTAGAATATGAAGCTCTGCTCCATGGGTTGTGACTCGCCATAGAGATGAATCTCACCCGAGTCAGATGTTTGGGCGACTCGGATCTAGTGGCACAGCAGGTTTCTGGCACTTGGGATTCCAGAGATCCCTTGATGGCGGCTTACAGGTGAGCTGTATCTGATGTGGCGGGTCATTTTCGTGGTTAGCAGGTGGATCACATTGATTGTCGACTTTATGAAGCGGCAAATGCCCCTTCACATCTCGGTTCACAACGAAAGCCGGTTCCCCCTAATGTCTTTTTGGATGTGTTGCATAACCCATCGGTAAGGCTACCTTTAGAGGAAGATTTAGCAGTGCCAAACCCTAAGTCTCAACTTGTGGTGGCTCTCTGTGCTACCCCGGATTGGGCAGTTCCCTACATGGCGTATCTGGTAGGAGGTGAGTTACCCACTGATGAGTTGGTGGCCTGCCAAATCGTCCGTCGATGCAAGTCCATGGTCATACATAACGGTGTCTTGCATTAGCGAAGCACTTCAGGAGTATTTCAAAGGTGCTTCTATTTCAAGGAACGATGTGCGATCCTCAATGAAATTCATGCAGGCGACTTTGGTCATCATGCCGGGTCACGCTCCCTAGTGTCCAAAGCTTTTAGGCATGGGTTTTATTGGCTGACGTCTCATGCAGATGCTGAAGATATAGTTCGCCGATGTGATGGTTGCCAAAAATTTCGGCGTGAGATGCATGTGCCGAATCAGGAATTACGGATGATTCCAATCACATGGCCGTTTGCGGTCTGGGGGCTAGACATGGTTGGTCCTTTGAAAATGCCTTCCAACAAAAAGACTCACCTATTGCTGGCGGTTGACAAGTTTACCAAGTGGGTTGAAGTAGAACCTGTTAGTAGCTGTGATGCAGACACGACTGCAAATTCTTGAAAAAGTTGATCTTCCACTTCGGATATCCTCATAGTATCATTACCAATAATGGTACTAATCTATCAAAATGCGCAATGCAAGAGTTTTGCGGAAGAGAGCATATCCGGCTCGACGTTTTTGCAGTCGCACACCCCTAGTCTAATGGACAGGCAGAGAGGGCGAATCAAGAAATATTGTGAGGAATCAAGCTCCGGCTTATGGTACCTCTGGAATGTAACCCGGGATGTTGGGTTGAAGAATTGCCCTCAGTTTTATGGAGCATCAGAACCACCCCTAACCGCTCTACGGGTTTTACTCCCTTTTTCTGGTCTACTGGGCAGAGGCAGTATTGCCAAGTGACATCAGACACGATTCACCATGAATCGCTGCTTATGTGGAACAGGACAACGAGTTAGCACGTCAAGACTCATTGGATGCTTTGGAGGAGGAGCGAGACTTGGCCGCATCACGATCCGCGATCTATCAGCAAGACTTGCAACGATATCACAGCTGCCGCGTCAAGAGCCGAACTTTTCAAGAGGGCGACTTAGTGCTCCGGTTGATTCAAGACCACACTGGTATGCATAAGTTATCCCCGCCATGGGAAGGACCGTTTGTCATCAGCAAGAATCTCCGGAACGGTTCACATTACTTGGTGGATCTTCACCCGGATAGGTCAACAACAGAGGTTGAGACAACTCGCCCATGGAAGATCTCCCACTTGCGGCCATACTACACTTAGAGCCACGGGCTCCTTATTTATTTTTACAATCTCAAATTTGTAATCTTTTATTTATAAAGCAATAAAGTCGGCACCCACGAACTTCGGGGTCCTTTGCTGTTTCAGCTTCTTGAAAGCATGAGTCTTTATTGTTCCATAAGCCGTCCAAGCATGGACGCTATCAGTATCAAAGAGCATAAGTCGCCATGCTGCACTTATTTCAAAACTGGATACTGGTAAGCCAAAGAGGACCAAAGTTGCCACATTGCACGGTTCAAACATGGGCGCATTATATGATTTTGAGAACTAAGCCGGCTTACTTGGGGGCTACTAGCTCCCAAGTCGTTTTGCAGTAAGAGCGGATACGCTTCTGCAATCCTATGTCTGGTTTTTTCCCTAATCATAGGTCATTTGGGGGCTTCCACTCACTGAGTTCAACCTGAATACCCTCTTGGCTAGCGAAATATTAACGCATTACAAATGATTATACTGGACTATGTGTTGGACGAATCGCCCTATGGACCCATGTACTCTTGGCGAGTCAATCCGTTTTTGGACCCTGAACTTGCCTTGGTTAAAACATGAAAGGTACCGGCAAGAGCCAACACATGGAAAATAGAAAAACCATTGGTTCTCTGAACCTGCTTCACTGAAGCTTGACTCGCGCCTGATCAGCCGGTCTAAATAACTTGGGCTGTTGCAAAAGCCTTCTTGGGGTAGCACTAGAGTTTTGCATACTCGTCCTATCTTGTCGTAACTCATCGAGCCGACAAATTTTATGACTATCTTCGTGGCATTGCCGCAAGGTTTCATAAAACATTTTTATAACTCGCCGCTACTCACTGAGCCGGCTCCTTGTTTATAACTTGTCGTGACCCACTGGGTCGGTTTATTGCTTGCCGCGACTCATTGAGTCAGCTTAAGATGTTTTCCTTGGTAAACAGGCTGAAGAATTTATTTGTCAAATTATGACACAGGTTTGGAAAGGGCGATTCATATTACTGAAGGTTAAAAATTCCAAACAACATAAGGTATGGTTGTGACACTGTTTTCCAGATACCTAAGACTATTACATGGCTCACTAGGCCACCCGGGAATCATCTCCTCATCAGAAAAAGATCCACCATATTCTTGGAGAGTCGAATTAATGCTCAATCAGTTCAAGCCGCCTTCGAGTCACCCTGCTTCGAGCTTTCTCCATCTTCGATCTGTAAGTTGCCAGTTTCCAATTGCAATTGGTCAAGGCGACGAACTCGTCTTCATCGCTCAAGATGGCAGACATATTGACATCAAAGTCCAAGGGATTCTTACGACGTCGAGGAGTCAGGCTGGTGACTTCGTACGAAGGAGGAGTCACCTTTTTATTGCTCTCATCATAAGCTGCTTGGTATTTTCCTATGTCCAGGATGGCTGCTAGCTCAGTCACCGCAGTGCGAGATGCTTTCACATATTGGTGGTAGTCCTCTTCGGTGAACTTCGACTCATCATCTTTCAATTCTGGTAAGCCAGCAGCTACCTCCTCCGGCTTAAGTTCAGGAGCATATGCCAGAAGCCGACTTAAAGTGGTCAGTGCTCCTTCCCAGGCGGGTGATCTTTTTAATTCTTCCACTTGTGGCGGCAATGTTGATAGACAACCCAACATGTGTTTTATGGACTTTATGGTCTCTTTGTTTCCCATCACATCCTTCATGGTCATCACGCCGCCCGTGTACAACTGCTCTGTGAACGTATAAATCGCCTTCAGATTTAGAATGCAGTTGTTCTGCAGGTGGGCGGCTCGCGGGCCTATGAAGGACAGAAGGAGATAATTATCATTTGAAATACTTTGCAGCCCTTTTTAGATGAGGGGAATTGATCCTTACCAAAGATGGCTTGGGTCATGTTGGAGATATGTTGTTTTAAGCTGGAGAGTTCTTGCTGAGCGGCTTCTAGCTTTTCTTCGGCTTGTTCCGCCCGCTTGACGATGGCGTCTTGATCAGCATGGGCTTTCTTTTCAAATTTCTGATGTTCAACTTTCATCTTCTCCATGTCAGCAAGGGCCCGGCAATATTTCTCTTGAGACTTAGCTCGCACATCCTGCTGTTCGGCTAAGTTTTCTTTCAAACTGGCAAAGGTTGAGTCGACCCGAGTCAAGGATTCCTGCAAATAAATTTTGGTGAAGCAAGTTTGAGAACTATTGCAAGCAACATCCCTAACACTTGGGGGCTAATGTATGATTCTTTTCAAATCATACCAAAGTCAAGACGTGGCTCATCTTTCAAAAGATGACCCGGCCCTTGGGGCTATGGGTTGAAGTCTTTTACTAAATTCAAGACCCAGCTAATCTTTCAAAGGATGACCCGGGCCTTGGGGGCTACAGGTTGAAGTTTTATACTAAATTCAAGAACCGGCTCATCTTTCAAAAGATGACCCGGCCCTTGGGTGCTACAGGTTGAAGTTTTTTACTAATTTCAAGACCCGACTCATCTTTCAAAAGATGACCCGGCCCTTGGGGGCTACAGGTTAAAGTTCTTTACTAGATTCAAGACCCGGCTCATCTTTCAAAAGATAAGCCGACCCTTGGGGGCTACGGGTTGAAGTTTTATACTAAATTCAAGACCCGACTCATCTTTCAAAAGATGGCCTGGCCCTTGGGGGATACATGTTGAAGTTCTTTACTAAATTCAAGACCTGGCTCATCTTTTAAAAGAAGACACGACCCTTGGGGGCTATAGGAAGATATGGGTCTCACAGATAACGCAAAAAACACAATTCATCAAAGAAAACTAGTCTTCTAGAAGGCTAATGGGTGAAAATGCAAATAATAAAGGACGTACCTCATGTTTGATCCGCATCATATTGGCCAAGCTCTATTCCATTTCATAGCTTGTTTCAAGGCGACTTACGAAACCAAAGTAGAGTTGCTCAAATTCAAGTTTCTCATAATTGGGAAGCTTCAGCTTGGTAATGTCTTGTTCTGCAGAAGAGTGGGTCTCTTTGGATGCATGTTTTGTTAACACCGCAGTTGCAGGCTTAGAGTAATCAATACAAGTAACAACTATGGTATCTGGGTCTTCAGCCGCCTTGGAAGAGCTTGGCGTGTTAACATTTTCGGTTACCTCCTTTAGAGGGCTTGAAGGATCACCCAGACATCAGGAAAATCATCCACAAGGTCATCATGAGTCGCCGCTGGTTCTGCACCAAATTCTGGGACAGGACCGCTTATACCAAATACTTCAGTTGCCTTAGAAGGAGAAGATGAGCTGCTAGTTTTCCTTTTCTTTTCTTGTGCTCTGAGATGTAAAAGCAACAAAGTTAAGACATGCATCGGTATTGGAAAGAAAAAAAGGCTAGTAAAGGAACTTGCCCTTGAACACGAATCATTGGGGGGAGAGTCGACATTACTGAGTCGCCGGATGAAGGAGGTGAAACCTGATGAGCGAAAATTCAAGGAGTGAACGAATGGCGAGCAAATCTTATACAAGAACGAAAAGATACTCGTGGGAACATACCTCACTTTGTCATTTTCGAACAGTTGCTTTTTCGGGTAACCCATACATTAAGTCGCCGGAATGGCTTCGGGTATGACGTTTAGGAGTGTAACTCGCGTTCTTCAAAAGGAAATTGGGGTCTAGATAAGCATTTGGGGGAGACATGGGAACTTCTGACCAGATCCGCCCGGCCGTCTTGGGTGGAGAAGAAGTTGAGTCGGAAGAAATAGAAATTACCTCGACAGCGTCATCCTGGCTTCCATAGGCATCATCTTACGAACAAAGGTAATGGAGCATAAGTATAAGACAGTAAGCAGTAATAAGGAAAAGGTAACTTTTACCTCTCATTGCTCTTCGGCGGCTCGAGACTCGCCAACGATAGATGACTCCTTGGCGACGGCTTTGCCCTTGTTCTTCTTCTTCTTCTTGGGAGGCGGTTTGGTTGTTTTCTGGACAGTCACTTTGGGCTTTCGAGACCAAAAATCTGAGCCTCTCTGATTGATATAATGACAGTTCTCTAAGGGCTCGCTAGTTAACTTCTTGATCATTTCAACAATGTCTTCTTCAGTAAGTCTTGTATGGAAGAAACATTGGGGTGGTTCAAGCTACCATCATACTCACACATCAGGCCGTCCCGGCGACTCAAAGGCAGAATCCTCCACTCCACCCAACAACGGATTAGGTCAATCCCAGTAAGCCCATTGTTGGTCAAAGACATTAGCTTGGAGAAAGCAGGGACAAAGGTTGATTCTTCTTCTTCAGTTATTTTTTCTGGCAGCTTGAAATCCATGGGCAAGCGTTCTTCTCTGAAACCCGGAAGTGGGTTCTCGTCGGGTGGAGATGTATCGTGGCAATAGAACCAAGACTATGTCCAGCCTTTGGGATTGTTGGGAAGAACGACAGATGGGAACCCCCATTCACGACATTGTTGAATGTTAACGCCCCCATGTTCCAAGCAGGGCCCGCTGGCGAACTCGGTCTAGAGGTTCAGATAAATTTTTTCCTAAACAGTAACAATGTGGGTTCTCTCTGCAGATAAGCTTCGCAAAACACTTGGAACTAGCAGAGATTGCTGATGGAGTTTGGCCCCAAGTCTTGGGGATGAAGGTTGAAAAAGTGCAAAGCATCTCTGAAAAACTTGGAGCCAGGCGGCTTGAAGCCTCGTTCGAAGTGATCGGCGAAGACAACTACTTCTCCTTCGGCGGGTTGAGGAATTGTCTCGCCAAAGGCAGTCCCCCAGCCAACAACTTCTTTGGGGTCAAGATAACCCGCCAAAACAAACTTATCAAGGTAAGCATGATTAACTTTGGTTGGCAGCCAGTTGCATTTTGAGATAGTGCCCATAACTACAAAGGAAAGGAGCAGGGCGGGTTATCAGAAACCACGGAATGTTTTAGCTCGCCAGCTAAAATGACCAAAGATGTATTTATGGGAATGTTCTCACTCGCCATGGTGAAGGATGATGAGTGGCTTCTCTGAAAAGGGTTTCTTCCTTAGGAACATTCTTGATTGGAGACAAACATGTTTCTAACATCAAATGGTAATTTATGGATCTACGAGCGTTTCCAACATAGAAAAATAACCTGGCCGAGGGTTCGGACACTGCAAGATTGCGGAAGAACACTATGAAAAATGGTGCGTAGATCTATGAGCTGCGGAGAAACAAAGGATTGATAGGAGATTTAATAAGAACTGCCACATTCATTATTTCACGGATCTACGGTGCCGGATCTAGGTTTGACGAAGAGCAAGAGCACGAGGCATTCGTGAAGTTCTAATGGCACCCTAAGAAATATGAAGGTTTGGATCTACCTCTACTGAGAAAGGGAGGTTTACCTAGAAGAAGAAGAAGATGCCCGGTGAGGAAGACCTGCGACGGCGGCCGCACCTTCGAATGGGTCAGGAAGTGGCCGGACGACAACGGTTTATGGTAGGGCATCGGCGGTGACGAAGCAGTCGAGGGGCTTTTGAAGAAGATGATGCGTCTCGAAGAAGGAAGTGGGGGTAAGTGGCGTTGCCTCCCCCTCATGGCTATTTAAAGACCTGGCGCTGGAGACGAAGCGGAAGGCGCGGGAATAGAGGAGACAGATTGAAAACCAACAATGATGGCGCCTAGATTTTCGGGATAGCAGGGTGAGGACGAAAAAGATCTGTTGGGAATTATCTCAACAAATCCCGGAAATGGAGGAAAAGGTGATGTCATCAATAACTAACGTGGCGGCTCAAAAAATTTGTGAAAGATGGCGGCTTGTCACTTATCAAAGGGATGGAAGTAGTACGAGTCACCTAGAGTGAGCGTGGAAGTTCATTGACATCAACTGTAATGTTGCCCTTGAGACCCGGCATTTTAAGCTTCAGGTACACATAACAAGGTCGGGCCATGAAACGGGTGTAAGCTGGCCGCCCAAGCAAAGCGTGATAATGGCTTTTGATCTTGACTACCTCAAACATCAATGACTCGCTTCCGTAATTGGACACATCACCGAAAGGCATGTTCAACTTAATTCGCCCAACAGGATACACCGAATTTCCTGGAACAATGCCGTGGAAGACTGTGGTTGAGGGCTTTAAGTCCTTTTCATAGAAATTCATCCGGCGGAAGGTGTCATAGTATAAAATGTTGATACTGCTACCTCCGTCCATGAGGACCTTAGAGAGTGTGTATCCACCAACCTCAGATGCCACCACCAATGCCAAGTCGCCAAGGTTATCAATTTCGGGCGGGTGATCGGCCCTACTCCACGTTACAGGTTGCTCTGATTAATTTAAGTATCTGGAAACTGCAGGCTCAACCATATTGATAGTCCTCTGCCCTAACTTCTTGTCTCTCTTGAAAGTGCTCATGGTGAAAACATGGTATTGTCCACCATTCAACTGCTTAGGGTTGCTCTGAAACCCGCCCTGGTTGTTCGGCTGTTGGAACTCACCCTGGTCATTATACTGTTGTCTACCTGGGCCTGATGATTGTCCACCATTACGATGCGACTCGCCTCGCCCCTGAGCCCCCGGGTTAGGAAAATCACCGAACGAAGACCATGTGACCCGCCCGGGCCAAACTGATCCTGTTGGGCACCTTCACCGCCTCCTTGGTGACCCCGAGACTCCTGAACGGGAAACTCCTGCATCACAAAACAAGTTTTCCCAAGAATGAGTAGACGGGGTACCTAGAGTACTGTGCTTGCGGCAAGGTCCCTTGAGGAGCTCCTTATAATTGCGCGGCTTCCTCCTGGTAAAGCATCGGTCTTGAAAACCGCCCTGATTGATGTTCCATCATTGATTTCGTGGCCCGGCATTAGTGTTAGCAACAAAGTCGGAGACGCCATCTTGTTGCCTTCTTTTTTCCTTGACCTCCCAAGTTATTTTTGTGCCCAGAATATTAGAAGCGGCCCTTGCCTCCGTCTCCTCTTTTAGGTTCACTAACATTCTCGTCATTAGAGCCGGCGTCCTTCGTTTCATCCGACTCCGCATACCTGGTGAGGGTGTCCATCAACTCGCCCATATCCTGCACCTTTGGCTTGAGGCGGCCAAGCTTCAACACGAGGGGCTGGAAATGACAATTCTTTTCCAAGATCAACACGGCATGAGCCACCGTAATGTCATCCGAGGAATGGATGATCTCTGCGACGCGCCGGTTCCAATGGTCGGCGGATTCATCAGGCCGCTGAACACAGTGTTGGAGATCTACAATGGTCAGCGGGCGCTTGCAAGTTCCTCGAAAGTTCTTGACAAAGCGCTCCTTGAGCTCCGTCCAAGTGTTGATGGAATTGGGTGGCAAGTTCTTCAACCACGTACGAGCCGGCCCTTCCAACATCATGGTGAAGTAGTTGGCACATACCGCATCACTGGCATCCTGCATGTCCATAGCAAGCTCATAACTCTCAACCCACGCCCCCGGTTCAAGATCAGGAGTATAGCTGGGCACCTTACGCGGACCTTTGAAATCTTTGGGCATGCGCCTTACAGCGGAGGATAGGCAAGGTACCCCGACATTTTTTCCTTGTCCACCGTATCCCGGAGGTGGTTGAGCATAAGGCGGAACTCCTTGACCCCCCAGGGCCGTCGCTGCCTCTGCCTTGGCCTGCCGGGCGGCTCTGGCAGCGTCGACAAGTGCCTGAGCATTGGATTCTGGCGGCTCTGGTAGATTGATCTGAGGATGGTGTCGACGAGTGTCGCTGGAAACCGCCGGAGGGTCATCTGGGCGACTCTCCGTATGGCTCTCCTATGGCGTGGAGTGCAGACGATCACGACTGTACGGACACTGCAAGATTGCGGAAGAACACTATGAAAAATGGTGCGTAGATCTATGAGCTGCGGAGAAACAAAGGATTGATAGGAGATTTAATAAGAACTGCCACATTCATTATTTCACGGATCTACGGTGCCGGATCTAGGTTTGACGAAGAGCAAGAGCACGAGGCATTCGTGAAGTTCTAATGGCACCCTAAGAAATATGAAGGTTTGGATCTACCTCTACTGAGAAAGGGAGGTTTACCTAGAAGAAGAAGAAGATGCCCGGTGAGGAAGACCTGCGACGGCGGCCGCACCTTCGAATGGGTCAGGAAGTGGCCGGACGACAACGGTTTATGGTAGGGCATCGGCGGTGACGAAGCAGTCGAGGGGCTTTTGAAGAAGATGATGCGTCTCGAAGAAGGAAGTGGGGGTAAGTGGCGTTGCCTCCCCCTCATGGCTATTTAAAGACCTGGCGCTGGAGACGAAGCGGAAGGCGCGGGAATAGAGGAGACAGATTGAAAACCAACAATGATGGCGCCTAGATTTTCGGGATAGCAGGGTGAGGACGAAAAAGATCTGTTGGGAATTATCTCAACAAATCCCGGAAATGGAGGAAAAGGTGATGTCATCAATAACTAACGTGGCGGCTCAAAAAATTTGTGAAAGATGGCGGCTTGTCACTTATCAAAGGGATGGAAGTAGTACGAGTCACCTAGAGTGAGCGTGGAAGTTCATTGACATGAATAAATTCAAGTCAATCTGGGGCCTAATGTTGGGGATATTACGTGCGGTGTGACCCGCCCTAATTGGGCCGGGTCAGAAAAGCGGCGACTCATACATTGTTAGTGTAAGCCTTGGCCTAGGACTGAGGCGTGTCGAGAGATATTCTTTAGAAGGCCGCAGGGGCTCATGAGCCGGATGGCGGTTCAGGATGGATGAAGAAGATAAGTCGCCAAGGAGGTTTCCAGGCTTGGTAAATACGGTGACTTAGAGATATGGAAGACCACGATCTGTAAGGTGGCCAGGACTTTTGAAAACCCTAGGGCCTCGAACTATATATAAAGGGGAGCCTCTAGGCCAGATAGATCAAGTTAGAAATCATCGAGAGCTAGGTCAGGGGAGTTACGCCCGCCTTGTAATCGAATCCATCATCAATATACACAAAGCAGGACGTAGGCTTTTACCTCCACACAAGGGGCCGAACCTGGGTAAATCTGAGTCTCGCTTCCGCTCACCCCCTTTGAGTCGCCACCAAGGTGTGATGGCTCCTACACTAAGTCCTTACATGAGGACATCTTCCGCGATAAAACCACGACACTCACCGCTTTAGAGTTAGCGGCAATGTACAAGAGCATCGGCTCTTTGTCAGCCGGGGCTGCTAGCACGGGCGGCTCAGCAAGTTATTTTTTGAGGGCCTCAATTGCCTCATTGGCCGCATCGGTCCATACGAAGTTATTTGTCTTCTTGAGCAACTGATAGAACGGGATAGCCTTCTCACCAAGGCGTCTTATGAAACGAATCAATTGCCGCGATGCGACCCGCCATACGCTGGATCTGATTAATGTTGGATGGCTTTCCAACGGAGGTAATCGCCTTGATCTTATCCGGGTTAGATTCTATGCCATGTTCGGACACTAAAACCCCCAGCAACTTTCTGCAGGAACCCCAAACACGGACTTCGTCGGGTTAAGCTTCATCTGGTAGACCCGGAGGTTGTCGAACGTCTCCTTGAGATCACCTAGAAGCGTTTCCTTCTTCTGTGATTTTACCACAATGTCATCAACATAAGCATGGACGTTGCGTCCAATCTGACTGTGCAAACAGTTCTAGATACGACGCTGATAAGTCGCCCCCGCACTCTTGAGCCCAAAAGGCATTCAGTGATAAAGGCCATTTTCTCTTGATCCTCCATGGCCATTTTGATCTGATGGTACCCAGAATACGCATCCAGAAAGCATAGCTCCTCACAGCCCTCCGTAGAGTCAATGATTTGATCGATACGGGGGAGGGCAAAGGGATCCTTGGGACAAGCTTTGTTAAGGTCCATATAGTCAATGAACATGCGGAAAGTGTCATTCTTCTTGAGAACCAAGACCGGGTTAGCCAACCATTCAGGGTGAAAGACTTCGACGATGAAGCAGGCGGACAAAAGCCGGGCGATTTCTTCTCCAATCGCCTTGCGCCTCTCCTAATTAAAACGATGAAGATATTGACAAACCGGCTTCATCTTGGGATCTAGATTGAGATGGTGCTCAGCGAATTCTCTCGGTACACCTGGCATGTCGAAAGGTTTCCATGCAAATATGTCCCGATTATCACGGATGAACTCTATGAGGGAAATTTCCTATTTGGGATCCAAGTCGGTCCAAATAGTGAACTGCTTTGAAGAGTCGCCAGGGACGAAATCCACCTGCTTGGTATCGTTTGCCGGCTTGAACTTAAGGGGCGATTCAGAATCAACTGTCGGTTTCTTCAATGGGCTCATGTCAGCAGGGTCCACATTGGCCTTATGGAAATCCAGCTCTTCAGCAGCGCACGCCGACTCAGCATATGCGGCGTCTCCTTCTTTGCACTCTTGGGCTATCTTTTAGTTTCCATCAACTGTAATGTTGCCCTTGAGACCCGGCATTTTAAGCTTCAGGTACACATAACAAGGTCGGGCCATGAAACGGGTGTAAGCTGGCCGCCCAAGCAAAGCGTGATAATGGCTTTTGATCTTGACTACCTCAAACATCAATGACTCGCTTCCGTAATTGGACACATCACCGAAAGGCATGTTCAACTTAATTCGCCCAACAGGATACACCGAATTTCCTGGAACAATGCCGTGGAAGACTGTGGTTGAGGGCTTTAAGTCCTTTTCATAGAAATTCATCCGGCGGAAGGTGTCATAGTATAAAATGTTGATACTGCTACCTCCGTCCATGAGGACCTTAGAGAGTGTGTATCCACCAACCTCAGATGCCACCACCAATGCCAAGTCGCCAAGGTTATCAATTTCGGGCGGGTGATCGGCCCTACTCCACGTTACAGGTTGCTCTGATTAATTTAAGTATCTGGAAACTGCAGGCTCAACCATATTGATAGTCCTCTGCCCTAACTTCTTGTCTCTCTTGAAAGTGCTCATGGTGAAAACATGGTATTGTCCACCATTCAACTGCTTAGGGTTGCTCTGAAACCCGCCCTGGTTGTTCGGCTGTTGGAACTCACCCTGGTCATTATACTGTTGTCTACCTGGGCCTGATGATTGTCCACCATTACGATGCGACTCGCCTCGCCCCTGAGCCCCCGGGTTAGGAAAATCACCGAACGAAGACCATGTGACCCGCCCGGGCCAAACTGATCCTGTTGGGCACCTTCACCGCCTCCTTGGTGACCCCGAGACTCCTGAACGGGAAACTCCTGCATCACAAAACAAGTTTTCCCAAGAATGAGTAGACGGGGTACCTAGAGTACTGTGCTTGCGGCAAGGTCCCTTGAGGAGCTCCTTATAATTGCGCGGCTTCCTCCTGGTAAAGCATCGGTCTTGAAAACCGCCCTGATTGATGTTCCATCATTGATTTCGTGGCCCGGCATTAGTGTTAGCAACAAAGTCGGAGACGCCATCTTGTTGCCTTCTTTTTTCCTTGACCTCCCAAGTTATTTTTGTGCCCAGAATATTAGAAGCGGCCCTTGCCTCCGTCTCCTCTTTTAGGTTCACTAACATTCTCGTCATTAGAGCCGGCGTCCTTCGTTTCATCCGACTCCGCATACCTGGTGAGGGTGTCCATCAACTCGCCCATATCCTGCACCTTTGGCTTGAGGCGGCCAAGCTTCAACACGAGGGGCTGGAAATGACAATTCTTTTCCAAGATCAACACGGCATGAGCCACCGTAATGTCATCCGAGGAATGGATGATCTCTGCGACGCGCCGGTTCCAATGGTCGGCGGATTCATCAGGCCGCTGAACACAGTGTTGGAGATCTACAATGGTCAGCGGGCGCTTGCAAGTTCCTCGAAAGTTCTTGACAAAGCGCTCCTTGAGCTCCGTCCAAGTGTTGATGGAATTGGGTGGCAAGTTCTTCAACCACGTACGAGCCGGCCCTTCCAACATCATGGTGAAGTAGTTGGCACATACCGCATCACTGGCATCCTGCATGTCCATAGCAAGCTCATAACTCTCAACCCACGCCCCCGGTTCAAGATCAGGAGTATAGCTGGGCACCTTACGCGGACCTTTGAAATCTTTGGGCATGCGCCTTACAGCGGAGGATAGGCAAGGTACCCCGACATTTTTTCCTTGTCCACCGTATCCCGGAGGTGGTTGAGCATAAGGCGGAACTCCTTGACCCCCCAGGGCCGTCGCTGCCTCTGCCTTGGCCTGCCGGGCGGCTCTGGCAGCGTCGACAAGTGCCTGAGCATTGGATTCTGGCGGCTCTGGTAGATTGATCTGAGGATGGTGTCGACGAGTGTCGCTGGAAACCGCCGGAGGGTCATCTGGGCGACTCTCCGTATGGCTCTCCTATGGCGTGGAGTGCAGACGATCACGACTGTACGAGAACTGAGCCTGCTGGACTACCGTAGTCTTTAACATCTCTATGGTGTTTCGTGCCTCCACCTCTAGGGCAGTATTCCCACGAATGCAGAGAGAATCCAAGTGACGGGTCGTAGCCAGCACGTTATCCACCGGATTGGAGAAGTGACCCTGAGGTGTCTGGAAGTGCTGAGCCGCGCGCGGGTTCAACGGAGGTTGCATCGGCTGTTGGACGATCTCCCCATGTGGATCTCCATGGCCTGGCGGGTTACGATCCGCATCGTGCGTTTGTGGGCTACAAAACAGGCGGGTCGGATTAAGGTTTGGTGGGATGCGACTCTGGTGGCTCCTATAATAAACGGCTTCCGACACGACTCGCCGGCGCTCAAGTCGCCATGCCTCCAATTTCAGACGCTCCTCCTCTTCGTCGATCTGGGCTTGTCGATCCGTCATCCAGGTCTTCTCCGCATCGATCTGGCGCAGTATTTGGGCCATCTCTTCACGAAGTTTAGCCAATTCGGCGTTAACTTCCGCCTGGTTGTCAGCCGTCAAAACTACCACCATGAGTTTTGACATCTCACCCATCAGATCTGACATGGCGTGAGCTGTGGTCTTGCTTGACCCGCTGGCCCCATTGGCGTTTGCCTCATTTGGCTCGTCGTGAGCCGTCGTGGCACCTGCCATATAGATGGCGACTTGGCGGGGGGTTCATGTGGTTCTTCGGAGATCGCTGCCTCAGGAAAACCACCCAGCCTTCCCTCATAGAGAGGGCATATTGAATCGGTATCTCGAATCGACGACTCGCCATCAGAGTTGATAGGGGTGTCACCACCAGCTTCCGGCTCCACCGTGAGGGCGACTCGTTGCGTGAAGCAGACGAAGATGCGACGTTGTTTGATCTGATGCGTGGCGGGTTGGGCGAGCCGAGTCGGCTCGACGATGTCGGTGTAGATGTCCGGCTTGGGAACCGGTGTTTCGATCTTGCCGATGAAGACGTGGATCTTGCCAAAGGGGACCCGGTATCCGGATTTGATTGAACCGGCCTCGGGACCCCATCTTGAATTGTCGACGTAGTACTTTCCGCGGCGACACTTAGTCATGAGGGCGGCCGCATAGCTCCCGAACCCTGGAAGGGCTCCCTTCGAGAACTCTACTCCACCGTGCGCAGACCCCATCGTGTGCGCCAATTATCGTGGTTTTGTCACAGCAGATGTCCTCATGAAAGGACTTAGTTGTGAAGCCATCGTAACCATGTGGCAACTCAAAGGGGTTGATCGGGAAATGGCAGACGAGTTTACCCAGGTTCGACCCATCAGATTGAGGTAAAATACTACGTCCTACTATGTGTGTATTGCTGTGGGAATCGATTACAAGGGTGCGGATTCGCCTGACCTAGCTCTCTTATTAATGTTAACTTAACCCTATCAACCCTAGAGACTCGCCTTTATATACAGGTCGAGGCTCTAGGTTTACAAGAGTCCAACTCTTAATACAATTCGTGAGCCGGTCCGCCTCTAACTCGCCTTGTCTCTCACGCAAGGAAACTTCAGGTGACCCTTTCCTTAAGCGGGCTCCAAGTCGCCTTCTTTGAGTGTTGGGCGAACCATCACTTGGTACGTACGCCTGGCGCCTTTTGCTTCTCAGATAACGGCCCATGTTGATCATGGAGATAGAGCCGCCATTATTCTAACCCGGCCTCAGAGGGCGGGTCTTATAACGGGATAACATCCCCAACAGGTGGGGTCTGGCCTGGAGGGGCTGGATCCTCCGCTAAATGAAGACTTCCAAAAGATCTTTCCTGTTGACACCCTTCCATAACAGAGCAACCAACGCTATCATCAGAATGTCTACATCCACCTTCTCCTCCTTCGACACGGTCAAAGAGGGAGCTAACTAGATTCGCTCATCCGAATAAGGTGGAAGACCAGATTGACCCTCACTGACTAAAACATCCTCGCAATAGAACCACGAGTCTAGCCAATTGTTCACAGAATCATGGAAGGACATCTGCGGGAAACTACTCTTCCCTCTAAGTTGTATTCCTAATCCCCCGCAGAGTTGCACTACATTCACACACCCCCCTCCTCCGACTAAGAAGACTTCTTCACCGGCATCACTCGGTATGTAAACAAGTGCTTGAACAATCCCAAGTGCGGATAGCATCCGAGGAAGTTCTCGCACAAGGACCTGAATGCAGGTAGGTACGAGATGACATTGGGGGAGATGATGAAGTTGCGCACCAAAGAAGTCAAGGAATGCGCGGAAGAATGGGTGCGGGGACATAGAAAAACCTCTTTCCATATGGGTGACGAGGAGAACTCACTCGTCACCCCTCGACTTGGGCTCCCGCTCGCCCTCCTCCAGTAGTCGCCAGCTCCCTGGGGCCACTAGACCTTCGAATTCCAGCTCCTGCAGGCGCCCCTTGGAGACTCGGAACAATATCCTCTCACCCAGAATCCAGCCCAGTGGAGTGCCCTGGCACTCGATGAAGACCCGGGCGATCCCTTTTTGGCCTGCTCGGGCTTCGCTGTCGCGCCCTTCACCTAGTCGCGCGGTGTCTAGGATATACCCCGTGGTATAACCCGGCTTGGAGTATGACCTGGTTGGGACTTGGCGACTCAGTGGAGACCCGTCCGAGTTTGGCGATTCATTACTGGCCCGACAGGAAGCTTGCACATGACCCGATAGGTGAGTGAGAGAAACGACAAGACCCAACGGCCCAGAAGGCGGCTCATGGGAGGGCCGGCTCATAGAGATGGTCCAAGGAAAGGAAGGACTCCCTCACAAAGAAAATAAGTCCTCGATTAGGATTCAAGAGAGACTGGTCCTAGTCCTATTCCCAGTAGGAATCTACATGTAAACCTATCCCTTCCACCTATATAAGGACTGGTAAGGCTTCCTAGAGGGCTAGGTTCAAGTCATTAGAGATAGACAGATTAGAGGCTCTCGAGTCTAGAGGTAGCCAAACAACACCCTTGTAATCGATATCATCCTCCTCGTCAATACACACAA